>NC_090931.1:251150585-251455585 GCF_040938575.1 Ambystoma mexicanum | reverse complement strand
AACCAATTTTTCACAATTCTTGTGTGTCACAAAAGGTTTTATTTGCCTCAGCACGCGCAAGTGCCACTGGGATGTCTTGACAGCTCCGTCTACATGTGCATCTTCTCCAAGAGAGGAAGCATTAGGGAAGAACTACACACTGCAATGCCCTGTGATGAGTGATATACCACAGGCCCCTGCACTAGGCTCCAGGCATGCCAAGAAACAGAATCCCCTTATGAATGGTTTGACACACCAAGTGTGTTGGCATTGCCTTTCATGCACGATGTGCCACAAGGTTCTTTCTGCAATACAGATAGCTATTCGGTGCACACAAACAGACTCTGAACTGGTGTAATTGACGAACAGGCAGCACTGCAGTGAGCCGAACAGTGGTCGAAGTGAGCTGGAACAGTCAGGAACGGCGCTCCACTACTTTTATTTTTTTGCTATGAACAGTTCCACTGCTTTTTGTAACCATTACCACCATTCTGCAAATGTTCTTTGTGAAGTTAAATCACACTTATCTACTTTACCACCTAATAGCAATTACAGCTAAACTGAAATCTGGTTCAATTCGATTGGCTGTCATCCAGCTTGGTTGCAACCAATGAAAAATGTTTTGCACGTTGCTCCTTTCCTACCTACTCTATCCCCTGCCGGAGTCACAGTTCCATAACTTTTTTTGGTACACTTTTACCAATGGCGTCGACTAACTTTTTGGGAGTCATAAAACACATTGCCGAATAATGTGGAATTGATTCCATTTTTTGAAAGTCAAAATATTTAAATGCTTAAAGTTTTGGGAGAAAATTACTTCTAAGATGAAAACAAAAAGGAACTCAATATTGGGGTAAGAAGGCAGGGTCGAATGAACCTGCTTTCTAAGCATGAGACCACAATATAAGACAAAGGGCCTGATTCATGGAATAATGTGCGTGGTAAATAGGGACTTTGCGCGCCAAACTTCGTGTGAAATCCCATTTGTTGATTCATGGACTCGACTGCGGTGCACTTTTTTCCTACTTTGCAGGAATTTTGCGCAGGTTCGGCACGTCTCTGCGAGTGGGCGAGGTGCAAGCCTGCTTGCGGGGTGGAGGACCACACTCACTGTTAAGGGTGCATGTATTCAAGCCCAGGGAGCACACAAAGGTAGCTGTTTCTGGCTGTTTTTGTTTTGCGTGGGGACTTGTCAGGGGTGTTCCGGCTGCGACTTGTGTATACGGTTACTTTGCGCAAACAATTCCATGAATGCACGGAGTGTCGTTCTCAGCGTGCGGGCTTTGCGGGATCAATGTACACTTTATCATTAATCGAGCCCAAAGTAGGATTCGATTTGTGAAAAAGGCCATTTTCTTCAGAAGGTAGAGGAAGGGATAACAGAAGATATGGGTAGACCTCAGTTCCCTATCCAGATATGAATAGACTCCTATCACAGCTTGGCTGTATTGGGAGGCGACACGAATGGGAATATCCTTTGACTCAATGCGCTGCACTTTAGCGTTAGCCTGTTAAACACAGCAGCGCTTGTACAGCAACCTCGCCCAGAATGCACCTACCTCCTCGTTTCATTTACATTTTATTTTCCGTCGCCTATTCGACAATCTAATGTTTTCCACTTTCCAAGCCAGAGTGCCCCATATATAAAACGGCTTGAGGAACAGGTTGGCGTGGCCTCTGGCGATTTCTGCTGACGGATTAGAAGAGCTGGACCATGCCCAGCGCCTGGCCGTGATATACGGCACCCCACACGAAACCAGACAGACGGCAATTCTTTATTTCCTGTTTTGCAGGCCAAGTTTACTCGCAGCCAAGGAGGCTGGGGCACCCAACAAGACAGCCTTTGTATTAATTTAATTAATCAGTTTGCCGGGGGGGAGATGCACGATGGAACCCGATGAAATAAGCACACGGTTTCTAGCGCATGTTGTAGACAGTCACTGTCTGGCCAAGATAACACGGTGAGCCTGTGCTACTGGTGGCCTTTTCAAATGGCCGCTGCCTGCATATACCTCTGATTCTCTATGCTGTTAGTTTTCTAGGAGTCTGGCGAAATGCTTTAATACAGTATACTTTGCAGCAAAAGCCCCCTTTCCCCCACCGCATTAGTATTCCGCGAGTAACAGAGACCAAGAAAGGGGACATGTTTATCGAAAGATGGCTCTGCCGCATTACCCTGCTACATGTAGTAGGGTTGAAACTGGGAATGAGATTGACAGTGCATGGCCTCTTTACAAGAGTGGAAAGTCTTTATTCATAGCAAATAGAGTTTTCAAAAGAGTCAACATATTTTGCACCTGCATGCACTCCTTCAAGGCGCACAACAATTATTTTTATAATATGTTTATTCTGCAATGTAAGTTGATTTGTTTTTTAGCAAGCATGAAGATGTGAGGCTTGGGTTGTGCTCTGTCTTTCCTAAGGCTACAGGTGTGATAGAGAAAATACCTCTGCTACAAGCCACAGTCAACCTTGTCTAAAAGCCAGAATACAGGGCCCGATTCATGGAATTTTTTGGATGGTTCAAAATGACTTTGCACTGCTGAAAAGTGACTGTGCATTGCCGACACAAACTCTGGTTCATGGAACTGTGCAAAGTGTATTTTTGCAGTGCAAAGTCATTTTGTACTGCAAAAATGACTTTGTACTGACTTTGCACTGCAAAAATACACGTTGCACATTTCTATGAATCAGGGTTTCTGTCTGCACATTGTTTTTACAAACGCACATACACAGAGGGTTAGGGGGGATGTTTGAAGCAGAGAACATATGTAAACGATATCTCCATGAATTGAGACAGGTTGGGAACTACTCGCTGTGTCTGCATGTTGCCCTCGACAGAGGCCCGGCCCATCAAGGGTTCTGAAGACTATGCTGGTGTCCCTGAGCCTGGAACTTTGTGCCAGTAGAGACCAGAGTGCATGAGGGAGGCCTGGATCCAGGGGCTGCATGTAGTGCCCCTGCCACGTCTTCTCAGAAAGTCCAAGACATATAGACTAAAGTACCCCGAAGTGTACATTGCAAGGATATTATAAGTTACCGATGAGTGCTTTTCACCCTCAGGCTTTATACAGCCACAGAACTATGAAGTGACTCATATAGGACTTTTTGGGGTTAAGATTTTCCTCCTAATATAAAACAAACAAAGAACCTCCTTTTGTGAGGTGCTCGGACAAGCCAGAAACACATTTTGGGCCAGGCCCATTTTGGCTGAGGAGAGCAGTGAAACATTGTCTGTCATGTACAATGCGATGACGTCACACCAAGTCGCTTTTGACAATAATTGTCTGGTTCTGATCTCATAATCAGCTGGGTACAAGATCATTCTAAACTTGGTACTATAACGGAGTAGCATCTTAAGGGGAATGTTACAATGTTGTGAGCCAATCAGGATACAGGACTTCTAGACAATATACGCTGGTAATGCCATTAATCAGTATGGCTCAGATGGATTCAATGTGCCACCTGCTTGCTACCCAGCCCCATCTCCCTCGCTGCTAATTCCATCTTCCTTCCAATGTGTTCCTTTTGCCCCCACTCGTCTTTACCTGTGCCCGCAATGCTCCCCTCACCTGCAGTCTGGCTTTGGCTGCCCTCCTGGAAATGGGAATACTGCCAAAGGCCATTAAAAGGGGAATACTGCCGAATGCCATTAAAATGGGAATACTGCCCAAGGCCATTGATCATTTCTTGGTTGATGGCCTATTTGGAATGGGGTTCTCTTCCACTCCCGTGCAGGCTGACCGGTAGCTAGCCCCCAACTCCTAGTAGCATCATTGCCCACAGCTGTCGGCAATGCGGCTGTTATGATTCCAGATTCCCTGCTTCTGTGCACTTGCTTTGACCAGGCCCATAATTAGTGCTGCATGGCTCATAAAAGCACATATTGGCCCCAGCGGTGGGCACTGATACATATTAGCACCCTGGGAGATGCCTGGAACAAATGGAAATGCTCGGAACGCGGTCTATATTCACAAAGCTAAGGCCGCGTTCTGAGCACCTTCATTAGTGTCGGGTGCTTCCCTCCTCTGCTCCCCGCTACCCCTTCCCATTAGCACTCCTTTAGATCACGGCACCGGTGCTAATGGTTTTCTTTTACTTTGAAATAATGAAAGAAAAGGTCAATTTTCCTCGCATCGCTACCTTGAGCCAGGCAGTCCCTTCTTCATCAACATTGAAGACAGACTTTCTGGTTTGAAGGCAGCGCGGCATCGGCAGCCAGGAAATAGGTACTTTTAAGGGTACCCTCGTTAAGGGATCCTCGCTTTGCTTTGCTCAGGCTCTTAACTTGGGCGGCGCACCGTTACCCACAGGGTGGGCCCGCCACCTTGGGGCGTATCTCCTCAATAAAGAGATGGAGAAGGAGTAGGTCTGTTTCAGTGTTCTTGACTTGACAGTGCACTCTTAGGTTCAGGACTCACCAAGATCAAGCGAGATTGCTAGTTTGAGACCAATTCATTTAGAGTGTGGATGACCCCCTATAATGTGGAGAATTGGGCCCAGGGGTGTCCTGCTGTTGTTTTGGGACAATACCACAATTCATTCTCTATTCTTTCTTTGAATGTAAAGCGGCACTGTACAATATTATATTTAGGTCTGGGGAAATCTATTTGCTCAGCATGCTGAAACATTGAGATTATTTTTAAAACCTCGAGTGTTGAACTAAGATCACAAAGCGAATCTTAAGAAAAGTGTCGAATCCAGAAAGAAGCGGGGTTTGCTCTAAATTTCATCGGCCGTTTGTAGATCAGGAATTTCCAAGAATGTGTGCCTGGCAGGCAAACACAGAAACGATGCAGTTGAATGTGAAACTTTATGAATGATTTCTTGCCCTGTAAATGTGTCAGCCTTGTATATTTATAATGTATATTTATAACTCGCATGGCTGGTGTTATTCTCAGCTTTTCATACTGGGTGCCTTCTCACTGTATCAGAACAGGAGCTAAGACCTGTCTCATGTCAAACCTTGCACATGTCAAGTGCCACCTCGTATACTTGTATCCCTAGAGACCTAATAGAACTTGTTACCAAAGCTTCAGAAGGGTTCAGCAACCTAGCCTTTTTTTGGAAGATGTTCCTATTTCATCGTGCAATATGTTGCTGTTTTGTATTGATTGTTGCGTGCCTGTTAAAAGGAGTGTTGCATGCATCACATGCTGTTGTTTTTAAAGGAAACTTTTTGATAACATTTTTTTCCATTTTCAGTGTGACTGATAAGTTTACTATCATTTACCTTTTTCATTAATTGTTCCTCTTTTTGTTGTTGCTGATTTTTTATTTCTTTGTATTTTTTACAATTTTCTTTTTCAAAATCAAGTTTTATTGGCATATTGTAACATTGAGAAGGACAATACAAAGTTTAATAAGATACAATTTTGATATTAAATAAGTTTTATGTAAATTGGGGAAATCCCTCAAGTCACTATTTTTGTGTCCTTTATTATTTTTAAAAAAAGGATATACGTTATACCAATTAGTGTTGCATTCATCATGACCTTTTATGTTGGCCATTTGTCTTTTTATCAGCATTTTTCCTAATTGAATTGGTTGCACTGTATATCACTTCAATTAACAGCAATACACATTATTCTAATTAAAATATACAACTTTTAAAATTGAAAAATGAAAAGAGCTGCTCCTTTTCCTCGGTTTCATCATTTTATTCAGTACCATTTCTCAATAAGTTACTTATACATTATGTATTTTGTATTATGTTTTAGTTTATTAAAATGTTATAATGCACGCAATTACAACATACATTGTTTCACAGTGAAGGGGATAAACCACAAAAAGTGGGAGATGGGGGGCTAGGTGATTTATGGGTCAGTGTAGGAGGTGGCAGTACAAGGCAGTGCAGTCAAAAACCGGTAGGTACATTCTTATTTGAAAAGCATAGGCAAATAACTTGAAAATATACTTGCAAATAACCTGCAATTAATTACTTGCTCCGTGGTATCCAGAGTCACTCTCAAGAAGTTCAAAAGTGCATACTCTTCATCCAGGGCTCCTGATTGAGATGTACTGTGTATTGAGGCAGTGCACGCTGAAATGAAGCACACTTACTATCCGCACCTTTTTTAAATGATATATTTTACATGAATTTCTTGGTGATAAAGATTTTGCACTAAAAATGTCAGTGGTGAATATTGTGCAGTGAATCACTGTGTCCCAGGATGATGTGATTAACTCCTTGAGAGGGGGATGATTGACTTCCCCCTTCTTCTGTGCCTCCTTGGTACAGGGACTCTTTTAGGGAAGAGAACACACTAATTAATGATAAGTTATTTATATAGCGCCTTTATCCAGTGGGCTTTACAGAGCACATATATACATACAATATCACCTAACCAAAATTGGTACTCATTTATCGACCTCGGAAGGATGAAAGGCTGAGTTGGCCTTGTTGGGATTTGAACTTGTGACCTGCAGATCACGCTCAGATCGCAGCAGCGAGCACTCAACCCGCTGAGCTATGATTATGTAGAGTAAATTAAATTTGACTGGTATGTGATGTTAACCAGGAGCCTGAAGTGCAGCGTTCAAGACTAAGAACATAAATTGATGATGCGCGAGAATTAGTGACTATGCCTTGCAGTAACTACAACAATTTGAACAAGTGTTACAAAATCATAAGAAAATTCCCATGGCTTCTTAGTAACGCTCTTTGATAATCCACATTGTATCGACATTGCGGCTCCAGTGACAGAATCAATGGTCTGGCCGATGCCTTGCGGACCTCACGCCCATCATCAGGTTATACTCTTTCTACTCGGGCACACACGTCACCAATAGAAAAAAGAACCTAGTCCGGCGCGTTGAAGTACTCCAGCAAATATAGGGTCCGCTTCATGGGAAGAGTGTCCTTCAACCAAAGCAAAGCGCATACGTGTTGTTGACACAATATGGATCATCACAGAACGTTACTAAGAAGAAAAGTAGATTTTTATTATGCTTTTCTAAAATGTGTTTAAAATGTTGCAGTATCCTCACACATCCTCAGTGTATGTTCAAGGAAGCACACTTAACCAGTGGTACTCAAACTATTTTCTGCTAAGCCCCCCCACCCATGAGAAAAAATACTCCCCCTTGAGTAAATATAGTGTTGCCGGGCCCCCACGATGCTATAGCTGCTCATATATTCTAGTAAAAGCGGCCAACGTCCTCCCTTTCTTCAGACCCTTTGGTTCTGGCATCGTGTCTCTGGTTTTGGGCATGCCAGGCGCTTTTGTTGCTGCTTCATTCTTTTAAAACACACACACGCATTAGCTCTGGTTGACTTCATCCAGACCTGAAGCGAATGTTCGAGTTAAAAGGACTGTGTTCCTGTCAGTTTCTTCCCTGCCTCGCCTTCCTTCCGGGGCTGTTTCTCAGCTGCTGCGCTGGAGGCTCGGGGCGGAGCGCGGGGCCTCAGCCCGCTTTCCTGGGAGGATACACGCAGGCTCGAATGCAGCTGTTTTGTCAGCTGTTCTTGTCTGCTCGTGACCCTCGCGTTGACCTCAGTCGGTGGAACACGACGCCGGTGAATCGGCAGTGTGCTAGGGTTACAAATGAACGTTTTATAAAGGATGGCGCTCTGCACATTTCCAGGGGCAAGAGGAATGAGTGGGCCTTTTTTTTAGGAGGGTCGCATGACCGACTTGAGGAGTTATAAAATGGGGTCTCTTTAATTCACTGGGACGTCCTGTACATGCACAAACACTGATACACATTTTCGATGGAGAGCTTTTCTGCTCAACCTTGCTTTTCTTCTTTCAAATACCCATGCCATATGAGGACCGGAAGGAAACTTTTCAGTCTGTCTCTAAAATTGGAAAGTTTATTTTTTATTTTTACAAACATATGTGAATTCATGCATAGAAACATCGACCCACTTTTGTCATGCATTGCTGAGGACAGTATTGTGCTTTCGTGCACGAGTTCCTGATCATTTCTATTTTAAAAATATCTTTCTCTATTATAACTTCCTAAATTCTTCTTTCTGAATAAAGTAACGTATGCAATGTATGCATTCCCACCCCAATAGTTTATTTTAATTCTTTTTTTATTTTTTAAAAACAATTTGTATTCATAAAATGTTATTTACAAAGATGTTAAACAAACCTGTTGACTAACAGTTTTAAAACAGGGGTGTGCAGGCAAAGTAAAATTCTTCCTCACCTCCTCTCTTAATAGCCATAACATTCATGATCTATTACATAGTCTATGTTTCTCATAATATATTCTGAATGAAATGTGCCCACATCTCTTCAAATAGATTCCGTTTAGTCCTTTGTTTCCAAAGTACTCTCTCCACTAGAGATATCCTGCGCACATCTTGCACCCATTCAGCCCTAGTCAGAGATCTAACATCCTTCCAACCTTCTAGAATACATGTTTTAGCTGTCATTGCAGCTGTAAATGACCATAACGTCTGAGTAAATAATACATTCTGCATTTGTGAGTTACCCCCTAAAATGCATTCATTTTAGAGTTCATGTATTCATTTATTTTTCACTCCTTTTTCATTTCTGTCCTATTCTTTAAGTACTTTATTGTTTGCCATTTTGGAGGCTATTTGATTTTGTTCCTTTTTTTCTATGTACTGGTTCAAGGGAGTGTCACCAGACCTCCTAACATGAAACACTTGTGTGTAGGCATGTTATAAATGCCATATCATATCATTGGTGTTTTGAAATTCTCTCCCTTTCTCTCTCTCTCCCTCTCTCTCTCTCTCTCTCTCTCTCTCTCTCTCTCTCTCTCTCTCTCTATATGCAGTCCCTTTCTCAGTTTCTCTCTTTGTCTCTCTGTATATCTCTCGATGTGGGTGAGGAAAAAAAAACAGATCTCTGGGGATCGGGGTTGGAGTGGTGGCCACGTTATTTGGAAATAGCAGCTCTTCAAAAAGGAACATATGTCATTGTGCTAAGATTGTAAACTGTGTCTTTTTAAAATTGTATTATATATATATTTTTTCTTTATTTGTGTTTAGCCAATTTAGGCTTTTACAAAAGATTGTGATCGAGATCGTGGAGACATATGAATATGGCGAAAACCATTGTGGCTTGCTTTTTGTTTTCTCTCTTAGTTAGTCTCAGTGTTTATCGATTTCAATTTTCCCATGGCGTGTTCCGGAATCTTTGTCGCTGCAATGGTCCTCTGTTGTTTTCACCAGAGATAAGTCGTGACCACCAAGGCTCTTCTTCTCGGAGATCACAGTCCAAAAACAGAGGAAGTAGATAAGTCTTATATTTATTTCTAACAATCACTTCCCGTAAATATTCCAATCATGAAAGCAGGGGTTAAAATGCCCCCTACTCCATGTTATTAAGATATTACAAGTTACCAAGGAGACCCGTGACAAGTAGAGGAACAAGGTTGATGGCAGCGTTCCTTTACAAAGTCAGCAAACAAAGAGGTCACTTGCAATATATCGTTTTTGCGTACAATATGGATATTTTATTCATTATAAAACATGTCAATACTCTGTGATTCCCTTTAATACCTGTCCACTGAACAATATATTGTAAGAGATCTTCAGTTGCTGATACATACAATCAATGTACAATAAATCCATTAAATAAATACATAAGTGTACAACATGAAAAAAACACAGCTTCTAATGTGTTGCAGGAAAATTAAGTAGGTGAATAAAATGTATATACAAAGAATTCAGTCTTGTGCATTAATATTATCAATAACCTGCAGATTCTTAGTTTCACGTGTTAAACTATATAACAGTGAAAAAATTAAACACACTACCATAAACAGTTAATTTCAGTTAATAGCTGTCAAATGTGACAGAGAATGATTTTAGAGGAAAGGGATTTGAAAAGCTTGTCACGTCTCAAATTAAGCACTGGATTGACAGCTGGAATTCTGCACTTTTCTGCCTCAATCAGCGGGCATTATGACGTCACAAATGAGGTGTAATAACTGATCACAGAGCAATCATGATGTCATTTCCTTCTTATAGGTCAGTTCTGGCGTCAAACTTAGCCCTAACTGAGAACATTATTTACAGGTTTTCATATTGGTATTGAAGGCTGCCATGTATTAAAACATTGTTTCACTTGTCTTACAGAGAAAAGCACATAATCATACCCTAGAATAACCATATAAATTACTCTCTTATGGAAAGGTTTTCATTCTAAGATGATCGGTGTGTTAAACCCCTATTGTACCTTTTCGAAATCCCACTATGAGAAAGAGGAAGGGGAAGAATAGCAATAGGTGGGGGGGGTGTTCAAGTCTGATTTACATACAATCAACAAGCATTTTGGGAACTTAAAAAAAGACCAGAATCGTTATATTTGACAAACATGTCTGTGATTAAAGGGTTGTATACGTCAATCAATAAATACATAATTCACAGTGTGCTTGGTGCACATTTCATTTTTCAGAACACCCACTCTCATATTAAGATGTTTGTAACATTGAAGCATATGTGGAGTTTGGACAGTTTCATTATGTGGATGAAAGGATAAACTAGCTGAGGCAACCTTTCCCTTTGGGTGTGGTGGGGATGGATGATCACAGGCTCAGTGAGGTTTACTTGGTGTATCTTGTCTTTTCTCCTTCCGGCCACTTCAGGGAAGTCTTCCTCACCCCTGACAGGTCATCAGTTTTGCAGCAGGCATATTTCTCCTGAAGACAGCAGAGGACTGCTCACAGGAAAAGGTAACAGGACAAGTGCAACACAGTATTAGAGGGATATTGGTCCTAAATTGATTAGATGGGTCAAGGTGAAGAGCAAGGTTATACGTTGTGGGCATGTGAAGTTTTGTGTGTTGGGTTTCATTGTCAACTGATGTAGGGGTGTATATTGAAAAGGGTAATTTCTGAACCTTTTCTTCCTTGAAGATCCTGATTTTCAATTTGGCAAAGAGTTTAGTGTGGACGTTATTTCTGGCAGGAGATAAGAGCTTCTTGGCGCGGTAGGAGATGGGGGATAATGCAATGGCATTTAAACAGGGTTTAGATTTGCAGGGGAAAACATTGAATGGCACGTGGGTTGGAGTGTGGCAGTCCTACTTACTTTGATATTTTATAAGACCTGCAACAGCATGTAACCTGGCTTCAATAATGACAATACAAGGTCTAAGACAGACATATGTTAAAGGCCTTGCATTGACCTAGATGGCATCGGGTGATGCCCTGGATGGTGGCCAAAAGGTCTCTCAGAGGAATCGAGTTTTATTTTGTGGTGCAGGAACAGCTGGCCGCATGTGATCCTTTATTTTTGGTGGTTTGTAACTGGAATCGCAGTTGGCTGTCAATGTGGAACTCAAAGGATTTGGTGCAGGAGTCACGAGTGAGTGGAATCCAATTAGCTTCATGGCTCTTAGCAAGGATTGTGTGTGTATGTGTGTGTGTCTTTTGGTTTTGGAGAACACAGAATATGAAACCTGGTTCAGTTGGCTTCAGGTTCAGGTTGGCTTGTCATGAATGTTGTCAAACAGTTTAGGATATGTTCTTGTATCAACATCATTGACATCAGGCTGCTGATGACTTTAGAAAGATTAAGGAGGACTGGAAGGAAGGGATCACCATTATCCAGTATACATAGACTTCCATCCACCTTCACTTGGAAGGTGGGTGCATCTGTGCTGGAGTGACTTCTAAAGTTAGCTAGGCAGAACAATAGCAGGTTGTGGTGATATAGTGATGCCCAATGTTGTATCACAACCTCTGTCTTAATAACCTTCTGAAGGAAAGGAGGAGGGTGATGGAATATTAGATTCTTAGATTGTGGGATTTTAAATGGGGTTTCATCAGGGTGGTAGGCATTGTTAAATTTAGATGAGGATTGAAAGGAACCCTGGCTTAGGAGGGAATTATGGATAGCAAAGGCGAGCAGGTATTACTAGTCAGTGCCTTCATGATTGAGGAAAGGAGGATGTCATCTTCTATGATCAGGCTTTGAGGTGGAAGTGTCAATGAATTGTGATGCCAGTGGAAGTTTCAGGATGGGATCTGGTCCACCTGGCTGTGCCCCATGCTGGACAGCAGTGCCATGAGGAAAGAAAGGGCAGAGGGTATGGCAAGAGAATTGTCCACAAAATCGCACAGCTAATAAATATGTATGAAACACTAAGCAATCAGGAACCAAACGTGTATGCATGCTAACACCCAGGTTGTGGAAGTAGAAGGTGATACAAATACAAAAAGATGTAGGGTGAGCACTTAGAAGCTCCTAAGGGTTTCAAGGAAAGTCGGCAAACTCCCGAACTACAGTTGCTATAACGGGTGCTGTCAGGGCTAAGCCCAGAAATAGGGCAAGCAATGACAGGGTCTGTGAGCTGACATCCTTGTTGATATTATATAAGACAACTTAAAGACAAAGCTCACATGAATGAGAAACAACACCTGGGATGGCTTCAAATCCCACTGTCCCTGGCAATTAAACAGGGCCCATATAAGGCTATAACAGAAAGGGAACGATAAGTTAACATATAAGACTCTTGAAAAGGGACAAGTAGGAATAGTGCTTGCATAATAGAAAGGAAAACATAGTCATTCTTAAAGGAAGAGGACAGAACACTACACCACACTTAACAATTAATATGGAACCAAGGGAGAAGTATGGAAGGGAACCAGGAACAGACTCCAAGAGGGAGACGAGGGACGGGGCAAGGAAAACACACTTACAAGCCCAAAACCTTCACCCTCGCTGCCCAGAAAAGGAACGGAAAAGGGAATAAAACAGGAATTCTTCCAAAGAGTGGTGTAGTTTGCACTTCAGAATGCAGCACTGTCAAAGAGCGTATTAACACAGACAAACTGGGCACTGCAGTAGCAGGAAAACAGTGTAAAGTGCTGACTTCAAGCCAGAGAAAGGGAATACAGAAAGTAGAAAATACTAATAGGCACACTACAGTCGAAATTCAAGGCTTCAAGAACTAGAAATAAGGATCAAGGAACTAATAACTAAAGATAAAAACAAGGAACAAGGGGCCGGCCACAAACCAAAAACTGCAATAATTACCATTACTGGACTGAAGCAAACAGAGGCTTTAACGGCTGATTAACAATCACATGGCTCAGATGTGGTGTTTGCTAGCATTTGCCATCCACAGGGATTCCTTTTCTTCCACCCACCTTTGTTGTGGTAGGGAGGAGATGAAGCAGTGGGCAAGGCATTCTGGGAACCATAGTCTTTTGAATTAAGAAGCATACTGGCTGGAGAAAACCTGGAATGAGTCTAGAAGGGAAGTGAAGTGGAAAATATGGTTTTAGAGTTCCCAGAACACCATAATGATGTGTTGTAAGGTGCGGACGGAAAGTCCATTACAGAACGAACCCCAAAGCATGCCCCTTAGGTGCTGGAACGTGAGCGAAGGGAGCGGATTGTGCCAAGTAAGAACTTTTGTGCATAGGTAATTGCAGATGATGTGATGTCTAATTCAGTTGCTGATGTCCCTAGAAAAAATAATTTTCATCACGTTTTGTTACTGCCTCTGGGTAGAGTGCAGATTTGGCCATTTGAATGGCCTTTTAGCGCTTGGGTGCTGTAAGTAAAATCTTTGGGTGATGAGTGGCTTGATGAGGGCAGAGAAAGACGAGCAGAGCTTGCTCTTAGATTAGCTGAGTGAGGCATGCTGGGTGTTCCTGTTGCCTGCATGTGGCTGCTTTTCTTACAGTAAGCATTAGCATTTGGCTGATGATGGTGCCAGGAGCCCGTATAGGACAGCTCAGCACTTCAATGCCAGCCAATTCTCCTCTGGCCACAAAAGGATGTTTCTGGCGGACTTTAGTTAATTTCAATTGAAATATAAATTAAACAAATCAGAAAACAATCTGATATAACAGTTTGTAGGTATCTACAATGACTTAATACATTCATCAACCAGAAAACATCTCATAACAGTTTTTATTCTTCAACAAGTTAACAATTAATTTCAAAATTCATATTACATTTTTCAAATCACATCCACAGTTTTCTTACATCATCAGGTGGTTCAAAATTACATAATATTTCCTCATGACTTAATATTTAATTCTGACTAATTCGGAATTCACAAATTAACAAGGAGGGTCCTGGGAGCCCCTCTGCCAGACATTAGTCCTGGTTACGAGAGCCTCACCCAGATTCCTTAGCTCACTATCTTTCACAGAGGATAAATATCCAAAACATATCAGTCTTTGTCCTGCCCTGGGGCAGTCCAGCACCGAAATGCTCGGCAATTCTCCTCTGAACAAGAGTACCAACAGCAACCCCAGACACGTGTTTCGGTCTGGTTGGACCTCATCAGTAGGGTGGAGCTGTGCCTCTCTAAGAATAGTGAGCAAGGGGTCCACATCTGGATTCCCCTAGTAATTTAGGGTGAGACCCAAAGCTACTTAAAATATGCAAATTAACAAGGGGATCCTGGGAGTCCCTCTACCAGACATTAGTCCTGGTTTCGAGAGCCTTAGCCATATTCTTTAGCTCACTATCTTTCACAGAGGAGAAATATCCAAAACATATCAGTCTTTGTGCTGCCCTGAGGCAGTCCAGCACCAAAATGCTAGGCAATTCTTCTCTGAATAAGAGTACCAACAGCAAGAATTCATACAAAATAACATACTACATCAATACATAAACAAAAACGACCAAGTGTGGTGTAAAGGTGTCTGAGTGCTTTAACAAACAACCATCCTAGTAACTTCTGGTTCTGTGCCACACCATGGGCAGTCAGGGGATGACTGCTTATTACATTTTGCAAACCTGTGTCAGTGTCAGATATGTCTTGAAATGGACACTCAATTGTATCAATGTATGCCTCGCCATTCCAGAGACACGTTTCGTAAACATCAGTGCATGTTCCACCGTTCATTCTCTGTAAGATGACTGAGGTCCCTCTCCCATGACAATTTAATTCATGACACCTCAGTGCTCGCACCCCCCAGACGGCTCCTGTATATTCTTGACACCAGTCTCCAGACATCCTCCAGCTCATACAACAGGGACAATGCCACCTCATGTTTGGGTTCCTGAGGCCAAATTGGCCACTTCTTTAGCTATTTGTGTGAGCTTCATATAGTGCAGGAATTGCAGTAACAAATACATATGAAGAATCAAGGGTCAATTCTCCTCCGAACAAGAGTATCACCAGCAACTCCATACACTTGCTTCTGCCTCGTTGGGCGTCATCGGTACGGTGTAGCTTTGGCGTTGGGTCATCGTCGGTAAGGTGTAGCTTTGGCGTTGGGTCTTCATCAGTAAGGTGTAGCTTTGGCGTTAGGTCGTCATCAGTAAGGTGTAGCTTTGGCATTGGGTCTTAATCAGTAAGGTGTATCTTTGGCATTAGTTCGTCATCTGTAAGGTGTAGCTTTGGCATTGAGTAGTTGTCAGTAAGGTGTAGCTTTGGCGTTGGGTCTTCATCAGTAAGGTGAAGCTTTGGCGTTAGGTCGTCATCAGTAAGGTGTAGCTTTGGCATTGAGTTGTTGTCAGTAAGGTGTAGCTTTGGCGTTGGGTCTCCTTGAGCACTGAGGGCAAGGGATTCATGCCAGGGTTACCCTTACTTAGAGGGACTCTCCAACTGTTGCAGCATTTGCCAAAATAGTGTCATATTTTTGGCAAATTAAAATAAAAACATGTATTTTTTCCCAGGGAATGTGTCTATAGCCACAGATTCTGGTCTTGTCTGATACTGGGATGACCGGCAAAAAATAATGGCATAAGGGAGGCTGGGACATTGCTTAAGTGCAATGCAGTTTGACTGTCACAAGTTACAAATTGAACAGTGGTAACCTGTCGGGCGTTCCCTATAAACAAAAATCAAATGAATGGGGTTCTTGTGCTGCACTTCTTACCGAATCCTCTAAGCACGAGACCGGGATTTAAGCCCGTGTTGTTCGGCATTGTCTTGCTTACCAACGCATGCACCGCTGCTGAGCTATCCTCCCCACCCATGCACATCTGCATATTACACTTGAACAGTTTGTGTGCTGTGGTGCTGCCAGTCAAATGGGCACGTCTGCACCATGGTGTGCCCTACAGCCTACTGGTTTGCTTTCAGCGGAGCCATTCGTGTCCTCGTGTTCGGTGGACGCGTAGATGGGCAATTGATGGCATCGTGAATTCTGCTACAAGCAACATATTTGCTTATACCAAAGGCAAGGCATGTCACTGGAGCATGCGCCGGCCACTGATGCCAGCTGTGATGTTCTTTTGTGAGACAGCTGCCGACTATTGATTGCAAATGGCCGTCTCTGTTACTCATCCAATTCATTAGCAGTATTTCATGGACGTCGTGTTAGTACACTGTGCACATCGCTTTTCTAAAGAACTCCACAAATGCTTGCACAGCGCTTTGAAGTTTTTTTTCTCTCATTTGGTGCCAAACTTATTATGTAAAATGTGCCTTGTGCGTTCTATCTGTTCTGAACTTGCAGTTCCAATGATTCCTATTTTATTTATTTGCAGAAGTTTAGATTGCTTCTTTGTCCCCGAAGGGGCTGTAAAGGACTTTTATGCCAACTGGAGCTTGCACTAAACAACCAGAGACAGACAGTACAATATTTTATTGCAATCTGATACATTAAAATGGAGTGGATGCAGGTTCCTATGTCCGCAATTTTAGAGGTTGAGGCACATTGGAAAAGAAGACTTAGGTGACCATGGCTCAAGAATGGTGACGGATTCTTCTTTAGTGTCCATTGCCCATACAAAGTGACAGATTTATATTTAGTGACCATTGCCCAAACACTGTCACAACGATTTCTTTAGTGACCATTGCCCAAACACAGTGGCAGCGTCTTCTTTAGTGACAATTGTCCGATTATAGTGGCAGCTTAATTTTGGCGACCATTACCCAAACATAGTCATAGCTTCTTCTTTGATGACCATTGCCCAAACACAGTGGCAACGTCTTCTTTAGTGACCATTGTCCAAATATAGTGACAGCTTCATTTTGGCGACCATTACCCAAACATAGTGACAACTTCATTTTGGCGACCATTACCCAAACATAGTCACAGCATCTTCTTTGATGACCATTACCCAAACAAAGTGACAGCTTCTTCTCTAGTGACCATTGCTCATATATAGTCACAGCTTCATATTGGCGACCATTACCCAAACATAGTGACAGCTTCTTCTTTGGTGACCATTGCCCTAACATAGGGGCAGCCTCCTCTGCTCAGAAACAGTTCCATAGAATAAGAATGCCACTGTTCATTGTGCCACACCACTGTCCCTATTTATTGCTTCTAATCATAGACAAAGAGGTGAAAGCTGATTTTGAAAAGGACATGTTTCAAGACAACTAGATCATAGAAGTAACCAGGCACTGATTTCAGAAGGAGTAAACGAATACTGAAAACCTGTCCATCGACTATTCAGGTACACCTTAAGCAAGCCATTAGAGAACTTACTGAATGCTGTAGCTGAGTTGAAAGTCTCCTTCAGGATTGTGTTAAATTTTACTACACTTAGACTTAAAAAATAATCACTGCCCCTGACACATTTTTATATAAAGAACTTTTTATTGTGACCGCATCCTGTCGTGTAGCACTGAGGACAATCAGCAGGTGTTCTTGTTGGCTAACTCAATGATAATCACTTTACTAAACCCGCAAGGATGCTAGGCTCGGTAGGCCAGCAGTCTATGGATCTGTGCTCTACAGACATTCAGATCTTAACTCTCAGCATTTAGCATCTAGCTCTATTTTCCCTCCTATAACCCTATTTAGGATCATGTGATGTTATGGTTCTTGTATTTGATGGAGGTGTTTTGTGCACTGTATATTCTTCTTTGAGTAATATGGCTCCTTTCTATCTTCTTTTGTTCTCGGTATTGTTTTGCTCTCTCTTTTTTTGGATTAGTGGTGTCAGCGGCATCCCTGACTCATTTCCGTCTTCTCTCAGCGTCAGTATTTTTCTGATAGAGATTCTTTTCTTGGGTTAGTGGTGACTAAAGCAAAACAAAAGGTGATGACTGGAAGGTTTAGAATTAATCTTAATCTCTGGCACAGCTCTGGACAACCCTCCAAACAATCGTTCTTTAGCCTGCCAAGCCATTACAGAAAGGGGAAAGACCATATGCAAATCAGGTTTGGTCTTACCCCAAAATTGGCAGTCCAACCTGAACTGCAAGGTCACATCCCTTCTGCACGAAACAGGGGTGTTGCTAGGTCTGGAAAAGATTCGGGGCTATGCTCATTTTGGGACTGTCAAGACAGGGGCTAGCTAGCCTTTTTGGTTGTAACCCCTGAGCTTCTATCCGGGCTACAACCAAAGGACCCGGGGCTAGAGCCCCCTCAGCCCTCCTTAACAATGCCTCTGGTTTTGAATGCTATCACCTTGAACTGGAGAAAGGTAAACGTTGAGACTTTTTCATGGAACTTTCTTATGCTTGGGGAAGGGGAGCTGAAAGTAAGCTGTGAGCAGAAAGAAGCTCAGAACTTTGAGTTGAACACTATTTCTTAGAGCTTTGACATCCCAACACATCTGGTAGCTTTAGTTGTGAGGACAAGGATACGTTTTGGACACAGACAGACTTTTAAGTTGAACTAGTCTCAGACTTTCATTAGTTTTGTTCAGGTAGGCATCTCCCACCTCAGCATAGGGCTGGTAAGGCTTTCAACCATACTGACATTGAACTTAATACATATCTTTTGTTTGATCTGTAAGTCTGTTGTCTATGTCTTACTTTATGATGCCTTCACACAGGCCAATATTTTTCTGTTGAGGACTTTGGGTGGGTAACATTGCACTTGTGAAGTGTCCCACACCCTAGGTAGTAATACTGCCCATAGGCTGCATACCCCACTCACCCCATCCCCATGATTTGTGCAAGTAGTTTGTATGGGAACCAAAAAGACTTGCACCAGCCGGTATGATAGCACAGCGTGTGAAAAGAGGAAAATAATATGAGGCCCGGGAAACCCAAATGAAACACACCAAACACCGGTTACAAAGGAACATAAAAAAAGTACTTTATTTTAAGGTCAAGCAATGACAAAGTCAAATGACAGGTCAGATAGCTATCGGCCCTCAGTGCAACACAACGAACTTCAACGGGGTTCGATGCATTCAGTGAGAGACTGTACATTGGGACATTCAGGCTTTTATACATTTCTCCAGCCTGTTGTCCAACCCCTTCGTAGGTTAACCATTCCATGAATGCATAACTGGTCTAGGGTCTCTGCCAGGTCAACTCTAATTTATTCATTAGTATGTGCATAGATCAGTTCCGTTGATACATGTAATCCATTTATATGCAGGTCAACAGAAGGACAAGGTCTCAGTTCACGACCCTAACAAGTGGCTTGCAGGCAAGTTATACATTAGCTGTACGGAGGTCATGCTGACCAGGTTCTGTTCGGAATGGCATCGTCCACCATTTTGATGTTCAGGGTGACTTTTACACAGTAAGAGAACCTAAAATGGCGGTTTGATTCAAGATGGCGGCTTACATCAATTTCTAAGGTCAAGACCTTGCCATAGAGAGTTATTCGTGTACAGTTTTATGCGACTTGGCGTTGTCAGGCTGAGAGGTCCTGTGTCCGCGGAAGCTGCTGAACCCCCGACAATCCCCCTGAAATGTAATTCTCAGAACTAGGTTTCAATTCAGCTCTGCAAACTACACCCCAAAGGGAAAGGGGGAAGTGGATAACAAAACAACACGAGGCTGACTGCGTCAAGGCTAACCAAAGCTGAACCTGCAGAGGATATAAGAAAAGCAGATACAAATCCTTTTATTACTTACTCAACCTTAAGAGTGGAAAGACTTTAAATCCTTAACTAATAATTAAGAATCATACCTGGTTCTTCTCTTGACATTTCTTAGAGAAGCTTGTAAAGAAGCTGAAAATCTCTCTTTCTTGAGACTCTTGAAATTCACAGCAACTTCTTAATTTGAGCAAACCTGGAAAGTTTTGCTCTTTGCCTTTTTTCCAAAATTCACTAGTTGTCCAGTTAAATAGTCTTTATTTTTTTCTTTCTTTTTCTTTCAAACTTTTCTTTTGTTTTCAAACTTTTTACAATTCAATAAAGTTTGTGAATTCTTGAAGAAACACGTGCAAAACACACGCGCGGATAATCTCAATACAGAAGATTTGCACGTTAAAAACTTCCTGCGTTGAAGCACACGCGCACTGTAAGGAAAGTCCACGCACAAAAAAAAAACACACGCTCTTGTAAAAACACGCGAAGCAGAATTCACGCGCAAACGGAATCACGCGCAGATAACATACCCACTTGTAAACTCCCCGCTGATGAATTTCTGCGCCTATTCACATGTGCCTTATAAACCACGCGCAAAAGAGTTCACACGCGGTCGAGTACACGCGCAGGTAACCACACCCGCAGGTAACCACACAAGCAATTGAGTTCTCGCGCTGAAGCACACGCGCTTGAAAACACACCCGCTATAGAGTTCTCACGCGGCAAACAGATCCTCGCGCTTGGAAGCACACGTGCTAAGAAAACACACGCGCTATAGAGTTCTCACGCGGCAAACAGATCCTCGCGCTTGGAAGCACATGCGCTAAGAAAACACACGCGCTATAGAGTTCTCACGCGGAAAGCCGATTCTCGCGCTAGGAATTACACGCGCTGGAAAACACACGCGCTATAGAGTTTTCTCACGCGGAGAACAGATTCTCGCGCCAGGAAGCACACACGCTGGAAAAACACACGCGCTATAGAGTTCTAACGCGGCGAGCTGATTCTCGCGCTACGAATCACACGCGCTGGAAAACATTCACTAGCGCAAAAGTTCAAAAATATAAATTCAAAGGTTACATTTTAGGAGTTCTCACTTAAATGTCATTAAGATAAACAGAGCTGCAGTTAAAACAAAGTCACTTATTTCCAGCACAATTTCTTAAAGATCTTCAGAGTTTCCTGTCTTCAAAACGAATTCCTGACAGCTGATAGCTTCTCCTGAAACCCTCAAGAAAGTAGCCGCTCAACTGCTAACGCCTGAAGGATAAAATCCACCAGGCCCAAGTCTAAAGCAGGAGCAGCCACTAAACACGTCCTCTCAGCTGGGGTTTAGATGATGAAAGGCAAAGAGTGACAGTTTAGAATGTTCATTGTTGTTCAGCAGTGTTTTCCAACCAATCAGAGCTGTCACTGTGAACTTTGCCTTGGGTCAGAACCAGGATTCTGAATCAGGAAGTTAAGGCCAAACCAACTACAATAGAAATCTTCCCACCCACACAAGGCTAATCTAAAAAGGATAATAAAAGAGAAATAATGGGAAAGAAACTTGAATAAGGGAAAATAGCCTGAATAGGGGAAGGAAACCTGACAGTACCCCCCTCCTAATGCCCAGTCTCTGGGCCTACCTTATGTGGATTTTTAGCATGAAACTTAGCAACTAAACGGGGAGCATGTACATCAACTCAATCTTCCCATGATCGTTCTTCAGGTCCATATCCCTCCCAATCAATTAAATACTGCAACCTTCCCCTCACTTTCCTGGAATCCAAAATATTTTTAACCACAAATTCCTCAGATGAATCCTCCAAAATCAGAGGGGAAGGTGGTGTTCTAAATCTAGTTCCTGAACAAACCGGTTTTAAAAGGCTAACATGGAAAGTAGGATGTACCTTCAAATGCTTGGGTAATTTCAATCGTACTGCCACAGGGTTGATGATTCTTTGTACCTCGAATGGGCCTACAAATCGTGGACTGAATTTATTCTTCCCCTTAATTTTTAGGTACCGGGTAGAAAGCCAAACTAAGTCTCCCTCCTTATATTCAGGACCAGCCTTCCTTCTCAAATCAGCACACCTTTTATATTTCAACTTGTTTTCTCCCAGCACCTTTTTTGCTCTATCCAAGTTATTCTTCATTACCAACAAACGATCTTCCACTCTAGGATTCCCGGAATCCTCCAACACCTCAAAACTCAGAAAGCGAGGATGAAATCCACGACCCAAAAAGAAAGGGGACATAGAAGTAGCATCTTTACCCAAATTGTTGTAAGAGAATTCTGCCAACCATACCAAATCCACCCATTCCTCTCCAGCTTGTAAATAACACCTTAAAAACTTCTCCAATTCCTGATTTACTCTCTCCACTTGTCCATTAGTCTCTGGATGATACTCAGAAGTCAAACTAACGTCTACCCCAAGTTTCCTACAGAAGGCCCTCCAAAGTTTTGAAATAAATTGAGATCCCCTATCAGAGATAACTTGACTTGGGAGTCCATGCAGTCGAACCACACCTTGCAAAAAACTATGAGCCGTTTTTCCGCGGTAACCTCTCCCTCCATTGGTAAAAAATGTGCTTCTTTAGTAAGAAGATCCACCACAACAAGAATGGTAGTACAACCCTTATCTTGAGGGAGATCAACAATGAAATCCATAGAAATAGTGTGCCAAGGACGAGGAGGAACAGGTAACGGCTCCAATAAACCACACGGCTTCCCAACTTGACTTTTTGCTTGTGCACAGACTACACAAGTTTTTACAAAGTTCAATGTGTCTTGGCAAATTTTTTCCCACCAAAAGTTCCTTCGAACCAATTCCAGAGTTTTTCTGAAACCAGGATGTCCTGATAAAATGGATTCATGACAATTTCTCAAAACCTTTTCTCTTAACTCTTCAGTAGGTAAATAAAGCTTGTTATCAAAAAATGGAAGATCGTCTTTCAAACTTCTGGCTGGATCCAGTCTCACCCACTCCTCCATCTTCTGCAAGGACATATTCTGGCAAACTTCGTTCAAAAAATCCATTTCTTTAATGGCTCCGGCTAACAAAAAACGTTCTGGAGCAATTAGAGGTTCTGGCTCCAGAATCGCTCTCTCCTCACTACCAGGAAATTGGCGGGATAAGGCATCAGCTTTTTTGTTCTGACTTCCGGGCTTAAAAGTCATAACGAAATCATAATCGGCAAAGAATAAGGACCAACGAAGTTGTCTTGGAGACAAGGTTCTTGCAGATTTTAAAAACAATAAATTTCGATGATCAGTAAGAACCGTTACCGTATGTCTTGCCCCTTTCAGAAAATGCCTCCGTTCTTCAAAAGCGGACTTTATTGCTAATAGTTCACGATCTGCAATTGTATAGTTCACTTCAGCAGCAGAAAACGTCCTAGAAAAGAATGCCACTGGATGTAGTTGACCAGTAGTTTCATTCCTTTGAGAAAGCACCGCCCCTAACGCTAAATTTGAAGCGTCCGCCTCCACAAAAAAAGGTTTAGAGAGATCAGGATGAATTAGAATTGGACTAGAAGTAAATATTTGTTTTAACTCTTGAAAAGCTTTTTCTGCTTCAAGGTCCCAGTCAAATTTCACTCCTTTTTTCAAAAGTCTCATTATAGGAGCAACCAGCCGAGAAAAACCTTCGATAAATCTCCTATAAAAATTGGCAAACCCTAAGAAACTTTGTATTTCCTTAACCTTAGTAGGAGAGGGCCATTCAAGAACTGCTTGAACTTTTTTAGGATTCATTTCTAAACCCTTAGGTGAAATTATAAAACCTAAAAACTCCACAGAATCTGTATGGAATTGACTTTTTTCCAATTTGGCAAACAAATGGTTTTCTCGCAGCTTTTGTAAGACTAAGCGAACATGTTTCTGATGTTGATCCAGGTCAGAAGAGAAAATCAAAATATCATCGATATACACGACCATAAAAATATCCAGGTATTCTCTAAAAACCTCATCAATAAAAAATTGGAAAGCCGCTGGAGCATTACATAAACCGAATGGCATAACTTGGTATTCAAACAGCCCAAACCTGGTCTTAAAAGCTGTCTTCCAATCGTCCCCTTCCTGCACACACACAAGATGGTAAGCTCCTCTCAAATCTAATTTAGAGAAAATATTTGCTCCTTGTATTTGATTAAGCATTTCCGAGATGAGAGGAAGAGGATACCGGTTCTTAACAGTGACTTTGTTAAGTGCTCGATAATCTATGCAAGTTCGAAGCGTTCCATCCGGTTTTGGTACAAAAAATAAAGGAGAGGCCGCCGGTGACTTAGAGTGACGAATAAACCCTTTGGCCAAGTTTTCCGTCAAATATTCTTTTAAATAATCATTCTCTTTCTCTGTAAGAGCATATACTCTACTACTAGGCAAAATTGTTCCTGGCTCCAGCTCAATTTTACAATCAAAGGGCCTATGGGGTGGTAATTCTCCTGCCACTTTCTCATCAAATACGTCCCAAAAATCTTTGTAACACTGGGGAAGTTGACCCACTACAGCTCCCACAACATGACATCCAATTCCAGTCTCAGCCAGAAAAGTAGACACTGAATTACTTTGTTTAACATCTTCCTCAAAGAGACTTCCTGAAAAGCAATTCTCTTTACAGAAATCTGACTGCATGTCAATTGTCCTAGCACTCCAATCAATCAGAGGATTATGGAGAGTAAGCCAAGGCATACCCAAAATAATCTTTAACAAAGGAGCATCAATTAACTCGAACGAAATTATCTCTCTGTGACCTCCTGATAACTCCAAAGTTAAAGAACCAGTTCTGTGAGTAATAGGACCAGAAGATAGAGACGTACCATCAACAGCCCTAGCCTGCTCTACAACCTCTTTCTGAAGAATTGGAATTCCCAAAGATTTTGCCAGACCCCAATCCATGAAATTCCCGGTGGCACCTGAGTCAAGCATAACGGGACCATTTCCCTTACACTCCAACCCAAAGAACAAGGATACATTTACGGTTATATGGGGAACCGCTGTCTGCACAGTATTGGCGATCTGTTGTACCTTGACCGCTGAAGTAGAAGTCTTCTTGGGAGTGTAAGGACAGTTCCCTAAAAAGTGCCCACCTCTTCCACAATATAAACACAGATTGTTATCTCTCCTCCTAGCCTTTTCTTCCACAGTTAAAGGACCTCGGACCCTGGGAGGTGGATTATTCCCTTTGGATCTACTCTCTACTTTAGATCTATCCACTCTAACTAGAGACTTTACGTCACTCTGACAATGCCTCTCTGCCTTCCTTTCACTCAAACGAAAGTCCAATTGATTCACCAAATCAATCAGACCTTCACAAGTAGAAGGGCGTTCAACCACTCCAGACAATGCATCCTTTAACTCATCTCTAAGGCCCCGATAAAACAACAAGGCCTGTTTATCCTCAGGCCACTTGCTTTCTAACACAAGGGACTTAAATTGTGTTATATAAGCAATCAAGTCTCCATTACCTTGTTTGAGTTCTAAAAGTTCACCATCCACTTCCAGAGATAATTGTCTTCTATCAAACATCTTTCGGAATATCTCTAAAAAACTGGTGTAATTTCCTAAGACCGTACTCTTTTGACTCACCAACAACCCTGCCCAAGCAGATGCCTCCCCAGAAAGATAGGACAACATAAAAGTTATCTTAGATGCATCCGAGGGAAATAATTCTGGTCTACTCATAAAATGTAATTCACATTGCGTCAAAAACACCCTAAACCTCTTGGGGTCCCCATGATAACGTTCTGGAGGCGCCAAAGGAACTGGCATAATTAAACTCCTTACCCCTTCTGCCACTGGAGGGTTCCGTTGTATTTGTGGTAATTGATCTCCACCTTCCCTTTCTAACTCAGGTGGAGAACCAGCACCCCCTGAAACCTCATCCTCTCTCCTTTCTCCCCTATGTTGAATTTGTGTTACTTTAACACTCAAGTCATACACCTTTTGACTAAGTAATGCATTTTCATCCCGAGATATTTTCAACTCCTCCCGTAACTCCCTGATCAAAGATCCTAACGCCTCCATGGATTCGCCGGGGTTCATGACAGCTCGGGCGGACAAAATTATTGGCCTTTCATTCTGTCAGGCTGAGAGGTCCTGTGTCCGCCGAAGCTGCTGAACCCCCGACAATCCCCCTGAAATGTAATTCTCAGAACTAGGTTTCAATTCAGCTCTGCAAACTACACCCCAAAGGGAAAGGGGAAAGTGGATAACAAAACAACACCAGGCTGACTGCGTCAAGGCTAACCAAAGCTGAACCTGCAGAGGATATAAGAAAAGCAGATACAAATCCTTTTATTACTTACTCAACCTTAAGAGTGGAAAGACTTTAAATCCTTAACTAATAATTAAGAATCATACCTGGTTCTTCTCTTGAAATTTCTTAGAGAAGCTTGTAAAGAAGCTGAAAATCTCTCTTACGAGACTCTTGAAATTCACAGCAACTTCTTAATTTGAGCAAACCTGGAAAGTTTTGCTCTTTGCCTTTTTTCCAAAATTCACTAGTTGTCAAGTTAAATAGTCTTTATTTTTTCTTTCTTTTTCTTTCAAACTTTTCTTTTGTTTTCAAACTTTTTACAATTCAATAAAGTTTGTGAATTCTTGAAGAAACACGTGCAAAACACACACGCGGATAATCTCAATACAGAAGATTTGCACGTTAAAAACTTCCTGCGTTGAAGAACACGCGCACTGTAAGGAAAGTCCACGCGCAAAAAAAACCACACGTGCTTGTAAAAACACGCAAAGCAGAATTCACGCGCAAACGGAATCACGCGCAGATAACACACGCACTTGTAAACTCTGCGCTGATGAATTTCCGTGCCTATTCACACGCGCCTTATAACCCACGCGCAAAAGAGGTCACACGCGGTCGAGTACACGCGTTAAAAAACACACGTGCAGGTAACCACACGCGCAATTGAGTTCTCGTGCTGAAGCACAAGCGCTTGAAAACACACGCGCTATAGAGTTCTCACGCGGCAAACAGATCCTCGCGCTTGGAAGCACACGCGCTAAGAAAACACACGCGCTATAGAGTTCTCATGCAGCAAACAGATCCTCACGCTTGGAAGCACACGCGCTAAGAAAACACACGTGCTATAGAGTTCTCACGCGGAAAGCTGATTCTCGCACTAGGAATTACACGCGCTGGAAAACACACGCGCTATAGAGTTTTCTCATGCGGAGAACAGATTCTCGCGCCAGGAAGCACACACGCTGGAAACACACACGCGCTATAGAGTTCTAATGCGGCAAGCCGATTCTCGCGCTACGAATCACACGCGCTGGAAAACACTCGCTCGCGCAAAAGTTCAAAAATATAAATTCAAAGGTTAAATTTTACGAGTTCTCACTTAAATGTCATTAAGATAAACAGAGCTGCAGTTAAAACAAAGTCACTTATCTCCAGCACAATTTCTTAAAGATCTTCAGAGTTTCCTGTCTTCAAAACGAATTCCTGACAGCTGATAGCTTCTCCTGAAACCCCCAAGAAAGTAGCAGCTCAACTGCTAACGCCTGAAGGATAAAATCCACCAGGCCCAAGTCTAAAGCAGGAGCAGCCACTAAACACGTCCTCTCAGCTGGGGTTTAGATGATGAAAGGCAAAGAGTGACAGTTTAGAATGTTCATTGTTGTTCAGCAGTGTTTTCCAACCAATCAGAGCTGTCACTGTGAAACTCCATTTTGCCTTGGGTCAGAACCAGGATTCTGAATCAGGAAGTTAAGGCCAAACCAACTACAATAGAAAACTTCCCACCCACACAAGGCTAATCTAAAAAGGATAATAAAAGAGAAATAATGGGAAAGAAACTTGAATAAGGGAAAATAGCCTGAATAGGGGAAGGAAACCTGACAGGCGTAGGCCAATATACACATAATCGTTTACAATAGGAGGCATAATTTAATATCCAGTTTGACAAACCCTCCTTTTGGCCTATGCCAAGTGCTAAGACTACTTCTGATCTCCTTGCAAGTAACTTCATATGTCATCGTCCATACAACCTGAATCGCTGTCAGAGATATCTATGGCCATCAGGTCGTTCACTAAGATCTCTTTTAACACATACTCCTTGGAAGTTTTATCCGGGGCATATACTTTGTGTCCTATCGTACCTGTCGCCTGAGCACAACATCCCCCTAGCATCGAACATATACCAGGCAGACATTGGATACAACAACAAAGGAATAGCAGAACTCCCAAAATAATCAACAAAACTGAAAGTACCTTCCAAACCCAAGATCGCAAGAAATCCCAAAACCAAGCACTAAGATTCCAGTTCCCCTCGGGAACATGCACTTCTGAGCTAAGGACGTGCAGATTCTGAATTGCTTTGAAAATAGTTGGGGAGGAGTCTGGTACAAAAACACAGCAAGCGTACCCCACTAATTTACATACTCCACCACGTTCAGCCAGAATGACATCTAATGCCATCCGGTTCTGGAGTGCTACTAATCTTATCGTTTTCTGCTCTAATGTCACGTTATAGAATATATCTGGGGTCCGGTTGATGGTTCTCTCCAGTACTCTCGCTAGTCTCCTGATGTCTTCGGAATTTGCTATCTGCCCCCAAAATGGCACAACTGATTTCGCTATATCTCCCATCACTTGTGCGGGGGTATCACCATTCTCGTCCCGTCGTGGACGAGCCTTTGAAACTTCCAAAGTGCTTGCTATGAATACCCCAGGTAACAGGATCCCTAAATAACAGGTTCCCTGCCAATCACTGGGCAACCATGGAAATGCTACATTACCGCAAACGAAATAGACAGGTTCACCCACATACAAAGGTCTGTTTTCCCCGGTCAAATTTGCAACGTTGGCACAGCCTTTAAAATCTCCCATTGACCGGGTACCATTCCTCTGTATGCAGAAAGAAACTGAATCGGGGGTATGGTTAAAAGAGTAAGAAGGAGGCACGGCATCCTTATTGCCTATCAGAGCCATTTTAAAGGAAACCAAAGATTGGAAAGGACGAGATAGTCTATCAGAAGGCCTAATTGAAGCAACGTTGAGTTTGCTCCTATTTGCAAAAAGCGAGCATCCAAGGGGAGTCAGAACACGTTTCTCAAAATCATTCAAATTAATTCCATCAAAGTTCCCCGAGATGCTATCATTCCATCGGCCAAAAAACAGTGCTCTAAGAGAGGCATAACAAGCAGTTGTCAAAGGTAAGGGATGAATATACCAACCTAGCCCCTTATCCCCATGTTGCGGTAAATGTGAACAGACCCAACAATTGGTTTTGTTAAAAATGGCATGTGTCGAATTCATAATTAGCATCATAGTATTATTGTGATACTTATGTCTATGCTGAGAGTCCCTAGGTGACAGAGTATGCAGGTGTACAAAAGGAGTAAAAACAGTAGGTGCAATTTCAGTTGGCAAAAGAGGCTCTAGAGGATAAATCTCCTCAACGTACCAGAATCCTAAAGCCATTACTATAAAAACCCCAATTATTATCATCAAAACACAACAATACGTTTTTCGGGGCCCAGGCACATTGTTCATTGTCCAAGTTGGTCACCCCCTTATTTACAAGTGGTGGCAGGCATCGTAGTCTTCAGATGGAAACCCCAATATTCGTTGCTGCCGACCCCCCGGTCATGCGGCTTCTTAGTCCTTCCCCAACCCTAGCCGTCAGAACCCCCTTTCTCAAATTTGGGCAAAAAGCAAGCCCTTGATGATTCTTTCCTTCTTTTGAATACACAGTCGAACTGTGCTGTAGGTCTATTTTCTCCGTCGAAGATTATATCTGGTGGTTCCCAGTACTTTTTAATCCGGAAATAAGGTAACGTCACTTCCTGAGGGAAGCAACGTATCAGAGGCAATGGAAGTTGCAAAATTCGAAGCAGTGGTTTCCAGAAATGACTTTTCCAAAGAGTGTGGAGACAAAATAGACGGTTCCCCAAGCCCCGTGGGCTCAGAGAGATTCTCCAACTCACTCACAGTGTTATTTGCTGCCTCAGGATCATTGATTGCAGCGTTAGTGAGGGGTTCTGTTTCTTCTGTAACGTGCAGCGTCGGGTGAGGAAGTTTCTTGACATGCGTCGCATGTATCCAGTTCTTCTTTCTAGCCACCCGCACTGCCTTTTGGGTGACCAACAAGACCTGAAATGGTCCCCGCCAGCGAGGCGCGAGGCAAGAGGACCGTTCGTATGCTCTCACCAGGACCCAGCTTCCAGGCCGAATGTTGTGTCCTGGGCCTCCATAACGTAAGGTAAAGCTGATCGTACCTGATGATAAATAAAATACAGATTTTTAGTCAACTGGTTACAGTAGTCTGAAAGCAATACATTCTCAACATTTCTCAGTGCTTTAGGTTTCGGAAGACCCTAAATATTGGCAGGCCTCCCCATCACCATCTCAAATGGAGAGAGCCCAGTCTTAGTTTGAGGGGTAGTGCGCATGGCTAATAACACGATCGGTAAGGTGTCCGGCCATTTTAGTTTGGTACCGGCACACGTTTTAGCAAGTTTGTTCTTTAGGATACCGTTATGTCTCTCCACCAACCCGGCACTTTGAGGATGTCTAGCCGAATAAAATCGCTTATCAATATGTAGTGCCGTACATATCTGTAAAATTACAGCAGCAACAAAATGTGGACCATTGTCCGACCAGATGACTCTTGGCAACCCAAACCGCGGGAAGTACTCCTTTATCATAATTTTTGCAGTGGTCATGGCTGTAGCATCTTTGACAGGGAAAGCCTCAACCCATTTACTGAAGGCACAAATGACCACAAGGACATATTTTAAACTATTGCACCGCTCCATCTCAATAAAATCAAAATGTATCACTTCAAACGGGACAGAAGGTGGCCCAAAGCTACCCCTTGGAGTTACTGTCCCCTTGCCCACATTGTGCTGTAGGCAAATCATGCAACTTTGGACATAATGCTGACCAATTTTCGAAATCTTATCATTTACCCAGACTTTCTCTAACATTTTCGTAATCTGTTGAGCACACACATGTGTGGGACCGTGTGCCATAGTAACCATCATGACTATGTAGGCATTAGGAAGTAACCATTTCCCTTCAACTGTGTCCACCCAACACCCATCATCATCTAATTTCCCCAAGCCTTCAGCCCATTTCTTAGATTCTTCCATTGTGGCATCAGCTTGGATATCTCGCACAGACCCAATATCCTCGTCCATTACATAGACATCCCTAGTTTCTCTTAGAGCATACATTTCTGTGCGAAGATCTGTGGCAGTTTGTCTGGCTATCTGATCAGCGAAAGCATTCCCTTTTCCTACATCGTCTGTGATCTTGCGATGCGCTGCGCATTTCATGATCGCTAACTGACTAGGGAGCGCGAGCGCTGAGAGCAATTGTACTATCAGGGGGCCATGTTGAATCTTGGTCCCATGTGAAGTTAGAAACACTCTCTCTGACCAAAGTCTCCCAAAGTTGTGAGCCACCCCAAAAGCATACTGACTGTCAGTATATATATTCACTGTTAGCCCTTCGGAAAGCTCACAAGCTCGGGTTAATGCTATAATCTCTGCGGCCTGCACGGAGTTATGTGTAATTTGCTTGGTCTCTACAACTGTGCTCAATGTAGTGACTGCATAAGCAGCTGTGGATGTACCATCCGGAAGTTTGAAACAGGAGCCATCACAAAATCGCTCCCCTTGCGCATTATCCAAAGGAGTGTCCTTAAGATCAATTCTGCCCTTCGTTTCTTGTTCAGTAGTATACAGGCAGTCATGTGACTCATCATCACCGCAAACAGTATTTTGCGGGAAAGGTAGGAGTTCAGCCGGATTAAGAACACAACACCTCCTAATTTATATGTGGGGAGCAAACAAAATTAACTCATATCTCGTCAATCATGCGGAAGTGAGGTGTTGCGTTTGGGTTTTGTTCAATAGAACATCTACAGACTGAGGCACCATCAGGGTTAGATCATGGCCTAGGACCCTTCCCTCACTCTGTTTTACAGACGCGGCAGCAGCAGCAACAGCTCGCAAACATCTTGGCAAAGCGCATGCGACAGGATCAAGGGCGGAAGAGTAGCAACCGCATGGCCTATTCTTCCCTCCATGTTCCTGCGTTAATACAGCCAAAGCACATCCATCACATTCATGCACAAACAACACAAAGGCCTTGTTGTAATTTGGTGTACTCAAAACCAGTGCAGAGCATAATGCAGTCTTGAGAAGTTCAAATGATTGTTGATGTTCCGATTTCCATGGCAATGGCGAAGAAATACCCTTCTTTGTCAAAGCCAACATCGGTTTTATCACTAGTGAAACGTTCGGGATCCATAACCTACAGTAAGAAGCCATACCTATTAAGGCTCTGACTTCTTTCTGTGTACTTGGGACAGACATGCCAGAAATGTGTTTTATTCTTTCAGGTGTCAATCTTCTTCCCTCCTTTGACAGGAGGTAGCCTAAATAGGCGACCTCCAGGCAACAATATTGAAACTTTTTAAGCGAAGCTTTGTGACCATGCTTAGCTAGATGGATGAGCAACAATACAGTGCCCTCTTTACAAGAGCTCTCAGAATCTGCTGCTAAAAGCAAGTCGTCAACGTATTGAAGCAGCGTACAAGTAGGGGGTAATTCAAGAGTATCAAGCTGTTCTTTCAAGGCCCTACTGTAAATGCTAGGACTCTCGGTGTAACCTTGAGGTGCACGAGTAAATGTGAACGAGCGTCCCCCTAAGGTGAACGCGAACAAATATCTACTGTCCTTATGTATAGGAATACTGAAGAAAGCATTCTTCAGGTCCACAACACTAAAGTAAGTAGCCGAAGCTGGAACCATAGTCAATATCGTCGTAACATCAGGCACAATTGGAAATTGTGGAGCGACAACTCTATTAATGGCACGGAAATCAATCATAAAACGAAACGGAATAGCATTATTGCCTTTTTTGTACACAGGTAGGATTGGACTATTGCCCAAACTTCCTGTAATCTCCTCAATCACCCCGCGATGCACAAAATCGGAAACAATGCTCTTTAAAGCTCGCTCACCTTCAACCGAGATCTTATACTGCAGAATACTTGGCAGCTTAATACCATGTTTCAAGACTATTCTAACAGGCTCAATCCGTAGAACACCAACATCATTGTCGTCAGCCGCCCACAAACACTCTGGGACATTACTGAATTCTGGTGGCAAAGGTCTAGTCAAAAATTGTGAAACAGAAAACTGCTGTGGTGAAATCGTCAAACGCACTCCATCAGATGAACAATGAATTACCGCATTTACTTCCTTCAACAGATTCAACTCCAACAAATTCTCTCCATAATTCGAAGTCAAAAGAAAGGGACAATGGTCCATAAAGGGACCCAAAGAAAAAGGTACCGGCGAAGAAACCGGACAAATGACTGGTGTGCCAGAAAACCTTACGGAGACATTGGTTTGCCCTGATAGTGGAATGTTTGGAACCCGAGAATGATCAATGGAGCACTTCTGTGCTCCAGTGTCTATCAATGATGTTTCCTATTTCCCACTACCATTTCAACGTAGGGACCTTTCTGACTAACGGGAATAGGTGTAGGTTCCAAACCCTGCTTCGGGCAATCCTAACAAAACAGAATATCATCAGAAGAAAGCTCCTCAGAGAGGTAAGCAGCAGAAGGGTGATTGAATATGTTTCTGGTATCCACACTCAAAGTCTGATTGATCAGTGAAAAAGGTTGCTGAGGATCCTGTGAAAACTGAACTCTACCTGGGCCCCCCACCCCGGGGCGACCTCTGGGTCGTCTACCCATGCTCTCAAATGTGTTATTCGACCTCTGTCGATGGACGGGGTATTGTGCACGCCAATGACCCTCCTGGCGACAATAGGCACACTGGTTAATGTTCACAGGGCCCAAGGGCACATTCCCTTGTGGAACATACTGACCTCTAATCTGCGAACTCCTCCCTCTGGGGCCTCTAACAATTTGTTGTAAAAATACTTTAGTCTTTAAGTCTCCTTTTCTCTTTTCTACTCTATCTTTTTCATTATTGACACGGTTCTCGTAGTACTGAGCCATGTGCAGTACTTCTGATTGGGATTTCGCCTGCCAAGCGCTCTCGGAAGACATAATCTGTGACTGGATGTCAGGCAGCAGTCCATGCACAAATCTGTCCACAAATAACCTTTTCCCAGATTCTGTGCCTAAATCCTGTCCACTGAAGTCCGAGAATACTTGCTCAAACCGATTAAAGAACTCGGTGGCACCCTCAGATTTTCCTTGGACACAGGCCGTAAGCTTGTCCCAAATAATTCTTTTTTTGGGAATTATAGTTTTTAATTTCGCAATGATTCTGTCAGGCAAAGTGAGTATCACCTGAGGCGGTTTCTCACCAGCTGGCCTTTCCCCGTCAAGCCTAGTTATATTAGCCCATGTATCTCCCAACCCAGGTGCATCATCTATTGTTCTAACCTGCTTCCACAAATCTACGGGCAGGAGTACAGGGAATAACAAGTCAATATCGCCTAGGGTGAACACTGAGGACTGCAAGACGGACTCTATCTCTTTATAGAATCCTGTCAGATTTTTCCTAATGTCGGGAATAGATTGCCTAATAGTGTTCACTTCCTGTTGCGAAAACGGGATGTGAACAAACTCTGATACATAATGTGCAGGAATGTCCACAGCAGCTATACCTGCTGCAGCATTAGCGGCAATCTCAACTTTTGGGACAAATGTCGGAGGTACCTCTCTCATAGGCAACTGAGATAAAGGCAACTCCGAACGCTTACTAAGCAACAGAGGTAAGTCGAGCGCTAAAGCAGTCGAAGAAGTGTCAAGCGAAAAAGCTCTCTTATAAATACCTAGTAACTCTGTGGGACAACTAACCTTCTTCCTCACACATTCATCCTGCAGGTACTCTACCATTACCTGAATCACCTTCCCCTGCATTTCTAGCGTATATTGACTATATGTGTCATATACATCAACCGGAGTTATCAATAAATCCGAAATCCATCTAATCGCATCTCTTGTACAAATTTGTGCTTCCTCAGACGCCCATTTACGACACGGAAGAAATCGTTTCTGTACATAGATACTCTCTTCTTCGTAATCCTCATTCCGTAATTCTCCAAATCTCTCCCATACTCAAACAATCTTTCGACATGCTCATGTACTTACTCCACAGTATCTCTTGATAGTGCTAAAGTATTCAGATCCCTCAGCCCCTGTGGGAAATCCACATTATTTAATTTACCCCACATTACGCATAAATGAATCCCTAAACCTTCAATAAAACCATTTTTCTCAGGAAAATTATCCATATTAGACAGTGTGGCAAAAACATTAGCTCGATCATCTCTCTCCATACAATTCTTAGCCCATGCAAACAAATCCCGCTTTTTATCTGTAGGGACAGTATTACGAGTAACAAACCTCGACCCCGCACCCTGATCAACTATAGTCGGTACGGAACCACTCGGGAGGGGAGGTGCAGGCAAATTCAATGGAGGTGTTATTACTGGTGCAATGGGAAGAGGTAGTAGAGCAGGCGGAGGAACAACAGCCGGAAGAATAGGAGCAACAGGTTGAGCAGGGAGAGCAGGAATAACAGCAGGAAGAGGCAAAGCAAAGGAAGAGGATCATACGGAGGTGGTGCAGAGGCACCAGGCCTTCGCTCATTTAACAATTTGGCGAGAAACTTGTCAGAAACATGAAGGTCTTTAGAAGGATAGATTTTCTGAATACCGAGTGAGAAATCCCTATCCATATTCTTAACTGACTCAGACTGTTTGTCCTGATCATATAACGCCTTTTCAGGGTTCGTTGTATGACGGCGCGCATGTTTTTCCCTACTCTTAAGCTGCTGCAACACTTCTTTTTTCCAATTCTGTAGAACATCAAATGCTGCAGGTCTGGCCTTTTTCTTTAACAAGACCGACTCTAAGTATTCAATACGAGGGATCTCAAAACTACCATTGATTGGCCACTGAAGTTCGGAGGCATGTCTGGTTTGTCTGTGCCAAATATCATTAAATACTACACTTCCAATGCCATGTTTACAATAGATAGTAAATGCCGGCGACCCCTCCTGTGGTGCCGGGTGGCTAAATTCCAAAGATTGTCGATCGCTGCGGAATTATACCCTAAAGCAGCTAGACAATTTCCCAGGCATTTCTCAAAAACTTGGTGTTACCTGGTCAATAATTGTGTCTGCAGATACAATGCGCCAAATTCAAATTGTCAGGGTTAAATTAAGAGTTGGGTCACGACTCACCTGACCAAACCCAAGGAGGACCGTACGGTTTATCAAAGAACTTACCTAATGAATGTTACCTTGTGTTTGGTGATTTCGGCAAATCTGCCCGCCTCAAAAGTGGACCCTCGTCAAGATGCCGTCTCAGACTGCACGGCTATCGTCCAAGGATCGGATCGTGCAGCGCTGTAGAGGTGTCGAGTCTTGTTCAGTCGGGACCGTAGTATCACACCGTCCGATCCCAGTCCGATAGCATGCGTCAACCTTCAATGTTCCGGAATCAATCTTGAGGGTCCCTATTCAGGTGCCAACTGTGAAAAGAGGAAAATAATATGAGGCCGGGAAACCCAAAGGAAACACACCAAACACCAGTTACAAAGGAACATACAAAATACTTTATTTTAAGGTCAAGCAATGACAAAGTCAAATGACAGGTCAGATAGCTATCGGCCCTCAGTGCAACACAACGAACTTCAACGGGGTTCGATGTATTCAGTGAGAGACTCTACATTGGGACATTCAGGCTTTTATACATTTCTCCAGCCTGTTGTCCAACCCCTTTGCAGGTTAACCATTCCATGAATGTATAACTGGTCCAGGGTCTCTGCCAGGTCAACTCTAATTTATTCATTAGTATGTGCATAGATCAGTTCCGTTGATACAGGTAATCCATTTACATGCGGGTCAACAGAAGGACATGGTCTCAGTTCACGACCCTAACAAGTGGCTTGCAGGCAAGTTATACATTAGCTGTACGGAGGTCATGCCGACCAGGTTCTGTTCGGAATGGCATCGTCCACCATTTTGATGTTCAGGGTGACTTTTACACAGCAAGAGAACCTAAAATGGCGATTTGATTCAAGATGGCGGCTTACATCAATTTCTAAGGTCAAGACCTTGCCGTAGAGAGTTATTCGTGTACAGTTTTATGCGACTTGGCGTAGGCCAATATACATATAATCGTTTACAATAGGAGGCATAATTTAATATCCAGTTTGACAAGCAGGTTGAGCTCTCGCTGCTGTGATTTGTGTGTGATCTGCAGGTTGGAATCCCTGCGAGGCCAACTCAGCCTTTCATCCATCCAAGGTCGATAAATGAGTTCTAACTCTGGTTGGGGGATATTGTATGTACATATGTTCTATGTCAAGCGCGTAGGCATAACACATCATTATCATCATCTTCATTTTTCTGACACATACCGCACAAGTTCTGTTTTGAATTATTTGTCCATGTGCATGTGTGCTGATTACTAATGAGCTGTACCTGGTTGTCCATGAACCAAAGGAGTGTGTCTTTACAGCATTGCACGTGCATGGAACAATTGTACAGCTCCACTGTGGTACACCGTGAAATGCAGAGGGTAGTCAACTACCAGTGATAAGTGACTCTAGCTCTGGATTATGCACTTGTGTAGATTTACAAAGCTCCCGTGCAAGAACGTGTACCTTTTAGTCACACTCGAAATTAATAAGGGAAGCTAAATAAGACAAAATGATTGTAGCTGCCTGCCAAAATCCCCATTTGAGGCTATAAGTATTGCATGCCCCCTTTGGCCTTCTTAAACATTACACTGTGGCTGTTGGTTTATATCTGCCATTAAATCGTGCATGTGCAGTGGCGTGGATAGTGTGTGGAAAGAAGTGCTAGGCCCACCCGCATTGCCCTAGAGCCCACCCTGCCTTTCTGCCAGAGCTTGGCTATGTTCAGAAAGATTCTTAGGGCATCATTACGAGTTGAGCGGGATACTGCCTGTGCTGACAGCGCCACCGCCAACAGGTCCGGCGATTTTTGTGCCAGATCACAGGTTTGGCCGAACCAGAATTCCCCATTCCTCTTTGGGCCCATTCAGGAATTCCCCATTCCCCACTGGAGAAGAGAGCTGGGGGTAAATCCTGTCAAACCTGTGATTTGGCATACCCTTAAATGAGGTGGTAATAGCGTTACTGCCGCATTTAAGGGTTACCGCCAAACTTGTGATGACCCTGTTAGTGTAGATCCCTAGTGTTTTCTTATTAAAAGTGACGTGCGCTAAACATTTTTGTCAGAACTGAAAATGTAATGGAAAAAATTACTACACAGATTTTACTAGGTCTTAAAAGTAGTATAACACAATTTGCAGGATCTCGTTTTGTCCCATGCCAGGTGAGAAATACTCAACCTGTTTTGGCTTTAAAGCTCACACTACATTGCATTCTATGACTTGCGCCTCTGTGTTTATAAACTAGCAGGTCCCTCTCTGTCTTTCATCCTTTCATCCTTGCACAGTTGATAACATGAGTACCACTTAGATGGGTAAATAGCATTCTCTGTTATTTGCAAGGCAATGCAGGTAGCCTACAAATAAAACATTGGCCTGGTTTCAGGAACACGGTATAGAAATCAATCCAATGAAACAAATATAGCTCACTTAGTTTCTGGGGACCTTGCTCTAGGCCTGCATCTTTACTGTGCAGGCCGACTCTCTAATGAAATTCTGCCTAGACTACTCTGCATGTGTGAGCAGCCCCCACAGCCGCCCCCTCATTACGACCACATCGCAGTGCATCCCTTTTCCCAAATACCCATCATAGCATCCCTCAGGGGATCAGAGGATCTTCTTGTCCCCCTTGCCTATGCTAGAATCACATAGAAAGTCCGGGTAGGATTCTGTCCGGAATGGGGGTCCGCCTTCCAAACTGCCATTATTGTTCAGCAACTCTTTTCATAAATTCACAGAGAGTCCGGTCCACACATTGTTTCAGACCAAATCAATTCAGTGTTTCATTGTAGAGTACCTAAATCACCTGTGTTATGGCTTGAGTATGGCTTGGAGCATTCATATTACATGGTTTTTCCATACGTTTGCTCTTAAGCTTGATCCGGCGAGTGACCACAATAACCATCGATAAACATTGTAAAGTGGGAGACTTTTAAAAGATCGATGGCCTCAGGCAGTCTTAGTGGTACAACGTCCTTTCAGCATGGGATGTTTTTTTCGCGGTTTTTTTTACAGCAGATTCTTTAACGAAAAAAACTCATCGATGAGTTTTTTCATTAAAAAATCTGCAGTAAAAAACCCTGCGAAAAAACATCTCGCGATGAAATGACATGGAACCAGCATAGTCGCTGTAGGGGCTATTTTTGCAGAGGCCACACTCTTTAGTAATGACCAGAGAGGCCTTTGCCGTGATATTTGCCATTCTCCAATTGGTGAAGATCCATAGGCAGTAAACTCCAGCAGTGTGCAGAGAGCAGTGAGGCCACAATTGCAGAACCGAATCCCACCAATCTCTGGCTATTAAACAGAATGAGAAATCCTTCCTGCTATTCTTAGAACACTGGTGAATATAGTCATACATTTGTTGCAACATGCATTGGGGGAGGATTTGCTTGAGGCATACTGATAGTGTGAACATGCGTGCATACATTTGCATTATAATTAAATCCATTTGTATTTCAGTAAAACCCTCTTTCTCGCTGGAGTGCACGCATATTTACAATGTAGCCTGACTGCTGTCTGTGGGAATACATGAAGGGCTGATGTATTGAGCCGTCTCAGCTCGCTCTTTGGACATCCATCCCTGACTCCTTAGGCTTTGTTCCATTTTTCTTCTATCTTGGTCATTATCTCACTGAAATTCCTTTCTTGGGGAAAATGGTGTAAGTGGCATGAACCAACTCCTTTCATTTTTCATTCTTTTTATCATAAGCACCCTGGAAGGGGATGCTGGCGAATCAGGAAGCTTGAAACGTTGGCTGTATTCTCTGGTACAAGCCTGCATTCTGAGCAGCCTGAGTGCTGCTATCCAGCACCTCCTTCCCTTCCCCACTACTTCCGTTCCTCACCCCCTCGCCCCCTCACCTCTTAGCACCCGCGTAGTTTCCTACAGGCATGCTAAGAGTATTACAAAAATGACCTTGTTGAGCAGTGTGATGGCACACCGTAGTCTCCCAAGTCCATTTCCTTATTCATGACGTCATGGTCATCAACATTGAAACTATTGGCGGGACGCTGTGCAGCGCTGGAAGGTACCATTAGCACCCACGGAGGAAACTATGCGGGTGCTAATGGTGGTATGATCTTCAGCAGTGGCCCGTTACTGACAGGGTCGGTTGACGGCTCGAGTCATTTTGCCCAATTACGTGACTGAAAGAGATTTTCTTGAGCTAATGTTGCAAGTTTGGTTCCTGATTCCTTTCTATCTCTTCATCATCATTTTACCGATTGAGATTACCTTTCTTGGTTTTGTGGTGTGAGTGGTATCAGCGACTCCTTTGTTTCTCTTCATCATTATCACACTGATAGATGTTCTTTTCTTGGTTAGTGGTTTAAGCAGCATCCAGACTCTGTTTCATCTTCTTTTCTCTTTGTCATTTTCTCACTGATATATTATTTTCTTAGATTAATGGGCTAAATAGCATCCTTGATTCCTTTCCTTCTTCTTTTCTTTTCATTATGATTCACCCAGAGAGATTCTTTTCTTGGGTTTGTAGTGAATGCAGCAACTACAAAACATTTTCATCTTCTTTTAAATTAGTCATTATCTTGTCGATACAGATTATTTCCTTGGGTTAGTAGTGTAAGCGGTCTCCAGAATCCTTTCCATATTCATCTGGCTTCTTCATTATGTCAGTGATAGAGAGTATTTTCTTGGGTTAGTAGTGTAAGCGGTCTCCAGAATCCTTTCCATATTCATCTGGCTTCTTCATTATGTCAGTGATAGAGAGTATTTTCTTGGGTTAGTAGTGTAAGCGGTCTCCAGAATCCTTTCCATATTCATCTGGCTTCTTCATTATGTCAGTGATAGAGAGTATTTTCTTGGGTTAGTAGTGTAAGCGGTCTCCAGAATCCTTTCCATATTCATCTGGCTTCTTCATTATGTCAGTGATAGAGAGTATTTTCTTGGGTTAGTAGTGTAAGCGGTCTCCAGAATCCTTTCCATATTCATCTGGCTTCTTCATTATGTCAGTGATAGAGATTATTTCCTTGGGTTAGTAGTGTAAGCGGTCTCCAGAATCCTTTCCATATTCATCTGGCTTCTTCATTATGTCAGTGATAGAGAGTATTTTCTTGGGTTAGTAGTGTAAGCGGTCTCCAGAATCCTTTCCATATTCATCTGGCTTCTTCATTATGTCAGTGATAGAGAGTATTTTCTTGGGTTAGTAGTGTAAGCGGTCTCCAGAATCCTTTCCATATTCATCTGGCTTCTTCATTATGTCAGTGATAGAGAGTATTTTCTTGGGTTGATGGTGAAAGTGGCATCCTCAACTCATTTCCATCTTCTTTTCTCTTTGTCATTATCTTGCTGATTTTCTTTTGGATTAGTGGCGTTATTGGTATCGTGGCTCCTTCCCATCTTCTTTTCTCTTTTTCAATATGTTGTTAATATAGATAATTCTTTGAGTCAGGGTTGCAAGTGACATCTCCAATTCCTTACCATACTCTTTTTACTTCACCATTAAATATCTTACAAAGATTATTTTCTTGGATTAGTGGTACGTGCGGCATTCCTGACTCCTTTCAATTGTAGGATATATTTATGGGGCAACCATTGATGCAGGGAATTCTTTCCCTCCCCGCAAGCAAAAGCGCCACACCAGTTTACGAGATTTGGACTAGCTATGCCCTTTATAAATATTGCGCCACTATTATCCCAGTAATCCAGGAATCAGGCTGGTGTGTAGAAAGAATATATATTTATTAATCAATAGGCAAAATCAACATTGCACAATCATCCCCACAAGGCACACCACCTTCCTCTGGGGCACAAAATCTTTCCTTCACAAGAAAATTTCAATAGCAACAATTTGAACAACATTCACTTTTGGTAATAAAAATTCACAAAATATGTAAGACACAACAAGTGCAGTTTTCATTTTTGTTCTCAAATTCCCCCTGGTCACATGTAAAGAGAAACCCAGGTCAGGAGAAGACTTAAGCTGATTGGGTTACTCACAAAATTCACCAGAATATAATCATAATCAATGCAGAACCATCAGATATGACATGACAATTTTATCTGCCACGGTGATTTGTAATTAGCTTCACTTAAATACACATAGGGCCTCATTCCGAGATTGGAGGTAGTCATGGCGCTATTTGCGCCATGACTGCCTCCAATAACGGTACCGGCATGGGTCTCGTTCAATGGGGACTTACCTGTGTAGTCCGACCTTTGCAGGACCGGTAAGTCCCCATTGTAAAACCATTCCCCATTCCCATTTGAGCCCCTATAGGGCCTATAGCCCCCATAGGGCTCAATGGGAATGGGGAAGTAGCTAATAATGGTACCGCAATTTGCGGTACCGTTATTAGCTCTGAAGTCCCTTAGTGGGTCCCGTCCATAACGCCTGGTAAAACCAGGCGTTGAAGGAGGGACCCGCTAAGGGAACTCGTAGTAGGGCGGTAAGGGATTACCGGCACCGGTCTCCTTAACGGTGCCCGGTATCCCGTACCGCCCTAATCATAATGAGGCCCATAGTGCTATTTTGTTGGTTAAAAAATATTTTTACATGTGCAGCACTCTATATGTATGACCTCCCTGCACAGGCTTCATTTCTAGCAATGTTCTCGCACAACCATTAATTAACAAAATGCTTTTCTCAATGTATTGAACCATTCACCTTTCCCACTATGCAAGGAAAAACTTCTCTTTACTTCAGAGTCCCTTTCTCACTCTCAGTAGAGAGTGAGTGTTTAAATCAGTGATTTCAATGGGTTTAATCCGGAACACCCTTTCCGGTCCAGCATAAACCCTGAGGTTCAGTTATGATTTAGCAACCACTCTGCTTTGCTACAGGGTTCAGGGATTGTTAAACTATTCAGAATTTTGTTTTTTTAAATTCACCCCTTCCTGTTACGGGATTTTTGAAGTTGGCAAAAAGGTTTGTAGGTAATCCCCAATTACTTTAACGACTATTGGCCCGATTCATGGAATATTTGCCCATGTCAAAGTGAACTCGCACTGCTGAAAAGTGACTTTGCACTGCCGACACAAACCCTGATTCGTGGAACCGTGCAAAGTGTATTTTTGCTGTGCAAAGTCCATGCAAAGTCATTTTGTACTGCAAAAATAATTATGCGCTGACTTTGCCCGGACCTTGCATGGCAAAAATACACTTTGCACAGTTCCATGAATCAGAGTTTGTGTCGGCAGTGCAAAGTCCCTTTTCAGCAGTGCAAATTCACTTTGAACCTGGCAAATATTCCATAAATCGGGCCCAATATCATTATCAGTGCTGGGAGAGGGATCAGAGCTTTAACATTTCCCCAAGCTCACACCCGTGTTCCTTAACTATGTGGGAGTTAATTAACTTATTAATCAATAAGAAAACACTAGGGTTCTACTCCTGGATACCCGCCCCCTAAATATTTATGTAGGGGAAGACATTCATTCAAATGGAACCCCACCAATACTTTGTTCTGGCGGACATGTTTACTCACTTAAAATGTATCTGGGTTTATGCACTGGAGCAGTCACCAGGTAGTCAGCAGGGATCCTGGGTCATCTTAGATCTAGTGATGCATGGAAATCCAAACACCCTTCCCCTCTGCCTCTCCTGCTCTCTCCAGATTTTAGTTCAGTGTTCTCATGCTCCCATCCACCTCCTTCTGTCTCCCTTGCAATTTTGTATCTGCAGCAGTCCCTTTCTGGTCTTCTCGTTCTGCTCAGTTCCCAGTATCTAATCCTTTCTTTTTCTTCTAATCTGAACTGATGTTCATTTAGAGGCAGAATCTTTTTCTCTTTTCTACTGTGCGTCTGGTTTTAAAATCTTGAAACCACACACGTATAAATGTCTACATTAAAATGTGCCAGCTTATTGATTGATTATCCTGATTGGCCAGCTCTTGTTTTTCCCCCGGGGCAAGGTCTAGCTACTTACTTCCCTCTGATTGGGTCCTTTAGTCACTGGGCATTTCTGGGAATTATGGCTCTACCCATTTGAAATGGCATTTCTGAACAACTTGAAATATGAAGTTAAAATCTTCAATATGACACTTTTCTTCAAATTACAGTAAACTATATATTTCAGAATTGATCTGATCATAAAGGTCCCAATGCACTGTATCTCTTGTCAGCACGTGGTTGCAGGTGCAAATGGCAGATTTTTGTGATTTCTTCAAAAATGATAAAAATGTTCACCATGAGATTTTCTAGACAGGTATCTGATTCAATAAGCTAACATATTGCCAAATCTCCTATTTGTGATTTATTCTGTTAACTGTAATCACATTTGAGCTAATAACACAGGCTCCCAATGTCAAATTGTGAGGCCAGTCCTATCAACGGACCACAGTCTTCATAAGCTTTAAGGGAATATGTGTACCATGGCTGTAAGTGTCACGGTTCCCAAGTTACTGGGCATATAACTTATGGCATACTATTAATTTCTTGCATATTTGTCACTCCAATTAACTAGCATATTTTTGTTCCCATTATCTGTGTCCAGGCCTGGTTATCTCCCACTGTTGACATAGCCTACAATAAAATACTTAACATTCTTCCTCCCATGGTTGATTGACCATCTGTGTTCTTATCTTCATTGCGCAGAGGGGATAACTCTGCCCCCTGACTGATGTGACTGTGACATTCTCCTGTAACATGTCACTTGTCATCAGCTCAGGACCTCACTGCAAAATTGAATTGAATTTTGAGTATTATTTGGATTTCACAATCCATTGGCTGTAGTTTTATTTACTCAGTGGTGGTAATGTCAGCCCACTAAAACCTCTTCCCAGGCACAAGCTCCGTCCCTTTCCTGGCCCTGTGAGCATCTAAGGAATTCCCAGACGTGTCTGATAAGTGCATGGGAAGATGAGCCGGGCTTAGGCTTTGAATCTCATGGGGGAAGGTCACTGGGCATTGCACAGCTCTTAGCTCAATTTCTATGAGCAAATAAATGATGCCTTTAACCTTCTGCATTTTTTTACATGAGACATGCACCAATATCTTGAATACAAAACATACATTTTTCTCCTGCACCACGCCATCAATGTCCATCTTTATACTATAAACTATGTAGGAATGTCTCTGACAATGGAGTTTCATCTGTACATGTTCATGACTGTGGCTGTGTGCATGTTCGAAGGTCCAGTGCGCTTCTCTCTGTGTGATCCCTCACGTGTAGGAGACTCAAAGGCATGGAACATTGCTTGAATTTGGAACCTTTGCAAGATGTTCAAGGTGTTGTTTTGCCCCAATGACCTGGCATGTCATACCACTGGTGTAGATTGCTCTCACGCTAGGATCTGTGGGTCGTGGTTGGATTGCTGCTAAGAGGCTGCGCAAAGACAAGTGATTTTGCTGGAAGGCACTTCTTTTGCTTGAATTTATTCTGCGTTGTGTCTTTGGGGGCCGGTCCATGGCCCCTGTGCATGTAGCATGGCTTGTATGTGCTGTCCTCTTCTCCCACTTGGTTGATTGCGATGGAAGAAGAGGTGTGTGTTGAGTTGACCTGCAAGCGCTGTGTGTTGTCTGTTCAAGGATGTGAGCATTGTTGGTCTTAGTGACTGAGTTGTTGAATGGGATTGAATGCTATTCAGAGTGGATGATGCCATTCCCACAACTGCCCATCATTTGTCCTCCTCATACCTGGAAGCCCGTCACAGACAGCATTTCAAGTATCAGTCACCAATGTGGCTTTTGATGTCACTTCTGGGTTTGATGCAGAGGTCTCATACCCACCCTCTCTACTGAAGTGAAAATCCTCTGTTTCCGCTTTGATGACAACTTTACCATAGCCCTAAAGGACCATAATCTCTAAGCTCAAGCATCAACCAAGGGTACACTGTTAAAAAACTCTAGTCTTGACGGGATTTGACAAGGAAGTTCACTGTGGTCAACACACTCATAGCTCTTCTTGACTGGACTATGGCAATATCATCTACCTTGGCCTTCCCGCTCCACGTGCTCCAAATAATTAATAATAACCCGTTGCTTGTCTAAAGCGGAGACTGTAAAGACAAGCCTCCATCTTCTATGATCCGACCTATGGCCATCTATGGCCAAGAGTTCTTCAGTCATTGATGGACCTCGTTCTGGATCAACAATGTAATCAAAATGGTGTGGCTCAACCTCTGGACTTTTCATCCATAAACTTCTTGCAGATTCTGGGTCATTGCGCAGCTCACGCAATGACCCAAAATCTGTGCATTTCTGTTCTCGCTTCTCTTCTTCAGTGCCCCTACAAACCATGCAAGGGATTGACACTTGCCTCCTGTAAGGCCATCAACACCTGGCTTTTCACTTAGTTGCTTCATCCTTCTGTCGATTTGCCCTTTTCTGCTACCTAACCAGCACCAAGAGAGCACTTAGTGGAATATGTCGCTGCTGTAGAACCTTTTTAAATGGATAAACATATCAATAACTAGATCAAAGCACAACAAATGTTAGGTAATCATGTCTGCTGATATACGATTTTTAGTACCTACTAAGAGACATGTCTGGTAGCTTATTTTGCTGTAATTGGATTTTGGCTTATTTCTCGTTGGTTTGTATTTGTATCTTGCTTTGCGTGTATTTCCTTTTAGAGTAAAGCAAGAACCCTTTAATGCTTGCAAAGTCAGAAATGTATCATTTTCTTTTTTGTTTTTTTGTGTTAGCATGTTTGATCACATTTGTCTGGGAACGTTCAAGACTCCGCATAACTTTAGAGCAGACCTCGTCCTAATTGTGCTGCTACTTTTAACATCTTTCCCATCGTCCACCATGGCAAAAAGGAAAATATACCGAAAGAAGAGCAGTTTGTCTGAGTGGACAACACATCCCATAGATGCTCCTATTGAATGGATGCTCAGAATGCATTGGACACAGCTGGCGGCACCCTGGCCCAACAGTGACATGCGCAGCCAACGAACTGCAATCTTCTTTCCTAATAGATCCAGTAATGTGATCCACTGTGGCTGCATTTAGGATTGGAAGAAACATGAATACTTTCAAGACTACTAAATATCTACCCCAAATCATCGGGGCCACACCTAGGGGGAAATGTGTTGTTCTGCATTAGAATATAATTATCTTTCCTGCAGGGACACATGATTGTGATTAACTCAAAAGCATGTTAATTGGAGAGAAAAAGTCCTGACTCTCCAAAGTTTGGCTGTGGTAACCTAAACAAAGGGACACCAATTGCTTAAATCCCATTGTAGAGATGTCGCGAGAGCCCCGCTCTCGCGAGATCTCGCTCGCGCCCACAGCTCCGCCCCCGCGCGCTACGCGCGCATTACAGGACGAGCTGAGGACACGGATAGCTGCGTCTTCCCGGCTCCTCCGAGCACGGGACTAATTCAGCATTCAAGCTGCAATATTAAGGCTACTGCAGCCCGGGCCCAGTTGGCCACGTTGGCCTTTGCTATTCCGGGCACTGTTTATATGCGAACTGTTCCAGAGTAACCAGGAGAAATAAAGCACTGGTGAAACCCCTGCCTGGCTCCTGTCTTCCTTCAGGTATCAATATACAACACCCATATGGGTCCTATGGTAAACCATATTTCTTTTGGGGGGTCTACTGCAGAATGTAAGGATGCTAAGAATCATCCCCAGTCTGCTTCTTGTTTGAAATGGCTGCCAAGCATCAGGTACCATTGCTAGCACCCCGGGATATGCAATCCACAAACCCGGGGTGCTGACAGCAATGTATTTTGCCTGAATGAATGGGGCGCCTCACATCTTAACTAAGATTCCGCCATGCAGCTGGAAGACAGGACTCCAAGCGGAGCCCCTCCGCCAATTTGAACATTTCAAAACACACACGCACACAAACACACACACGGCGGGCGCCCGCGCAAATGTTGCCATAACCCATCACCTGTGTGTACTCATATAGTCCATCAGGAAATATAGTTATCAAATGACTACATGGTCATGTATATTGGCTTTTCCAAATGCAAAGATAAGAACTTGCCACGAAAGACAGCTCTGCATGTCACAGGTTCAAATCTCGACGTCATCTTACCATGTTTTAAAAGTCTGTTAAATGACTATGATTATTTTGAAAAAGTAACATGCTGTTTTTGTACAGAATGTGCTTCACAAATAAAACTTGTATTATTATTACTATTATTGTTGTTAGCAGTAATTGTACTACCATTTGTACATAAGTATATTAGTATTGCGGTTGCACGGTGGAATTTGATTGGAATTAAACTTGGCCGGCTCTGTCAGTCCGGAAGCACAGAACAGGGAACAGTCTCCATTAAAGGAAACACATTTGAGCAAAGTCTGGCAGTCTTACAGACCATTTTTCTATTAGAGTTTCTAAGCTGGTATTTAGTGAGCATAATTTCTTCCTACGGGCCATTAATTTTGTTTTATTGCTGGCCTGATGGACATTATACATTCTCTTTTTTTTTCTTTTGCTAATGCCTTTCCCCATTAGGTTTCCACAATTAACAAAATGTGCCTTTAAGGGTTGGTGAGTTACACACTGCTGCGGAACGTGCAGACTGGGAAGGAAATCAGCGTGGCTTTTATGCCAACGGAAAAAGTCAAAATAAAGCCACAAACTTGGCAGACGCAGCTTACCAGCCCCTTGGGTGTAATTAGTTTACACTGCCATCAATATTTTTAACAAACTGTTAACATTTCCAGTTGGGTGCTTTCATGTGTCTTGTGGCCAAACATTGATGTTGAAAGCTTTCCATTGCAGATGGTTATAGTTACTTTCCTTCTTTTGTTCGTTCGTTCGTTTGTTCTTTCTTTCATTCTGTCTTTTTTCTTTCATTCATTCTTTCCTTCTATGTCTTTCTTTTTTGTCTGCTACTTTCCTTGTTCTTTGTTTTTTTTCTTTCTATTTTATTCCTTGCTTACTCCATGTATTTCTTTCTTGTCCTTTCTTTTTTCTTTCTTTTTACCTTACTCCATTTCTTCCATTCTTTCTTTAAGAACCAAAGGTTTCCTGATTACCTATAATTTTGTACTGCCTGACGGTCACTGGATCTTAAAACAAAAAAAAAACTGTCTCTGTGTGTGCTACGCCAATCTAACATGCTCACTCTCACTCTCTCTGGCTTTCAATCTTTGGCCGCGATAATACAGAGCTAGCTATCCCCGGTGTGCGATACGCCAATCTAACATGCTCACTCTCACTCTCTAGCTTTCAATCTTTGGCTGCACTCTGCTTCTCTCTTTGCCCCTTTCTGTGTCTCAGTCTCTCTGTCTCTCTGTCTCTCTCTCTCTCTCTCTCTCTGTGGGTATGAGTTGCGTTGTCAGGAGCACGTTTGCTAGAGACACCCCAGCTGTTCCCGAGAGCAGCGTGACCAGAAAAAAAACACAAATATCTGGAAACGGGTGCACATTGGGGTGCTTTGTTTTATTGGTCAAAATTAGAACGAGAGGAGCAGTGAGGTGAGGTCTGGCTTGGTATTGGAAGCATACATTGTCATGGCGTGTGTCCTGCATGAATGTCACGTCACTGTGGGGGCACATTGTCCATATGGACTTCAATGAGGGGGATGTGGAAATATTGGGCGCAGGGTGAAGGGGTTTTGACAGACCTGGTAAGGGACCTTAGGATCAGGATGCAGGTTTTACGTTTACATTTTGTTTCATTTTCGGTGTGTTTCCTCCGCAAAAGAATCTATTTGGAAAAGAAGCAAACTATGTAATTGGACCAACATTATAAACAGGCTCATATTCAAAATTCAAAAACGGTAAATGGCGCCGCTCACTAGAAAGAACATCGCATGATAACCTAGTCTGTGGTTTTTACACACGTTGAGAGTCCGCAGCCATCGCTTTCTGCTCACTGTACCTTTCACAGAGGAGAAATACTCATTTGCATATCCTTCTGGTCCCACCTAAAAGAGGAGTTCTGCACCAAAATGCTTAGCAAACGTCCTTTGAACAAAACAAGAGTGCCAACAGCAACCCAATACACATATTGTGGTCTAGTCAGGCCTCATCAGTGAGGTGGAGCTGTACCTCTCTCAGCACAGTGAGAAAGGGGTCCACGTCTGGGTTCCCCCAGGTAACTTAGGGTGACCAACCCCAAGTTCCTTGCAAAAATAAAAAAAACGTAGCAGGCCCCCTCTCTGAACAGAACATGGCATGATAACCTGTTCTGTGGTTTTAACCGACTTTGAGAGTCTGCAGCCATTGCTTTTTGCTCACTGTACTTTTCACAAAGGAAGAATATTTATTTACATATCAGTCTTTGTCCCGTCCACAAGGGCAGTCCAGCACAGAAATGCCTGGCAAACCTCCTTTGAACACGAGTGCCAGCAGCAACCCAGGGGTTTTCAGGGGTTTTGTTGCATTAAGTTCTGACCTTAACGTCCCTGCAACTAATGTTTGTCCTTGAATTTCAAGGGTTTTGTTATTCCATAGAGTTTTAGAACTCTTCCAGACCACTAGCATGGTCTTTGGCCATGGCTGGTGGGCACGGCTGAACACTACCAAACCACTAGCCATGGCCTGTGCACAGCCAATCTATGTTTTAAAACACTTGCAACCCATCGCTCAAAATCATTCTTCAATCACACACTGATTTTGTCCTGTTTTGATAATGCTATTGTTATGTGTAAAAGAATGCAGGCTTTGAGAACAGTGAGATTACATTATTTGCCATGGATCACACACTTTGGTTAAGTAACATGCTCCAAGCCCCTTGTTTTATGGCCGGTCTCTTGGTGACTGTTGTGATACATCACACAAACCCAACTAACCACATATGCCCAGGTACTTTCTGCACCCATTGCAAAAATCAAAAGCTAGCACCCATAAATATACGTACAGTAAGTGAACATATATCTTAAAGTGAAATATACAAATGTAGTTCATTTGACTTGCCCTTAGAAATAAATGCGCAAGACAAAATAGCATTGGACTATAAAAAAAACTATTGAACATCAGAAAAATGACCCGAGAGCGGAAATGTTCCAATAAAAAGGTAAAATATAAAAGGTGCTCACTTTTTAAACCCAGCAATCTGATGTGAAATATTCCCTGTGGTCTTGTGGGTGAGCGTCTGCACTGGGAACATGACAACCTGAGTAAAATCCTAGTAGCCAAATACTTGGGCAAGTTTGCCAACCTAAAAAAAGAATGTGTTGCGTCTGCCCTCTGATGAAAAGTTATGTTCTTCACCCGCATGTGTCCTTTACTTGTGCCCTGAAAAGTGTCCAGGATTGCAAACTCTTTTGTCACATTGTGGGCAAATTTTTCTCCTCCTCAGCCTCATGTCTGGATTTCAACAATATTCTGCTTCATAAAGATAACTTGAAAAGTACACAAACCATAGTGTCACACAAATATATAAATCCTTACAGAACTATGTTAGACAAAAAGTGTACAATTTTAGCATTATTCCCCTCCTCTTGACTGGGAGAGTACAAATAACAGAATGCAATTCAGCAAAAGGCAAAGAAAAGGTCTCTGATTGCAAAACCTTCAAGGACTGACAGTAGTACGTTTGTAAAATAATAATGCAAAGGCTGTGTGTTATGAGATATTTAAAACTAGGAAAACACATGGAATTTGGGGCTGTGGACTGTCTCCCATCCATGTAGTAACTGGAACTGACCCCCCTTTGCTTCAAAGTGAGGGAGGATCCAGCCCTCTCAGGTGATATTGTTCTACGTGGTCTTGTTAGGTGGGCTTATTTATTAGGGAGTCTCAAGAACTAACTATATGTAAGGCTCTCCTTCAGACATATAGGATGGAAACTCTTAAAATGTAATGTGTTATTCATGTCTGTGGGCTTTCTGTATATTTAGTAAACAGTTCTCCTTCTCCGTAGGTTACCAAGGCATCTAGAAAATGTAACCTTGGATCACCTATCTCTAGGCTAAATTTAATGTGCTCATGGCAGTTATTCAAATATTCCAAGAACTCACTTAGTTCTAACCTTGTGCCTTTCCAAATCGCGAACACATCACCCATGTATCTTCTCCAAAAGACTATTCTTGAAGACCAGGGTTCTTTTTCCAAGATGTAGTTTTTTTCAAAGTGGAACATGAATATGTTAGCATAGATTGGTGCCACAGAGGAACCCAAAGACGCCCCTGATATCTGTAAGTACAATTTCCCGTCATATTTGAAATAGTTGTTATAAAGTATCAGGTTGATGAGCTCCATAGCAAAAATCTTATGGATTGGTGCTCACATTTTAAACCCAGCAATCTGTAGTGAATTATTTTGTGCAAAACAGAATCCCAATACTAAACAAGTGCTTGTGGTCTTGTGGGTAAGTGTCTGCACTGGGAACATGACACCCTGAGTAAAATCCTGGTATCTAAATACTTGAGCAAGCTTGCCGAGCTAAAAAAGAAAAAACAGGGGGTTGCATCCACCCTCTGAAAATAAGTTACGCTGTCCACTCGTATGTGTCCTTTACTGGTGCCCTAAAAAGCAGCCACAATCCGGGAAAAATAACTGCACCAGTGTCCAGGATTGCAAACTCGCTTGCCACATCGTGGGCAAATATTCATGACTTACCCCCCCCCATCATTTTCCCTCCTCACCCCCATGTCTGGCTTTCAACAATATTCTGCTTTATAAAGCTAACTTGAAAATTACACACACCATAGGTCACTCAAATATATAAATCCTTATAGAACTATGTTAGGCAAAAAGTGTACAATTGTGGCATTATTCCCCTCATCCTGACTGTGAGACTACAAATACTAGAATGCAATTCAGCAAAAGGCAGAAAAATGGTCTGAGAGCAGCCCTAGGAATCCCCAAGAGAGAACATATCTCTAATACCAGAAGAGCCAACAACTGGCTCTCCAAGATGATAAAATAAAACTAAAAACTGCCTCCCTCACCCACAAATGCTTGAACAATGCAGCACCCCGCTACCTAGCCGATAGATTCACTTTGAAGCCTACCTCAAGAATCACTAGACTCACCAACACCAACTACCTCTGGGTCCCCAGATACAAACGTGCAAAAATCGGAGGCAGCAGCTTCCAGGTCCAGGCAGCACTCCTATGGAACTCATTACCATCCCCTCTAAGAATCGATCAAACCTATCACAAGTTCCGCCAGAGCATCACCAGTTGGCTCAAAGATGCCGACATCTAGCCACACACCTTGCTGACTTTGCCCAGCACCTCTCTCGACACTGCATGCACCAACCACACCAACTACTGTGTAAAACTATGCATGCCTTCAATGTACCTACCTGTATATATCGTAATTTTATTTTGCCCACATGTAACCAATCGGCACCTGCACACAAATGTATTTCACATGTTGTAACCAAGCTTTGCATATCCTTATGCCTTGCGCCTGAATACCCTTGGTCTGGAGCGCACTACAAATAATAAACTAAACTAAACTAAACTAAACATTTTCAAGGAGTGACAGTATCATGGTTTATAAATAATGTGGATGCTGTGTGTTATGAGATATTTTAAACCAAGAAAACACACATCATTTGGGACTGTGGACTGTCTCCCATCCATGCAGTAACCAGCACTGACTATGTTTAATTTCAAAGCGAGGTAGGATCCAGCCCCGTGAGGCCATTTATCTCTGAGTAGTCTTGTAAGGTGGGTTCATTTATTAGTCAACATGGCCTTAGGGTGCGGACCCCTTCCTTGTTTTTTGAAACTAAGCATGATTCGTCCCAGTTACTGCACGGTTGGGAAACCCACTTTTGCTGTAAAAATATCTATTTTTTTGTTGTATTATTGACTGGGAGACTACAAATACCAGAATGAAATTCAGCAAATGGCAAAAAATTGTCTCTTAGTGCAAAACGTTCAAGTACTGACAGTAGCATGGTTTTAAAAAAACCCTATCATTTGGGTGCCTGTTTGGTCGCCCATCCATGCAGTAAGCGGGACTGACCCTGCTTGGCTTCAAAGCGGGACTGACCCTGCTTAGCTTCAAAGCAAGGAGAGGGCGTCTCGTTTCTCTAAGTGGTCTTGTCACCTGGGCTCATTTATTGAGCAACATGGCCTGAGGAGGCTGACCCCTTCCTTGCTTTGAAGCTAAGCAGGGTCTCTCCTGGTTACTGCATGGATGGGAGACTTTGATGGCGTTCGTGTCAGAGGCCATGGTCTTTGTCCATGGGCAGTAATTTTTCACCCCCAACGTTACTGTAAAAATATCTTTAAAGAAAAACCCCTGTAACTGCAGCTACTGAACTACACATTTCCTCGCCTATCCATAGTCTTTTATAGCCCTGAATTTAGCATTGAATATCAGAAAAATGGTGGGAAAGAATGCTTTCCTTACCAAGTGCCCCAGCTTCTATGCCAGCTCCCCCCACTCTCCAGATGGACCCCTCACCTCCCCTGCCATCTCCCTTTCCCCCACAACACACGCTGTTTCTGTGACACAGTGTGCTTTGAGATGTCGGCTATTTGCGACTATAGCTGAGGCTACAGAAAGCTTTGTGTTGCAAACTCAGTCTCTAGACCCCCTTCAACTCCCAAATTTTGCTTGGCACCCTCTAGTCACACCCCCTCCCATCTATAGCCTGATGAGATTTACATGTTTTTTGACCTGCACATGGCTTTTTTCCTGCTTTTTATTTTCCCATATCCTCGGCTATAACCTCGAATGTCTCTCGCATTGAGCGAAAAACAAGATGGCAGCTGTTTCATTTCTGGAAAAAAAACAGTTTTGGGTAAATCCCTGAGCTATAACTTTCTATTTTTGAGATGGGGCACATCCTTCCCTGTTAAATATTTAAATAACTACTGCATGGAATAACTCCAAAACAAGCATGGATCGCAAGACAACCCTCCATGCCCAAGTTGTTTCAGACCTGGTCCAAATCCATCCAGCGGTTTAGGCTCTGCGCTTCGTCAAAATCTGACCTTCTTTGTCTTTGGGGAAAATGAATGGGAAGTAGGCCACACTTTTAGAATGTTTTATTTTTTATACGCTTATTAACTTTCTTATTTTTTAACAAATCTTTATGAAACTTTGCAGTTGGGGGGCTGTGGGTTTTTAATCACTTTTGATATTCTAGTCAAATACGTTACTCAAATAAAAAGTTATTAATGATCGAATTTTGAGGAGTTCCCGTGTGAGTCCGACTCACCTTCATATACATTCATAAAAAATACAGGAATAGTATTAGTTGTGCAAACTGCTATTATGTAAAAAATGAAATGGAATGGATTTTTCAGTGAAAATTGCCCTAATAAATGCAGATGAGGTATGGGTTCAGCAATTCAATTTTAGTACACAAATTAAAGGTTTTAAAATGTTGGTATGGTTTATTGGAAGTTTCCATGAGCAACAGTTTAAAATAGGAAGCACACCAATGTTTTGTATGTTCTTGTTACTCTACTGCTATTTGATACAGAAATACTGAAAGCTGTCAATGGCAGTTTTCTGGGCACACTGGTTCTTCTATGGCATTACCGCGAATATTTAGCATGCCCATAGTTACAGGTCCGACCAATGTGAGGGCTTAATAAAGAGCCTGGGGCCTTACCTGATGTAGGAATTCCCCCCGGCTCTGGGCGTATTGCTATTAGGACTGTGGCCCATTACACTGGAGTAGTAATAGTGTCTTTGTTTGGTTGGAAGACACACCAGCATTTTGCAACTGAAAAAGATTTATTCCATGGAATAGGATACAAAGTTTGTTCACCCTTTCAATGGTTGCTATTTAATACAGGAGGAGGTCATGTCCATACTTTGAGAACTCAGAATGTTTTTAGGCAACATGTCTGATCTTGTCCATGCCCTGGGAGAACTTTCATCAATTATGTAAGAGGGTCGCCAGCAAAAATGAATGAACCCTTGACTTTGGCAGCAGTGTCAACCCCACATGTTCCTGCTCTAATGTCTGCCAATATCTAAGTTATGAGAGTTATCTGTGATCTATGCCATCAATGGGTATCTGTGGAAGGTGGTGTACAAGAACTGGAAATGATGATCCTATGCTTTAAAAGGATTTGAATTTTGAATATTGTAAAACATGTATTGCAATGTTTGAGTTGTCTTTTACTGAAAGACCTAATACTGCTTTCATATCTTGTCGACTCTCTTTTTTAAGTCTCAAGTGCAACTAGTGTACATTGAGGAGAACATTAAACACAGTGTAGAAGATGTATGGAAAGAACATTATCTGTATTTGTTTGTGGAAGAATAATTTGACACAAGTGAGGCACTTTATGTTTGTAGACACTGTGTTGGGTGTAAAGATCAAACAATTATTCCTGCAAGAAGTGTTTTGAACGACATGGTAGTGCCTGATATCTCTGTTGTGCTTTAAAAATTGAACTTGTTTGAAGTGATTGCATTGCAAACTGTTAAACCTTTTTGAAGTTATTGTTAGATTGCAAACAAAGATGTCAAACTTTCCCAAAGAATTATTAGTGCAAGGTGTTAGAGGCAAAGCTGTGAATTTACCTCTCAATTTGGAAGAAAATGTCAACACTCTAGGAGTCTTTGTTTGTTTTATTAAATGGTGTTGCTAAAAAATATAAGAACATTTGGCAACAGCTTATAGATATTGGAAACGTAAAAAACGCATTGGCATTTCTATTGGGGCACAATGATTTATACACAGGTAGTGTGACTGCATCAGACTTCTCTATGCTTGATCTTGAGTAAACAAACAAAAGCAATTGTTTTGGTGGCTTCAACAAACAAAAGCAATTTTTTTGGTGGCTTCCATTCTGATGACTAGAGATGAATGAGAGTATCTGGGTCCATTTTCCTTCTGATAGTATCTATGTAATTGGTCCCAACACATCCAGTTGTAATGTACTGGCACCCTTTCTGGACCGACAAACAAAGGGTTTGCTGAAAGGGTAATGGAACTCCCTGCAAGCCTGATCTGCTGGGAGTTCAGGCCCCTACCGGCAGTGTTTTCACTAAAGCACCAGCACCATTAGCAACAGTGCTGGTGCTTCAGTGACTCCATTCCCCTGGAGTCCTATAGGACTCCAGGGGAATGGGGATTTCCGCCACCTGCCATAATATCTCAGTGTCACCAGGAAGTCAGGCAGTGGAAACAGTGTTACAGGGTTTCCAGTAACTCCCCGCCTACTGGTGGGTTTTACCGGCAACCCTGTACTGAGGCCTAGCATCTTGAAAGAACTGCAGCACTGGAGCACTCCATTCAAAGACTTATTAGAAATGCTAGAGAGGTTCAGAGAGGAGGGTTTTCATGAACTGCCTACAGATGTGCTGCTGCTATCTCCAGCAGTACCACTTGGATGAGCGAGAGGCGTTTGTAGGATATTTTATTTCTGATGCAATTAATCTGCTGGAAGTCTTCATCCACTTCTACTAGTGACTTTATTAGTTTGCAGGATACTCTGGTATTTCGCAACTGAATAAAAAAAAAGAAAAGATGTCCGCCATGGAAAGGGATATGAAGTCTGTTCACCCTTTCAATGGTGGCCATTCAAAACAGTAAAAAAGAAACTAAACAAAGAAGATGGCCACTATGGAACAGGAGAAGGACTACATATAGTCTTTTCTCCCTTTCCATGGCGGCTATTAAAAAGATTTTAAAAAAACAAAGAAAATAGCCACCATGGAAAGGGAGAAGGGAGTACATGCAGTCCCTTCTCTCTTTCCATTGCAGCCACTCAGAGAACGAACACCAAGGGACGTAGTGGTGACTGGTCCCTTTCAGGCTGCTAAGGACCTGGTGGGGGCTAATCATATTGTTTGTACAAATCTTATTATCCTTGTTGGGTACTAATTGTACTTTAAACTGTCTACTTGGATAAAATTAGAAAAATGTACACATTCAAGATATAGTGGAAAAGCAAAACAGTTACATGATCTGATTACTTGTTGAACATAGGCGTGAAGTCGCATAGCTACGTCATTGCAGCTTTCAAAGTGATTGGGTCTTTCCTCAATGTGGCTACAGCTATGTGTAGGTGCTTCTTGGTGATGATTTAGTCGATTGGTCAATAATTTAGATGCAAATAGGTCATTGTGCTTGGGCGTATCTGTGCAAAGCATCTTGTTCCTGTTTTCTGTCATTGCTTTTTGTCTCTTGTTGGGTGAACACATTTGTAAGCCTTCAGGAACTTTTCAAAGCAGTACATTGATTTATCTATTCATTTTTTTACCTTTCTTCTTCCTATACCTTTGTCCTTTGTCTTGTGCTTTGTCTTTTTTGTTATTTTATACCTCTGTCCTTTGTCTTGTGCTTTGTCTTTTTTGTTATTTTAGCTTGTTTTTTTATTTTTTAAGTTTTCTGATATTAAGTGGCAGAGTCCTTTTTGACTTCCAACACGATTACTATTTTCCACCATCTAACACCCAAGCTCGGTCCATCCTGCCTGTACCTGTTCTTTCTAACTTTATCGTGACATGCAAAAACCTGTACAGCTTGATTGAGGTGGCACCCTAGACGCTTATGGCAAGGCTCTTTTAGAAAATACTGCCAATTACCAATGCTAGCTATATTTTTAAGCGATACTGTAGAAGTGACTGAATCCAATGTTTTCGAGGAAGAAGTGACCACATTTTTTTTAAACCGTTTTACTGAAAACATATTTTTCAATGAAACATATGTGGGTGTGGGGTAAGGGATATTCATAAAGGTAGGAGGAAGGAGGGAGCTGCAGGGGGTCTCCCCCGTAAAATAAAAATAAATTTGATCACTTCACTCTTTCGAAAACATGAATTCGGTCAAATCACCTAAATCCTTTTTAAGTGTCAATTTTTGTCAATCCTGTTGGTTTTCTCTTCCCAGTTCCTTGTTTCCCTATCCCCCAAAACTGTCCCAGGGCATACCTTTCAGTTATAAAAATAGACAATAAAAACACATACTGCGAAAATGGATCAAAGACCTTTTAATTGCTCTTTTTAATACAGTATGTGTTAAAAAAATGACATTTCTTTAACTATTTTATTATAGCTGTGAGTATCGCATGTGGGAGCCGCGGGTAGTTCCCCCCAGCCGTTGCTGTATTAAACCGTCCATGCATTTTAATAGTTGCAGCTTTTAAAAAACTTATCTACATATATATATAAAGGTCCTAGTCTCATAAAGATTTAGTTTAAGATGGATGTAGTCTTTGTACACAGTTAAAGTAACACTTTAATAACTTTCTATACATCAACATTGCATATAAATGTAAACACTTTAAAAAGTTAAGTATATCAAATTCAGTGAAAAAACATTGTTAAAGGGACGTTATGGTTCAGCTGCCCTGATAAAAAGCTTCTACATTCAGTGCAAAAGCTTTCTAAAGGAACATTATAGTTACTTTGCACTAATAACATCCTATCCCTATTATGGTTGCTACTAAAACCGAAAACCCCCAGAAATTCGGCAGTTATAATAAGGTAAGCAACCATAAATCGCGCCACCACTGTGCACTGCAAGGACTACCACCCATGACATCAAAGATGACATCATAACTTCTTTCCTTGAATTTCAAGTGTTTTGTTATTTCATACACAATTGACATTAATAATACAGACAATTGGGCTAATTAAAACGATGTATCATGTGTAGAAAGTAAAATAAATTGAAATTATACAGCCACATTTCCCAAAGTTTTTTCCAGAATTTGATAGGTTTTTAGAAGCGCAACTTAACCATAACATCCCTTTAACAACCTTTTTTCACTGAATTTCATAGGTTTTTACCAGGACACCCTTAGTTTGTATTGATGTAACTTACAGCATACTGAACCCGTTGGCTCGATGTTAATGGGCACAGTGGTCGTGGACTATGCGTCTGTTCGCACTCATCAGTTAGCATCCAACCTGCTCCGAAATGCAGAGGTAAATTGCAAGGGAAAATAGAGTACGTCTGCCAACTCAGTACTTATAAAAGAAACCGAGCAAAGGCATAGGCTATGCACCATAATGGAATGCACAAAAAAGCGAAGTAACGTCTGCCTTGAACAATTTTACTGCACTGCTGCTTTACATAACTGCCAGACTAAGAACTACAAAGTGCTGAGAGCAGAACGCCACTTCAACGTGGTAAGTACAGTAAAGTCTGTCTTATTATTGCACAGTGCATGCAGTGTACAATAGTAGAAAAGCATGATTTTTTTTTTTACGCAGCAATGGCAAGCACCCTAGAGTGGCTGGAAGAGAATTTCCCTCATGACGAAATGAGTGACGACAGTAACACCATTGGTAGGCACCGCAGTGTGAAAAGTAAAACAAATAATATATATTAGTTCATGCACACCAAACACATTTATTTTCTTTAACAGAACATACTGTAAAGGAAAGCAATGCACCACAATAGGCACCTCTTCCACAACAGTATACGGCCATAGGAAGTGAAGGAAACGCTGCTAATACAAAACTGGACAGCTTACACACCAAAATGGATAAATTGCTGAACAATTTTGCCGACTTATAAGATTTCGTACAATGACATATAATGGAGAAAATACGATACCACTGCCCCACCTGCACGTGTACCCCTTCCCCATTTCCCAGCCTGCCATCCCCGCAAATTCCATGTCATCAGAGACGTTATGATGAGACCTCAATCCCTTCCTCCCTTCACGACCAACTTGTACAAATCCCCAATTCCCCTGTATATGTAACTGTTTCTGCTACCCCTTCCCTTTCCTAATAGTATCTATGAATGTGTGGAAATAAAGGTTGATATGCTAATTGTTGCTGAGTGTACATGTGGATTTTCCTTTGTTTTCAAAGTCCTGTTATGACCCTCCTTCTGAAGGCCCTGGACAAGGGAACAGGCGTGGCAATGTAGATAGAGATCAAGAGGAGAACAAGCATAAAGTAGAGGAATTCCCCATTGCATGCAGCCAGCATGAGTCGTGGGTGTGGAAACTATTTACCACTGTAGGAGACGTGCCCAAATCTAATGCGAACCATGTGAGGTGCACTGAGTGCAACACAGTACCCAGGCACGGAAAACCTGGCTTGTACAGCTACGCCACCACCTCCATGCTGCGGTACATCAAATCGAACCCCAAGGCAGCAGTTTGGAGGGTTGGCCTCTTCCAACAAGGCAGTAGGTTAATTTCCTCTACAGCATCCTCCGCATCTGCTCCTGCCACCACTAGAGACACTCCAGTGGGGCAGCGGATCCTAAAACAGCCTTGCAGGCCATACGCACTGCGGCAAACCCGTGCTTTTCAAAAGGCCATTGTTTTGTGCATGAACTGCGATGCGCTACTCTGCAGGGGAAATGAACCTCGAAGTGCTTTTGAGGCTTCGGTCCGGCAGCATGACAAGGAGTGCCCCCTACCTAAGTAAGGACCATCCAACATCTTCCTGTCTCCACTTGCCCTTTCTTATCCCTGTGGTTGGTGCCCTTTCCCTAACCTCCCGTCCCTTCCTTTCCTTCTGTGTCGTGCGTTATAAGAACAAGAGGAAAGCAAACACATCCAGAAAGGGAAAAACAAACAAAGAAGGCTCTTTTCAGAGCCAGCTTTCACAGTTCCAAAATAGAATTCCAATGAAATGATGCATGTCATCGCGCAACCTATAAGCTCAGCGGACAGCGCAACAGAAAATGTAAGGCGTGGCTCCCTCACAAACATTGCACGCATTCCCAAAAGGAAGTGGTGGATCTGAAAAGAGCCTTTTTGTGCTGTTTGTGTTTGGAAGGTTTCAAGTGGTGAACACCTACTGGGGAAATGTTTGCTATGCTTGCAAGAAACGCTGCACTGCACAGCATTTTGGATATTACGCAGAAACAGCTCATTGCCAGCATCAGTAAGATGGACTCCATCTGAATGAAAAATGTTGGTACTACGAAACAACATGTTTTTTCATTGTGGAAGGAGAACATGCCAACGTCATGCAAAAATGGGCAAGCAGCCTTGTTCACATTGTGCCTCGCTTTCTCCATTTGTTGCCCAAATGAGGAAGAAGGCAGCCACACCTGTCTCTGGGTAATGCGAAAAAAAATTACTCGCAACTTTGGAAACATTTCCATGACTTGCCAAAGTGTCTCCTTCATTGCAAACTGTGGTTAGATGCCGGTAACATGTCCTAAACTGTTCACTCCACAATGAATAATAATAATGTCTGGATGATTGAGCATCACCAAAGTGGCACAAGGAGGAGCCACATGCAGCCACTGCATCCCACGTACACCGTACCATTGGCGATCCACATTATGGAACCCAAGGTGTGCAGCCAATCCGCAGCGTTCTGCATACGCTTTCACCCAATGTATTCAGGAGTCGCCCAAAAGCCATACACTTTGCCTCCTTCACCGCACAGCCATACCCATGGCCATGTGCACTCCTATCTGCAAACACACCTTCTGGCACAATCTGTCCTTACACAACACACCCAGGAAACCTTATTGACCAATCCCCATGCCTACGCAGTCCTGTTTCCATGCCAACCACCCTGAAAAGACCCACATGTGGCATGTGCGCACCTCCAAATGTTGTGGTGTCCACTGACATATTGTCCTTGGTGCGCGGGTGCGGAAACACATTTTAAGCAGGGTGGAGGATCCCCTCTTTTTGGTAGTTGTGAATTATTATTTTTTTTGTAAAGCTGCTTGTAAACAAACACCTTTCTTTTTTTGTATTTGTTGTGGATTGTTTTCTTCTATTTTTACAAAAGCTTCTCCAAAACTTCTTTTAGATTCTGGAACACAAGAGCATTTTCCATGGGGGACAAAAGAAAATCGACTCCACTAAAGGACCTCAAATTAGAAGCACTAAGGTTCTCATGGGCACAGAAGAACATCCCAGCATCGAATAGAAAAGCATACATGCCGCCGTTTACAAGACACCCTTTCTTCTCTACCTCAGAAGAAAGTACACCAGGATTGTTCGAGACTAGTTTGGTGGTATACATGAAAAAATCACTGTCACAGTGGAAAAAAATAACAATTGCGCTGTCTGTATTCAAATTCATGTCAGTTTATTTTGACATATTTGTTTAGGCGTTATATTTTGAGATTTAGCAAAATGTGTGTTTTTCTTCCTTGCATAAGTTTTCTTTTAAAATGTCAATCAGACCACAGGAAAGAGTCAGAAACAAATGTTGGATTTTAAAGGAAACGTATACAAGGACTAAAAACACACATTTTGCTAAATTGCAAACGATAATGCCTAAACAAATATGTCAAAATAAACTGATATGAATTTGAATACAGACAGCACAATTGTTATTGTGTATATTCTCAAAACTAAGTAAACAAATCAAATTAATTTTCATGGAAATCGAATTACACTAATTTTGCACACCCCCTGAAGAACCACAGAATTGAATAGCGGGGAAACACGTGTCAGGGTTTAAGCATGAATTATGTTTTATACAAAATGAGCAGTATGAAAGCAAGAAAATATCCCAAGTTTTCAAAACGTATTGAATTAAGCTAATTCAATTAACTGACATGACGAATGTCCCAACAATTATAATTTAAAACATTGGAGAAATCCAGAAAGCAATGTTCAAGTATGTAAAATTTGAAACTATGGAATGAAGTCAATTTCATTTAGATACAAAACAGTCTGAAGTACATTGATTTGTTACAAGTTATTTTCACTTGCGTCATTATTATCAAAACCAAAGGGAATAAAGTAAACCAATTATTCCTTTATTTTTATTTTTCACATACCACAATTTACAAAATCAATTTCAAGTGAAAGTGCAACAGCAAGGGTTTCATTTTTGAGCTACTACAGAATGCCTAACAAACATCAACTGTGTAGAAAACAACGCAGAAATAGATTGGCACAACCTAAAACCATAGACACCACCTCTTCAACATCCGCAAGATCCGCCCCGCCCTCACCTTCCACTCTTCTAAACTCCTAATCTCCTCTCTAATTTTCTCCCGTCTCTTCTACTGCTCCTCTCTTCTCTCTGGACTCCTTGTCTCTCACCTGACTCCCCTAAAATCCATCTACCACTCCTCTATCCACACTCTATATCTTCTCGGCCCTCGAGACTCTATTTCTACCTCACTGTCCAGACTCGGCTGGCTCCCCTTCCTCTCACATTTGAAATTTAAATTCCTCTGCCTTGTCTGTAAATCTCTCCATGACCTCGCCACCACTACCTTTCCTCCCTCCTCTCATTCTAATCTCCCTCCCACTCTCTGCGCTCAGCTGATCTCTACCTTCTCACTGTACCCCACCCCCTTGTGCCACCTCACGCTTCCGCTCCTTCCAACTCTTGGCCCCCCTCCACTGGAACTCCCTACCTCTCTCCATCCGCTCCACCCCCACCTACCCATCTTTCCGCTCCTCCCCGAAAGCCCTTATTCTCCACCCCCCCTGACTCTCCTTCCCAACCTCTCTTCCCCCTCATACCCCTTTCCAACCTTCCCTTCCCTTCCACCCCTTTCCCCTCCTCCCTATGACCTCAAATTGGACACTGGAACCACCATAGTGCGTAGGATGTCATCCACCCCACCCCCTTCCAATCCCTCCCCCCTCTGAGTAAATTGTTCTAAATACTGTATCACTGGTTTGTTCCATGTGTGTAAACTATGCTTCATTCACTACTGTACCTGTTATTCTGTACAGCGCTTTGGTGTAAAGTGCTATATAAACTCAATAAAGATAAACATAAACATAGAAATTAGCCATGCACCCCTAACAGAATGTGTACAGAAAGTTCAAACAGAAGAGCTAATATAGTCACTGACGAAAAGGGGATCACCTACCAGTAAGGAAACTGTAATTCCTCTATCAAAATGTAGAAATGAAAAGAAACACACTAAAAAGAGTGCATTTCGCACTACTGCTAACAGAGCACGTACAAATGGTAATGTCACCACAAGGAACCATTGCAAAAATATTATTTTACAAAAAATGTTCCATCACAGAGTCCTTCAGAACCTTATAAATAGAGGGAAGAAATCACGCTCAACCCTTAAAACTTACTGCAGAAAAGTAATCCTGGAAGCTCTTGTAGACAGTGCAATGGTCCTGAAACGGAAATTGTGTATATTAATTTTAAACAGAATTTAAACACTAACACAATTAATTGGTAAACTACAACCACTACATTGAAACAAACACAATGTCAGCATACATACCTTTGGCACTATCTGTACAGGTGAGTGGAGTCACACCACCAGCACAGAGCCATACTTAAATTAAGAATCATACAAACAAGAGCAAACAGACCAAATTGCATTAGATAGCAGTGGATGAGGGTATGAAAAGGTACACAATACCATAATAGAAGAAGAAACACTGCTCTCACCAATATGCCCATCAAACTTAGATGTCACTGTCCATTCCGCCAAACCAATACACCTCACCTACAAATGACCTTGCACATCAATGTGTAACGTTTGGCAATACTCTATTAAATCTTTGCAGAAGTTCCTCAATCAATATGTAAAAGCCAACGACAAGAGAAGAATGAAAATACTACAAACTATGGACTCATGTCCAGTGCGCAAATACACAGGACTACAGGGACATTCCTTAGCCTGAATTTCTGGACCTACTTGCAAAAGCACCATCCACCATATCAAAATGTTAACAACACACCATTCTACTGTAAGAAATCTCATTTACAAACTGTACTATGGAAAATGTCCAGCTTTAGCACTTCAACATTTAAATTATATTCTCCTGCATGCTACAGCCAAAGAACTGCTTGAAGAAATAGATCACTTCCAAAGGAAATATTTTGGAACTGAACAGCACTTACAAACTCCAGCACTTTCAGACAACAGTAGTGACAACTTTGCAGATTTCAACTTTCTATGTCATACATACAAAAAAGAAATACAAAACTTCAAAAGCACATCTGGTGAAGTGCCAAACCAAGTATGTGTGTGTTGTCGCAGAACTTTCTATAAAGAAGAGCACCAAAACTGTAGACATAATGCACAAAATAGAAGACAATGAGGAATCGCAATGGTTTCAATTAGCTCTTTACCTTATAGCTGAAAACAAATTCAAAATTACTAACACTGTCATACTGTGCACATACTGCACTTCAAAACTTGACAATAGCCAAATGCCTTCACGGGTGATCAGTAATAATTTGGAATTATTTCCACTGCCAAATGCACTCCAACAGCTTAATTTGTATAAGAGCATTATAATCCAAACAGTACACCCATTTCAAGCAATAATACGACTTCAAACAAAAACTGCAAAATTGCCTTCCACCGAATTAGTAAGAGGCATTCATGGGAAAGTAGTTTATTTGCAACTAGATCTGAAACAAAATGTAGACACGCTACCAGTGCAAACACCAATAGAACAATCTGTGATTATCCTGGTAAATGGTGTACCTATAAAAGAGAAAAGATTTTGGCAGCAACTAGTGGACTTAAATAAAGTTAGGAAAGCCTTGCAATACCTTAAAGAAAACAATGAATACTAAAAAGAAATAAATGTTGAAGAGAACCTAAGAGAAACCACCAAAATAATTCAGGACTCCTCACCAACTGCCCAATTTGAACTTCTCCATCCTACTGCAGCCTCCAATATTTTAGATAACTATACAATTCACCCACTGAACTACAAAGACACCATAGACGATGCACTAGAAACATATCAAATGTGGCAATCCAAAGGATCGCCAATTAGTGTATGGGAAAAAAGTGTAGAAGCACAAGCCTTCCCTCTACTCTTCCCAACTGGAAAAGGTGGGAGATACGATGAAAGATGCACACAAATAACAGCATCAGAATACCGGTCTTTACAAATGTATTCTGAAGACCCTAGATTTAGACAAAACATGGAATACATATTTCACCTCCTTGTTGAAAGTGAACTAGCAATGCTATGTTATGGATTTGCACACACATTGAAAACCGGTTCCCATTTTCAAAACATGTCTGCTACACAGTTACTACAAAGGGTGCAAGACAAGGACAAAATTTTACAGGCAAGTATTACAAATCTCTTGTCAAACATGCGTGGTACAAATATTGGTTCTGACCGCATGCAGATGTACAGTGTATGCTACACAACCTTGGCCCACCCACATGGTTTGTCACTTTAAGTTATGCAGCGTATGCATGGGAAGACTTGTACACTTTCCTACGTATAGCAAACAAAAACAAAACAGGTGTAGACATGAAAACACCAGGAGAACTTTGCTCTCTAGATCCTGTAAATGTATCAAGTACTTCCGTCTTCGCTTCATTGACATGCTGCACTTCATTAGCAATAAAGCACTTCCTCCCCTCAGAGAAGTGGAACACTTCTTTTGGAGAAAAGAGAATCAAGCCAGCGGAGCACCACACATCCACATGCTTTTCTGGATTAAAAATGCTCCCAAATTTGGTGAAGACAGTGATGCAACTGTTTTGCTGTTCATTCACAAATATGTCACTTGCGAAATTCCTTCTGAAAGTACACATAGTGACCTACATGCACACATTTTGCAGTTTCAAAGACACAAGTGTGGCAAGTATTGTCGGCCCAAATACAAGAACAAAGGCAAATACTACACCAAATGCCGCTTTGGTTTTCCCTAGACCAGTTTCAGCAACAGGGCACGTGAACAGCTTCATGTCTTTCGGTTCGACACAGTGTGATAGGGAAATCTTAGAAGAACACATACTGCGTAAAAAGAACCAAAGCGTCAAAGTACATCAATGATTACAATGCAATAATTGCCCTCCTATGGAAATTCAAACGTAGATATACAGTACATTGCAGACAATTCCACTGCAGTTTCCATGATATGTCACAGCCTACTTAGCCAAAGCAGAGAAAACAGAGCTGAAAGACCTCTGGGATGACATATCTTCTGACAATACACTGGCACAGAAATTGTTCAGCTTTGGCATAAAATTGCTGTCCCATAGAGAATGTGGCAGCTATGAAGCCGCAGACCGTTTAACCAGCACCGCCTTATATGGTAAATCTGAAAACATAGTGTGGCTAGGCCTTGGTCCTGCTGCATCCAGAAAAAGAGTTCTGAAATCATATGAAGACATAGAAACAATAGCCAAAATGATCCCAACAGCCAGGGCATTTTGAAAAACAACTTATTAGACACATACTACCCAAACAGGAGTATTACTTTAGGAAGCATGAGCCGGTAACAGATAGCCCAAAACTTCTCATACAAAAATAACATTAAACCAGATGAGAAAAAAGGTAGATACAGAGTCGAAAGTTGTGAAGGCAGCCTTGTGAAACTTACCAAATGCAGCCTGCTTAATCATATGAAATTATCAATAAAAACTCCTTAACACAAAGAACTGTATGACATGGCTCTACTGCAACTTTTCAAATCATGGAGAAAAGAAGAAGAGTTATTAGCCACGCACGCCTCCTATGAAGATGCTTTCAATGCAAGTGAAAGTAACATAACAGATATAAACTATACACAATACAAAACAATATTGGACAATGAACGCCAACAAGAAGAACTTCACACATAACTAAATGTAGACACTCCTGTGAACGGTGAACCTTCTGTGACAGGAAACCAAGAACCACTTGGGCAGCTGCTCATAGCAAATGAGGCAGAATTAGCCATGACAGAAGTAAAGATCACCATGTGCCAGTATGAGCAATCTGCAGAAGAGTTAGCTGTACTAAAGTCCAAACTAAAAAATGAGCAGCATACCTTTTTTCCAGAAGTAAGTAAAGAAATTGAAAATGGTATACAGCACAAAACTGTGAAATCTACAAACCTGTACTGCTATATGTAAGTGGTGAAGCTGGTACAGGAAAAACATTCTTAATAAGAATTATCAGTAAATTCCTCCAACAATTAACAAACAACAACCTTTCAGCTGTTGTAACCACCCCCACAGGTTTATCTGCCTACAACATAGATGATGTCACTTTAAACAAATTGCTACTGCTTCCGGTAGAACACCAAAACAAATTAGAATGCTACAAACTTTCAGCAGAAGCTGCTATGGAGCTAAGCACACTTTTGAAACAAATGAAAATGCTCCTAATAGATGAGGTGAGCATGCTTTCCAACCTAATGTCAAAATGCGACTACGAACAACTCTTTGGAGGAAAACATGTCATTGTTGTTGGAGCTCTGCTTCAATTAACGCAAGTGAAAGGTGTGCCTATCTTTAAATCCTTAGGACACAAACTGTGCCATACAAGACTTGGAAGCATCGGGAAAGTAAATTTCTGGCAACATTTGCAATACAGAGAACTAACTGAAAACATGCGTCAGTCTGCAGACCTCACCAACATTTTAAAAAACATGCGCATTGGTGTACTATCAAAGGAAGCACAGTCTACCCTAAATACCAGACGCATCCATGAGCTGTACGGGCACAACACATGCGCTACTAATGTCATGGAACAATTAGCTCACAAAAATGGCAACTGTATGTCCTTAATGCCAACTCTAGCAAGTTGGGTACAATTCAATCCAACAATGCTGATAAAAGAAATGCAACCACTAGTGGAAATTCACTCCACAGACAAACTGGACGTACGCGGTATGACAATACCTATGTGTCAACAAGCCATAGCACGACTAAATACCTTGGAAAACTCTATCTCCAACACAGCTGGTTTGGAGAAAATGTGAACATTATGTGTTAACTGTAGAGTAATGCTAAAACATTACCTCGACATAGAGCAAGGTTTAGTTAATGGAGCATTTGGAACAGTGGTTGGCTTCCAGACATACCCACGTGACATTAGCATTCAGTTTGTCAACGCCCAGTTTGACAAACTTTCAGAAGTTAAAAGGATAGGACACACAACAGCTTGATTCCTTCTTCCTTTCAAAGACATGTATGTACGCAGAGAACAGTTTTCTCTGTCACTAGCTTATACAGTGACTATTCATAAATCACAGGGTCTAACCTTAGATGAACCATTAATTGAAATTGGCAGCACAGTCTTTAAAGAAGGCATGAGTTCTGTAGCACTGTCACGCCTACGTACACTTGAAGGACTATATCTAGTCAATTTTGATGCAAGTGCAGTCAGCGCTGACATTCCTTGCATTATAGCGTAGATTAGACTACATGTGGTCTACACACCCCATCTCAAAATGTACCCTGTTCCTCAAAAACAGAAAGGTTTTAAAAGAAAACTCATGCAACCAGAAGTTCTAAATGATTTCCCAACACCACCAAAAAAATTAAAATCAGCTCATATTGCATCAACTACCAAAAGCACTGAAAAATGGACTGAAAAGAACAACACATACCCAGCTCCACACACAAAGAGAAGTACATCTTCAAAGAAAGCACAAATGCACATCCATCAAAGTACTCAGACACAGAACTACCTGGTCCCTTCAAATTTCCAATACAATTGTATACATTACTATACAAATGTAACAATGAATGTTATATTCCAAATACCAACAATTGTTGAAAACATGTATTTAAATGGCTCGGACCATTTGTGTTTACAAATGCTAATCCTTCACAGAAATGCAGCAAATAATCCTGACAACACTTAATGTGTCTCAGGAATATGGCAAGAATTAGACTACTGTGTTGGAATGGTGAAATTCACGTTAAACAAACATGAAGATCGACAGGAATTTCTAATGTACTTACTACAAATCCTGGAAAGCAAAAACATAACCATAAATGACGTTTTTTAGATTTCCTACATGTGGAAACATGCATACACTCTCTGCAACCATGTCATTCAGGAACATGTCCCTAACAAGCGCTTTGTCTATGTATCAATACCTAACTGTGAATCCATTCCATTTCAAAAACTGGTGAAAAATGCAAACCATAGCATATTGTGTACTTCTTGCAATTCCGATAATCGTTCGACGTTACATATACAATCACGTAGTCAATATGCAATATTAATGCTTTTGATATATAATTTGGATGGAACCAAAAATAACTGCAAACGTACTACCTTCACACATGAACAGGTATCACTTGGTAAGAAAACCTTCACAACAGTAGCCATAATCTAGCACACAGGCGACACAACCAGTGCAGGCCACTTTACTGCATACATTAGAAAGCAATGCTCATGATGGGAATGCAAAGCAGAGATTACCTGCAAATCTTCCAAATGCCTACTTAATATCCTTGAAGCCAAAATGTACTCATTGATGTACAAAATTAGAATACCCTACTCCCCAACACCTACCAGTACCTACATGATTGGAGAAAAAAGTAACTACCTTCTACACTATGGAACTAGAACAACTTAGTGTACAGTAGATATCCAACAAATACATCAATGTTTCTGTTGTACAATTGTTTCCCCAATTAACCCAATGATTACACTCAGAGAAACAATAAGTGTACAAAAATGACACTAATATTGTTTCCTTCATGATACATAAAAGAAAAATGACTAAGAATGAGGGTTCAAAACTATCCTCAGTTACCTTTGAAACCACCAACTATGCAAATGCGGCACCACCTATCTACCAATGCCCATACAAATTCAATTCACAAGCAAACATCAGTAAGTAAACCCATAATGAAGTACCACCAGTTCGAAATGTGGAAAGATGTGAGACTACCAACAGGAGTGCACAAGCTTCGAAATGTACCCTATAGAAATGGGACACTGTATACAGTTAGAATACGCCAACTGGTATCTTACTGCAACCAGAATACTGCAATATTACTTGCAGCATTGAAACAACCCAAGTCAACCTTCAGCAACCACTGTGCTATAAACATATCCTTAAACACTTCCAAAGTATGACCAGTTACAGTACGCCAACAGGTATGTAGCTGCCCTCACAATTCTGCAGTAGCACAGTGCAATGGCACAATACTTGCAAAACATCAACAGCAACCAAACGCATAAATAAACTGTGCTAACAAAAGGAAGCACGTAAACAGTTACAATACACCAATTGTTATATAACTGCAACCATACTACCAACCCGTACAAAACACAAATCAGACACCATTGCAATTCCTCCTACTACAACAGTGCACCTAAACATTGCTATAATGCGTTCAAACATTACTGTAATTGACTGTCCAACGTAACAGCTAATACATTTGCAAGGTTCTTTTTAATCCAGCATGTATTTTATTTTTCTCACAGACCCAATGATTATGCAAAGAAACACAGGAACGTTGCACATTGCACAGTACACTTGTTTAAAGTTTAATACGTATGAAGTACTCATTATGGGGTCCACAAAGTGTAAAAATGTCTGTAATGTAATGAACTGCAAAATGACAAAATACCTGCTCTAACATATTATGTTCTCTTTTTTGTACAGATAATGAAGCAATGATTAAAACAACATTGCACAACCAATACACAAAAAACTGCACAGTCCCTCCACAATACAAACAGTAAGTATGAAATTATTGGTCTCATACTTCTTCATAATCTGCAAAGGGTCATGTGTCCACATATTCCTGTAATCCACATAGGAATGCCACAATGTTCAATGTAGAGCTATATTACACTGTGCTGCTTGTGGCCCCGGCCTACACCCAGTACAGTGTACAGGCTCCAGACATGCACTCAATATTGTACACCCTGGCCACAACTACCACAACACAGTACAACCATACATAGAAATATATATCCACTTACCACAAACCCTACACATAACACAGCCACTTACCCCTTAGCGACTTCAGTTCACATGTTATTACATTACTTCCACACAATGGACAACCTCTTTAATGAATACCCTATTCACCTAAGCCTGTAATAAGTGGACACATTCAATGCACTAAAGTACAGTAACCTACCCAATAATACTCACATTCACAACAACCCAAACAGAAAAATGCATCCATATTTCTTACGTTACTGCCCCATGTGCTGTAAGATTTGCCTCCTCACATGCCACTAGCACCCTTAGGGCATTAGTTCATCTTTCTTCTTATGTACACCATCTCCCTGGAAGGTATCGAACACAAAATAGAGTGCAACACATGCTGCACAACTCTGCAACCATATTGTAAAGTCTGCAGTACTCCCTAAAATTTCAAACTTCTGCTTCTCTTTTTTAATGTGTAATGGAGAAACAATTTGAAAACCATACCCCCTTACAATGTTTGAAGAAGGTGTTCAGCAATTCCTTTTGTTTCATAAACAAGAGCCCCAAATATCTTCGTGCTACAAGACACCAAACTGTGTAAAATGGCCCTGCCACCCACGTATGTGCAGCCACCGCACACACAATCTGCCATTGTACACCGTTGCTTCGTAACACACTGCACATATAAATAGTATGTAGGGCCTGCACATTTACATTTATGTATGTTATCATCTGTGCATTCAGTGCAGCATGTGTAAGGTACCATCATCTCTTCATGTACATTTTACTAACTTCAACGTAACCACACTACTGACATTCGGAAATGCACTGTGAAATCGAAACATGTTGCCGCCTGCATTTTTTTTTCTAGCCGCATGGCCGCCGGATAGCGAAACCTAACATACCTCTCTCACAACAAGAGTGGGACGCATTGTTTGCTCCAAGGGCAGACATTGTATGAAATGTTAAAAAATATCAAAGATAACGTACAGTATAGTGGCTGCGCACATGTTCCGCAAAGTTAGTCTGCAACTGTTCAATACGCTGTACAGAGCAATTTCACATCCACACAGTATAAACATGGAATTTGCAGATGTTATGTAAGTACAACTTTATGATACATGTGTGGTGGAATTAAAATGTACTAGTACACAGTTCTGTATGCACACTTATGAAGTTACCAGACCGTAGACTTTGTCCATGTGCACTGTACAGGGGGTTTGCAATAGCAGTGGTCATGCTGCGTTACAGTGCCATGTCTCCACCATCGTGCGTAAATGGCAGATATGACTGTTCTTTGTTTTGTTGTCATGCTTCTCCAGCCCGAACAAATGTATACATAAAGCACAACACTAAAAGTCAATGCACCTCATGCACTGAAAAAGCCCACCATATACTCCATTGTGTGCTGCTAGATTGCCTGTATTGTCCTTACAATGACCTTTCAAACACTTAAGAGTCGTACGCACCTTCATTGTATTAAAATTAATAACGCCCAGAGGTCCATATAGCACTCGACTGGCACACAAACCTCGACAGGTAATATTGAAGTGTTGCATCTTTTGGGAAAACAGCTCCTGCACAGTCTTGCCATTGGAGGGGACTCCCATGAAGATTTCCTTTTTTTAATTTTTCTTTGGACACACAGAGAGAGAATGTGCCGCGGGTGTGATGACCCTCGCTGCCACTGACATCTTTTGTGAAAAGCAAACACATAAAAGGGTGTGTTGGCAACATGTGAAAGATGATTTGCATGTGTGTAGCCGTAGAAGGAGAGTGGCACCTACAAAACAGAGAGCAAGGCAGTGGGTGAACATATGGCGCTACTCAATAACACACAGTCAATCACCCAAAGGCCCATAACCCAGCCACCTAGTGCCCGTTTACGACATTGTTCCTGCAGACCCTTGTCCTTTACACTGCCACTGATAACGGCTACTTAAATGTATTCTTATTCCTGTTTGTTCGCAGATATCTTACACCTTCCTGCCCGTGCCACCCCTTTCACATGCCAAGAGACAGTTGGTGGAACAATCATTGTAAGATTACCATAAGCGGTATGTTTCCCTCATTGTTATCTGGGATGACCGCTATGACCTTGTATGTGCATTTGCGTTTCCAGCAATACAAATCAACCTGCAAACTTTATGATGTAAGGCATTACAGACACAACAGCTGGTACCTTTTCTAAATTACAAAGAACATGTGTTCTCCCACACGAACCACCAAGAACCACCAACTAATCCTTTTCTACTTTTCCAGACGACAAAAGAACTGCAGAAAAACACAGACTGCATTGTACGCTGGAATTTATCCGCAAAATGAAAAATGCGGTGGTTGCAGGCATCTTACTCTTTCTTGTGAACATTTTATGAAAAATAAAACCACATGCAACAGAACATAGTGTTCTTCATAAATTATTCACATATTCTCTGAGCAAGTACTTTATACAAGAAGACTGTGACTTTACACTATGTGTGCCATTGTCTGCTTTAGCTTCTGTTTATGTTGGTGGTTTTCAGACTTAGCTCCTCATATGACAGGTTTTACTACGCTGGGCACGCACATTATAAACCTACCAACAGTGCATGGTTTGTTCAACTACTGTCAACAACTAATGTCAGCTATGAAGGTGAGTGTGGAGATCTTGTGGTGCACCCACACATAAAGGTACTGCAAGCAATACACACATAACAATAGCACAAAATGGCAACACCGACCGCGTTGTTTGCTCATCTCAAAAAGTACACAAAAGAAAACTAATAGTACCATACTTGCCAACCCTACCAATTCATGCAGAAAGCTACTGCATTTCAAGCAGTCCTACCACCTATGGATTTTACTGTCCAAACCTGCCGATTTATGGCTGCAGCAGGCCTGGCTGCCTGAGGCCGAGTGGGAGCAAGAAAAAGCATCCTCCAGTGTACGGTGGGTGTGTTAAATGGCAGGTTAATTTGATTGATGTGCTGCTTGCCATTGCATGACCCGTGAAACAGACACACCGTCTCTGCACTGAGCACCGTGAGGTAAAGTGTCAAGTTGTCGGCTGAGGTTTGTAGAGTTGGAGAAAGGATTTCACTGCAAGTGTGACAGTCTCTAGTTAGTCGAGAAAATGGCATCACTGTTGCTGCTTGGTTACTCCCATACAACTAAATTTAAGGACAACTAATAAAACAGCAGAATATTCGGATCTCAAAGAATATCAATGATGGTTTCAAAGGTACTGTGGCCTCATGGGGCTGCCTGAATAATTATCTTCTTGCTCCACGTAATGAAGCTGGGTTTCTCCTTCCTGAAAGCATTCTTGTATTTCCGAATTTACTCATCTCTGTCAATTCTAGTGCTACGGCTAATCTCGGGCCAAACTTTGCCTTCGATCCACATATTGCTATATTTGAAGACTTAAAATTACCAGTTTTTTGGCGTGACAGATGTCATAATGTATGCTGTAGTTCAATATGTGTGAGAACCCGTTGCCCCTGTTGACAGATTCAGCGGTATGGCAGCTCCAGAGCACAAATTCTTTGTGATTAGTGCATCAGACGTTGGATATATACATTCCATTTAGTATTGTACTGTTAATAGCAACCTGTTTTCGGTCGCTTTATTGACAAGCAAAAAGGAGGCAACAGAGAGGGTATGGGGGTGAGTTAAACTCATGGGCTTTCATTCCCAATTCATGTCCAAATCCCTGCCTGCGCTTTGTAATAGCTATTGTAATTACTTGCTAGCAAGAATATATACACTTCTATAATGTTGGATTTTTGACAATGTTTACATTTACGGTCGATTTTTCCATGCCCCCACAAAAATGGAAAAGTGAAGTAGCAAGGCTTATGGTTTGGGGCAGATTTTTTTACAATGCAGAGCACTGTAAAATGCATTTGAAAAGTAGATTTGGCTTGAGACGTGGAAAGCGATAGAACGCTAGTACCACATAAACACATTTTTTAACAAGTCTAAAAAAAATTCCAGATACCTGGTGACGTAATGTCAGACAGTATTTTTCTTGCAACTCCTGTTACATTTTATTCAGAACTTGGAGGCCGATTCATTGACATTTTGAACCTTTCAAACTGACTTTGCACTGCTTAAACATGACTTTGCACTGCCAACACAAACCCTGAATCATGGAACTGTGCAAAGTGTATTTTTGCAGTGTAAAGTCTGTGCAAACTAATTTAGTACTGCAAAATTAACCACGTGCATGGACTTTCAACAGTGCAAATAATCCATGAATCGGGCCCTTGGTGTGTTGTGGTGTTTGTTCAATGTCACTCTCACTATTGTGAAGCTTTCTCTGACACTTTTCCCATGCTCTCTCCTTTTCAGTAGCTCAGCAGGTAAGGGTTTGTACATGAGGTGGACATGACAGTGCACATGTTTTTGTTCCCTTTATAAAAAACATAGACCAGCAAAGTAAAATGACAATGGCAAACCAGAAAAGCATGCTTTACTATTTATTTTTAAACACTTTTCTAATGGAATGCCCCTGCATCCCTTACTGTACAAAGTACTGATAACCAATACATCATAATACAGTAAAGTACTCAGTCATCTGGCAATGGGCAGAACCCAAACACATAATCCACCCACTAGAACCCTATCCATTTGTAAACACACAGTATTGCAACACTTCACCCAGTGGACACATTGCAGGACTATTGAGTCCTTCAACTCCAGACATAGACCGAAAACTGTAGGACGTGCTAGCAATTACCACAGCCATACAACCAACAATGCGTGCACTTTGCACAAACAACACACACAAGCAAACAGTGTGAAACATACTTGCAACCAGTGCAGATACTCTTCGGTGCAAGGGCTGCGGCCATGCACCAAAGCCGCTAGGTGCTTACCACAGTCACCACAGCACACTACACCCAATGGAAATATCCGGATATCGTCTGCAATGCACTCCCCACCCCAGATTCAGCCTCCCTACAGTCACCACAGAAGGTAGTCACATCATGAGCTACCCTGCGAATTGCCGCAGTACTTGCGGACACCGCTCCCACACCACTGCCTTCTTACACCTAAACAGATATAACATATGAACCACTTTTCACTCCCCCACCCTTTTCATCCCCTTTTCCCACCACCAGATGCCAAAATCCATATTTTACATATTGGTGCTGTGCCATCCCGATACAACATGGCGTTGTTTCCCAAAATTGTGACGCACATCACGCTTCCCTCCAGCCAACCACCGGGCGCTTCCAATGTTTGCCGACATCACACCACACTCCAGGCCAATGAGACTGTTGACGGCGGTGCGAACAGGGAAATGGGATCGTGGAGCGGAGCCAGATATCACTATTTTTTGGAGACGTACATTTCAACTGTTTCTAAAGAAAGTATTGGATGGATTGTCACCAAATTTGCAAAAGCACGCTTTCAGAACCAATCCGTCGCTCCTGGCCAAAATTTGGTGAAAATACGTCCAGCGGTTTGGCCTGTAGGCGTGCGCAAGGTTTTTGTCCATTCAGTCTATGGAAAAAAAAAATTGGGACCGTCCCTATAACTTTGCCCCCCCACCACCATGAAACCTCACCCAACTTCCCAAAAAAATTCAGAGTGGGCCATATACTTTTTTTGCAAAGTTTTACACATATTCGTCGAGGAAGAGCGAAGTTATAAGCCGGCCAAAAAGTGGTCTTCCTATGAGATGAGCAACTTAACCATAAATACACGGCCGCTACCACAGGTCGTGTAATATAAATATAAATTCAGCTGTGTGTGTGTGGCCAGGAAGTGAGCTGGGCTTTTTATGAAGCCACACAATTCCTTCTGAGTGTTGTCCCTTTCAGAAATGGGCAGGGCATTTGCAAAATAGGATGAACACACCTAAAAAGATGTGTATGTCTCACAAACCAAAATTTGGGACGTTCATCCAGACCTGAAGATGGACAAGTCACATTTTGTTTATGTTCTCGGATTACATGCTGGGTCTGTAATACTGACCCCCATGCACAGGACACACAATTTTGAATAACCAGCATCTCGTGTTGAAGGTGCTCCAAGTGTGATGAATGCTCTGTGCCCATGTGAGTGTGTTGCTTGCTATACCAAATACCAAATTAAGAGTTAGCCAGTAGGACAAATAACCCTTTGAACTTCTATTTAGGTGGTTTGTAAGTACATAGCATCAGGAATAAACATTGCGTTTACATCATTACATCATATGGGAGAAATACTGTAGCAGATGTTCCATCTACAGCACCTCTAGTCTCTAGTGTTCTGTTGTATACACAAGTGTGGGACCGGTATGGTCATGTGTGGGTGACAAGCCTGCTGTGCCTAGAGACCCAAGCTATATCTCACTGTTGATGCCCAGTGAGGCTGATGAAGGTCTGGATTTGCTTGTGGTTTTATGAAGAAGGGATGTGACATAGCCGTTCAGGCAGGACAGCCCTCCCTAGGGTGGGTCCAACATTGATTTGCACATGTTCTTTCCCCTTCTGTAAAGGCTGGGCAAGCTGAAAAATGATGGTCTGGAGAGATCCACGTGTTTTCATCGTGGCAATTTTCGGTTCGGCTGTTTTCACCATGGTGTTATCGTCCTGGTAGTTTTGGATTGTTTTTTTTTTTATTTTTTTTCACAGAGGGGGTTCCCTTGTAACCTCCCAACTATAACCCACCCCATCACTCCCAAAGCCCCTACACAAACACAATACACATATTTTTTTAAAAAGGAGATCACATCACCTTTTGATCACTGCTGGGGTGAAAACACCAGGGTGAAAACAGCCTCTGCAATAATTGCTGCGATGAAAACACGGTAACCGGTCTGCACGGTTGCCACAGCAAATGCCAGTGATTTAGATTGCTTTGCAAACATCAATCCATTATCCATCAGTTTTGCATTAGACACCGACTTAGCGAATTCTTTTGACGGGAATGTCCCAGTGATTTTAAATGTGGACCCCTCCGTTTTTTGGTCTTTTCAAGTAATACTTCTGCATCCCACACACACACCCACTTCAATGGGAAAAGTGCAGGGGAGGAAATAATAACCTCCTAAGTAGCCTGTGAACACAGAAGGGCCGCCTGCTGCAGCCAGCTCCACTTCTGCCATTGCCCGCCGGCATCTTCCTGGGACCCTTGCCGCACACACTCAAAAGTATGTTAGAGTGCTCGAAGTGTGGTTATTGACATGCTCCGCCTCCTCCCTTGACTGCTGACTTATTAAATGCCATGGATTTCTATTTGCATATTGCTCTGATGATCGTTTTTTACAACATTAGGAAGACTCTCGTGGTTTCACATCTTATAAACCTTGTTAATTGATCAATTAAATCTAAAAATGGGTTCGCTCATGGGCGCTTACTTTGCAAAGGGCAGTAGGAAAAACACTGGCAGTAAGTGGTTATTATCGCTGGCAATGAAATACCACCCATTAGGAAAAGGAAAATAACGCACAGAAACAAATCACACTCTGTTCTGTTAACACTGGTTGTAAAATTACCACTGGTGCTAAATTCTTTACTGTTGGCGGTAACTGCATTTCTACCTACAATTCCCATTAAAGAAAAAAGAAAACAGTCCAAAAATGCTTGGAATCAACACTCAGAAAGGTATGAGTCTGCATTTGTCCTAAATACCCTCGTGACCAGCTGCACATGATCATGTGATCTGATCTTTAATCACTCAGCTAATGATCTTTAAATCCATTGAATTAAACGTCAATATAGCAGCCTTCTGACTCCAAGTTCACCGTTGAAGCAAGGGCCAACTTGCAGTGAGAACACAGTCTTGCTGACTTGTGATTTTATAGAATTTTAAAGCTACCTACTGAAGAAGCCTTTAGAGCAGTGAAACACGTGCAGGGGGATCCATACACAACGCAGAATTTCTACGCGAAGCAGGCACTTTTAACCGCTCCATAGCATTGTAATATGCATACTGGTGTTCTTACTTACCATTTTTGGGACTTATTTTTAGAACTTGATATGCTGGCAAAAATTGGCACTGGTGAAATTTACCAGGGCTAATCAGATGGTGCACATTGTACTGCACACTTGCAATGGTGGCAAAGTGACCATCCAGTAGATGCATTTATTCACCAGAGCACTGATTAACTTTCAGTGCCATTCACACACCGGTGCTTCAGAAGGGTGCACAACCCAACACTGTATTGGCTCAACCGTAGGAACACCCATATCGATAGAGTACATGACTCACCTCGTCTACTCTAACAATGTAATGGTTGAATAGTTGAAACACTCAACCCTACACACAGCACCGACCATAGGTAAACCTATATCTAGAGAGTATTTGACTCACCATCTACACCAATAGCACAATGGGGGAAGGTCAAAACACCCATCCATGTACTGGGCACCGACTGTGGGGAGGCACCTATTAACTGAGTACAGGACTCACCATCCACATTCGCAAGTGAATGGGGATGGTTGAAATCCTCCAATCTATACTGGGCATCCACCGTAGGGAAACCCATATCTACACAGTATATGCCAATCCAACCCAGGGACCACCAGAGAATCACAGAAGACCCAGGTAAAAGACATGGGGTGAAGGCATCACCAGACACGGACACTCCTATGACTTATAAGCAGAGCCAATTAGGACTGACTGATTTCTGATGCTGCCATAGTACAGGCGTAATGCTCTAACTCCATGGTATACCTGAACCTCCAGAAGTAGCTTAGGTCAATCCAAGGGCACCTCTGAACCTATGAAGACCAGGGCCAGGAATTTGCCCTGAGAGCTGGGACCATGCCCATTACCACTTTAAGGCAAGGTCAACCAACCTACCTGTAGGAGTGAGTGCAGAAGGCCACCAAAGTCATATGCTACCAAGATGCTTTTTGCACAACCACAGGACACCATAACTGATCCAGACATGAGAGAACTTGTATCCCTGAAAACGTCACCGCTAAAAGAGAGGGGGGGAGAGCTCATGCCCCCACCTAAAACGGAAGTCAACAACTTAAAATGGGCAGGATTGTGGAACCTAGAGAGCACTCCTGCCCACCCCAATTACATTATTGCATCTCACAATAATGCCAGGGGCCCCAACATGTGGCCATGTTCAACAAAGAACACGACACAACCGGTACCCGCCAATAATTCAACAGGCACCAAGACTTGGTGACAGCTTAAAAAACATAAAAGTGGGAATCCAGTACCTACACCCCTATTTGAACATCTCCCACAGCACACTCAAACCACACACCCCAAGTCTGGGGAGAAAAAGGACTACAAAAAGGGCTATCAGGGTTCACCTAAACAAAAATATTCCCCAAGATTTACTATGCAAGTTCTAACAACAAACACCCCCAACTTTGGGATTTGAGGACGCTGAACGACACTTCTGGATACATGTACTGAACCAGATTGCAAGCCCTGTGACTCAGAGGAGCCACACACAGTAGCCAATAAGTGGGGATATTCCTGCCAACCTCCTTGCACTGAGCTGCTGGTCAAAATTCTCATAGACCAGTAGCTCCATACCCTCTGTCTTTATAAGGAGATGCTAAAGCTCCACCTCACGCCCTGCAGAACTGCAACCCTACAGAGATGATATCCCTGCGTTCCTCAAGATAGCCAGGTATGAAACTTAGTGCATCTAATATTTCATTTGTTAGGATGTTTTCAAATTTAAAGAAGGAGGATTCAGCCTTGTGCGGTAACTGAACTTCCACCTGTGGGGCTCATAGTCCAAAGCTATAACTATTGTGCTATGCAGATTCCATCTAAAATGGTAGCCGAATAATGACTTACATGGAAATCTCTCTCCAATTCAGTGTCATTGTGCAAATGTTTTTTCAACAGAAACAAGACCTGTATTCCACATTAATGCTTGTTTCGCATGAACCTTTTCCTTCACAAACACTCAAAGCCTGAAGCTGACATAATTTGTTTGCAGTCAAACAGATTCCTGCCAGAAGTAAAAGGTAGAACAGAAACAGGCTTTGACACTCCACGCCTGAATTCGATTCAACCTTTAGTGCTGCCTGTGAGGCGTTGATTCACCAACTACTTTCAGCTGTCTGCTTGCAGGGTTACCGTAGTACCTAGTGGAAAAATAATCTTTCACAGTGACAGTCACTTCAGACACTGCAGAGATGAATAGCTTCCAATTTCTTTCAGCCCCTTTTAGGTGGCCTACAAAAAACGAAATAAGGACATTTCTTCGTCCCCCCACCCTCTCTTCCTGCATTTACTCCAAATAGGAGTCCCTCACCCCCGAACCTCCCAAACCTCAGGCCCCGCCACCTCACTCCCCTCCCAAGACTCCGCCCCACCAAAACACACATACAAAACCCCAACACAAACACAACCATACATGCACATATTAACGTACCCGTTTTCCGTCGAGGCCGCTTCTGGGTCCTGGCGTGCCTGTCAGCCCCTGCGCACACTCGTGTGCATTGCAGGGGCTGCCAGTTCGATTTAGAAAGGCTGCTCTGTGCGGTCACACAGTCGTCTTTCTAAAGCGTTTTTTTCTGCTTTTTTTTAAAAGGTCTTTTGACCCAATACCGCTAGTAACCCCGTTCCTCATGCCTGGTGCACTGAAGAGAAGCTCCACCAGCTTTCTCATGTTATCCTTTTTTGAACCAATAACAGGAGTGAGGCACTGGCCTTCTCTTGCTGCTCATCACACGGCAGGAGGAAGCCGTTGCCTACATCTCCAATGTATTCACTGGAGCAGTTGCTCCCTTTGAATATGGCTGACACTGCGTGTCTCTTCCACCGAGACCACTTCTGTGTGCAGCCAGCTCGCAACGCTCTATCCAATGCAGTGACATATATGGTTGCAATGTCCTAACCCTGATTGGAGGATGCTGCCTGAAATGGTCTATTTTTTCCCAGCCGGCAGGCTGAGCGGATGTCTCCATCCAAAGGCCCACTTACAAGGCCCTTTTGCCTATCTGGGCCCGTCCGTGGCTTGCAGCGGCTCGGCTTGAATCTATGCGCCTTTCCACCCTGATTCCCGCTGCACCTGCTTCATCACTGGTACACATCATGATGCACTGCTTGCTGTCACACCTTGTTTCACTGAAGGTAAGGAAGGCTGGATCCCCTTCCTGTGGGTTCTTTTCCCTGTTGACCACTAGCTGTGTTCCACTGCTCCCCATCCACTCATGTGTCACTGCTGCAGCGCCTCTTTCTTGGAACGCTTGTATCCTGATAATGGATCCTTACAGCATATGACCCTAACTTTAATGGACAACTTTGTTTCTTTTTGCTCCTGACCTCCTGCCTGTTTTTCTCTGCTGAGTCACTACCCTCACCTTGCTCAGTAAGGCATTGCAACCAAACTGTATTCCTACATTTTCCTTTGGGCCTTCTTCATTTGTATACCTGACTGTTGTTGCTGACACAATCTTGTTGTCCTCCTTCACGTTCAGCCAGCATAGTGTTTTGTTGTTGTCTTGTTGCTTGCATATTTAGTTTCACCGGTGAGCATGTGGGTTTTTATGCATACATCATAATGTGCCTGGAGCTCCTGCTTCCTTACCACCTGCAATCTCTGGACTCTTCTATTTCTCAGCGTTATGCTGCATTACTTTGCACTCACTGTTTCCTTTCTTGACCTCTCACTTATGCCCTCTGTTTCATCTTATTGTACCCCTCACCTTCCCATTTTCACTGTCATTGTATGCTGCCTGATTGTATCCCATCTTGCCAGAGGCGAGGTCCCCCAGCCTACAGTCACCTACCTGTTTGGTCTTAACCTTTTGTCTGCATGCCTGATGTAGCCCCTCATTCCACAAGGCAAGGCTTTTCCTTTTCATGCATTTCTCTTGCTCTCTCGCCCTCTGTGCCCCATCCTCCACTGAGGCCTGTGTCCTGCTTTCTTGCAGTTTTCTCGCCTTTCTTCTTGCCTTTCCCATGCATTTCTCTTGCTCTCTCGTGCTCTTTTCCCCCATCCTCCACTGAGGCCCATTTCTTGCTTTATTGCTGTTTTCTTTCCTTTTTTCTCTCCTTTCCCATACCTTTTACGTGTATTTCTCTTGCTCTCTCGTGTTCTTTTTCCCCCATAGTCCACTGAGGCCTGTTTCCTGCTTTCTTGCTATTTTCTTGCCTTTTTTTGTCGTCTTTCCCATGCATTTTTTCTCACTCTCTCGTACTCTTTATCACCCTCTTTCATTTTCTATGATTGCGACCCCTCCTCTAGCCTCCACCCCCTCCCATGCCCGTGATTGGCTGCACCTGTCTGGGAAGCCAAAGCACTTCTCCCAATCAAGGCCAGGACGCTCTTTCACATGCCGTGTTCTGGCCTGGAGAGGTTAGTGCCCACTCTTTCACTCTCTGTGCCCCATCCTCCACTGAGGCCTGTTTGGTGCTTACTTGCCTTTTTCTTATCTCTTTTCTCATGCCTTTTTTCATGCATTTCTCTTGCTCTCTCGTACACATTCTCCCTCTCGCCCTCTGTGCCCCATCCTCCACAGAAGCCTGTTTCCTGCTTTCTTGCCCTTTTCTTGCCTTGTTTCTACCCTTTCCCATGCCTTTTTCATGCATGTCTCCCTCTCTCGCCCTCTGTGCGCCAACCTCCACTGAGGCCTGTTTCCTGCTTTCTTGCAGTTTTCTCGTCTTTTTTCTCACCTTTCCCATGCATTTTTCTCACTCTCCCGTACTCTTTACCCCCTTCTCGTCCTACTAATAAGCACAATCACCAATCACTGTCACCTAACCCCCACTCATATTCTAACCAAGACCCCACTCCACCCCCTACCCCCTCTACCCCGACCACACCCCACGCTAAGCTCAAGCAACGGGTTAACAATTGATCAGCAGCTTATACCCGGCAGCAATGGCAAACCCTGCCTATTACCCAAGCCGCTGCCAACAAGCTCCCTTGCTGCCACCTCGACTTATCTGGGTGGCTGTCAAGACATAATTCCACCCTTGGATAGCCTAAGCACCAGGGGTTAGCATCCACAAGTGAAAAAAGAGCACCAGCCAGCCGTCAACCTGCATCAACAGACAAGGTAGGGAGAACTACTGGTAGCAACTGCTACATCAACGCTCACCCCATCCTAAACCACCACTTACTTCAATAAGTACTTCAGCCACTAACATACACACCCAGGCCTTTTCTCCCACTATCAATGAATCTCAAATCTAGGTGTGTTTTCTCATTGTCTACCACTTGTGAAACCTGTGCCTTTTCTCCCACTATCTAGGAACTCTCAAACTTTGGTGTGTTTTTTCATTGTCTACCGTTTTGTGAGAAATAGGTCTTTTCTCCCACTATCAAAGACAAAGAGGTAAGGAAAACCTTCTAACCCAACTCTAAAACCTCAACTTTCTGCATACACTCCTCATATAGAAACTCACACAACCACCTCTCTGCACAGCAATCATCACATACGTTGCAACCACAGACTAACAACACATAACCCAGCACAACAGCACATAGCAATTCACACCGACCTGAAAACCACACTTAAGCTCAGCGAACGTGCAAACCGAACTGAAGCTGCTAACAGAAAATCACAACTCGTAATTTCCTATCCCCACTAAACCCTACTAACTGCCCCCACCTTTTTTTCACATGCTCCTTTTCAGATCTGCCAGAGCGCCTGGGGACCACTGCGGTGGTGACGTTGCGCAGTACAAATACCTTTAACATTAACATACCTGATTGTCATAATTACATTCTGGGTTCCTAATGCAATCTACCTACTTGTTCCTGCACTTAATTGTTTTTACATTTATTATACCTCTCTCCTCTTCCCCTCTTGCACATCCCTTCCTCCCCCTCTCCCCTTTCTTTCACGTTCAGGACTTGCACATTCCAAATCGTCTCAGGACCTAGTCAGAATGTTTTTGTCTGTCTTCATTCCTCTAACCCTCCTTCACCCCCCCACCCTGCTCTCATGCTTTAGCACTTGCACGTTCCGAATGCTTTAAGACCTGTTAAGAACATTTTTATTTTTATTTTGTATCTTCTTTTTCCCCCAGTCCCCATCCCATACTTGTCTTGATGCGCCTCGAACTAAATTTTTGCTGTATATTGTGCATTACAAATAAACAATACAAAAATAAAATAAAATAAAGTTGGGACCGGATGTAAAGAACTACAGGTACAACAACAGGGAGTGAAGGCGGGACAGAGTGAAGCCTACCGGTCAGTCTGCCTGCCAAATCCTTTAAATGAAGCAGCATCGAAAGCCTGGCAAAATATTGGAGTGGGGGGGGGGGGGGCAGAAGATAGGGTTTTCACAGTAAAAGTGGCAGCCTGCACACTCTACTGTGAGAGCAATCATAGCCTAAACATGACTCACTGTCAAGTACCTGGTCGCGTTGTATCCGGGTTCGATGGGGAGATGCTTCGCTCTTGGATCTTCCCTTGTTCTCCAGTGTTTCAGCGAGTGGCGAATATGGCCCAGCGGCAGACCTCCAGGGCCCCTTCTTCAGCAACAAACCAGACCAGGTCCCCGGGGGCCTACTCCCCATACCACGAGACAGCCATTCCCAGATTAACCTGGCAGAGGGACAGTGCAGAGCGCTGACCGGGAAAGCTGGATAGCAGATGTAACCCACACAGGAGCAGCAGTGGTAAATCCTGAGGCAACTCAATAAGGAGTACAGGAACAGAAGTAAGAAAAGGTCAAGCAAGGAGGGAGGCCCCAGGGCAGGCCCGGACAAGGGCCAAAGAGAAGAGACCGCAGAAACATAAGAGAAGGACAGAAGATCAAGACAAGGAAACCAATAAGCAAGCAAAGCCAAACAGAAGCTCAGCCGCACACCAGAAAACAAACATATGGAGAGCAATAAGACGCGTCTGTTCCTTCCTGTGTAGGGTTTACGTAGCTCGCTGCTCTCGCCATGCCTCCACCACAGCAGGCGTCATTGTTATGGCAGCAGCCGATGGTATGCACAGGGTTACAGCGCATGGAAGCAGTGCCTTGGCCCAGCGCGTGCATGTTGCCCTGGCATAAGGCAGCGTCCGCAACAAGATTTCTACAGGGGCATCTGTCCCTGCGTTGAGACCCGAGCCAGAGCCCTCTGCCATTAATGTTCCTGCCGGTCCCTCCTGTGCACACCCACCATCGTGGGTAATGCTGCTAGGTAAGTTGATGTTGGCAGCGGCAGTTACAGGCCTGGGGCATGACACTCACTGCCCATGTCTGGCTGCCATTGTTGCACCAGGGGGCATCACCCAGATCTGTACCTACATGAAGTGACTGGGAAGAAGAGAAGCCCTGCAAAAGCCATCTCGGTTTCAAAGCTGAGATTGGGTAACTGCCAAACCTCATACATAGAATAGTAGCAACATGAATGAGAGACAGGGAATATATCACAATCTTATTCTCCCCTACTCACTGTGACCTCAAGGCTCCTTGGAAGGGTGCCTGCAACCTACACTTCCACATGCAGGACTCATTCCTTTCATCTGGAGTGGGGACAGGAGACAGTGGGCCTCATTACAAGGCTGGCACTCCGGTAATAACGGTGCCGGTAAGGCAATACCTACATCCATTACCGAGACGTTGTATTACGACCCTAGATGCCGGTACCAACAGCATCGACAGGGACTCGCTGTGGCCATGCACCACCATACCGGCATGTGCGTGAGCTGTGCCAGTAATAACGGCATGCCGCAAGGAAGAGGACATCACGAGTGGCACGGACATGCACATACCGGCATCCAGATGCCGGTAAGAAGGGCCAGCATGATGCCGTCAATACCGGCATCGCGGATCACCCGTTAATAGGAAACTTCTGTGTTCCCAACTGCCACAGCTGCACACAATCAGCAGAGGTGGAGGCAATGGAGCTAGGCCCTGCACAAAAGGAGCACACCTACACACCACACCCCTTCCAAGACCAAAATGATACCACTTGCACTTTCTGTACTGGAGCTGGAGGACATGCCTGCACTACTACTCCTTGAGCAGGCAGTACAACAGGCAACACAGAGGAGAAGCAGGAGGAGAAGGAGGGTGAGACTGGGCCAGCAAATCCCACCAGTGCAGGCAGTTGTTCCCCACAGGCAGCCACCAATCCCATGTATAAGGGCCAATCCACTCAATTTAACCCCAGCACAGATCCACACCTTGTACCGACTGGACAGGGACACCATCACCACCATAGTGGAATTAATACATCAAGACTTGGTCAGCTTGATCAACATCCGCACTGCCATCCCCCCTCTGCTGAAGGTGGCATCTGTGCTCCACTTCTTGGCCACATGCACCTACCAGCACACAGTGGGCCAGCTGCATGGCATCTCGCAACCATGTTTCTCTGGTGTGCTAAACCAAGTGCTGGATGCACTCCTCAAGCATGCAAGGGCCTACATTTGCCTTCCACGGACACCACAGGAGGCAAATGACACCAAAATAGCATTCCATGCAGTGGCAGGCATGCCCAATGTCATTGGTGCCCTCGACTGCACCCATGTGGAGTTGGTAGTCCCACATGCCGTGGAGGTGGTGTACAGCAATCAGAAGCTATTCCACTCCATCAATGTGCAGATGGTGTGTGATGCCAGCAAGATGATAACACATTGCTGTGCCAGATACCCGGGATCCAACTCATGATGCTATGGTGCTGCGGAACACCTCACTACACCACTACATGGAAGGAGATGTCATACGACGTGGCTGGTTGCTGGGTAGGTCTGCCCTCTGGGCCAGGGGAGAGTGTTGGGGGGGTGTACATGCATACGCAAGGAGACTGCCCTCTGGGCCATGGGAGTGCCCTCAATGGGGTGTCTGGACACTGTCCATGCTGCCAAAGACCGTGCCCATAATCAACCAAATATGATGCATGACACAGACAATGGAGTCTGAAGCACTCTGGTCGCACACCAATGTGTAAATGTCACACACACAATCAGCACACAACCTTGAAAATGTCCACCGGACATCACCTGACCATGCCTTCAGCACCACAACTCACCATCACATGTCCACGAAGCTGAAAACACATGACCGCATTGAAGCACCTCGCAGTACAAGCATCCATGAGTATGCAGTAACAATTTCACCTCAGGTAATTCTGCTGTCACTGCCCCTCCCCGACAGCAACACTGCATAACACCATGGGAACATGTGCAGATGAAAATAAATGGCAGTACACATACAACAAGGATGCATCAAATGAAACCCATCAAGTAGTGAGCAACACCTACATGGGTACGATAGACATGTGAATTGCCCACAGCACATGAGTACCAGCATGCAAGTCCAAACCCTGCGTCATCTAAGGTACTCTACCCAACACTGGCGAACACTACCAACATTCACATTGTGTCATTGTGACGAGTGTGTAGACGTCGAGGGTCACGTGCATGGCATCTACAATGAACCATATGCATCATAGTCTGAACAAGCAATATCATGTAGTACAGCAGCCTAATGCATCAAACATTGCCCAACATGCATTGGGAGTCATCCCCTGCCACACGCCTGCCCTCACATGTGTGTACATCATGGACCTTGTCAATCCATCTGGCTGGCTGGTGGTTCCAATGTCTAAGCCCCTAAGTCGTGTACGTCACTCAAGACCAGCACCATGGATTGGCAAGTAGTGTACAGGGCAGATAGTTGTGCAGATGTGAAGTCAATAGCTGCCATCGACGGAATACTGCATGTGAACATGAACGATGTACAGGCCGAGCACAAATGGAAATAGAGCAGTACCCTTACACATACCTTCTTCTGCTCCCATGCAGGTGATGCTGGCTATCCCCTGAAGGCCTGGCTCCTCACCCATGTCAGGAATCCGCAGAACAGGCACAAAGAGGACTTCAATTGTGCCCATACAGGCACACGTATGGTCATTGAGCAGATCTTTGGCCTGTTAAAGGCACGGTTTCGCTGCCTCAACAGGTCGGGGGGCGCCCTCATTTACGGGCCTGAGAAGGTGGGCAAGATCATCATGGTATGTGCCATGCTGCACAACATGTGCATCCTGCGGAACGTACCTCTGCCACCTGACATGGACCAGTCACCATCAGGTGAAGTTGAAGAAGAGGAAGGAGTAGATGTTGGACATCGGCCAGGACGCGATACACTAGAGGGACGTGCTGTGCGCCAATCGGTCATAGACCAATCATTCTGATGTACTGGGATGCAGAAGGTGCCATGTATGTGGGACTCTGGGCATTGGGTGTGGGGGTATATGGGCACAGTGCACTGTAAATCAATAAATTGACACACACCGAAGAAGCAATGTCCACTCATGTGAGATTTTTTAACACAACAGGTGTATTGAACTGATGGTTTTTACAATGTGAATGAACCCTCCACCCCCCACACACCCCCTCTACCCTCCCCCCTCCCCCCAAAACTCCTCACCCCCTCCACCAGCCCCCACACACCCCCATACACCCCCCACTCCCCTCCACCACCCCCCACACACCCCCACCCCCCCACACCCCACACCCCCAACACCCCAAGACATCAATGGCACAACAGGTGTCTGGATGCAGTGCAAGTCTACATGTGCAGGGTGCCCCTGCTACTGTGGACCCCCCTTCGGAGGAGGGGGTTGCATCTCAGAGCGTCATGTGCTGGGCAGGGACCTGCGCACAGGGCAGGTCTGAGTGGACCTTGCTGGGGTGGTGGATGCAGATGATGTTGATGGTTGTGTCCCCGATGCCGCTGTTTTCCGCTGCTCCATACTGTTGGCTATGCTGGTGAGGATCTGGCCCACAGCAGTGAATCCATCATGGACTCGCTTAGTGTTACGGTTGATGGCCTTGATAACGGCCTCAGTGGTGTCACGTATTGCACAGCGTGTTGCCTCATCTTCTGCAAGGTATTGTTTCACATATCCGTGCATCTCCTCCTGCCAGCCCTCCATCCTGGACAGACGTCCTTCGAGGTCCCGTATTGCGGTGGTGGAGGTGGATGGAAGGTTTGGTGGTGTGTCTGTAGCCAATACCGGGCTGTGCTCTACTGGGGACCACTCTCCATGGCTGCCCTGTCCTACAGGATCCTGGTGAGGGGTGCCCTGTGGGGTGACCTGGGGGATTGGGTTTTGACCAACATCCTCAGAGTAGAAGACTCCTGCAATTGTGTCATCCTCATTGACCCCTTCGTCATCGCCACTATGAGGTGCCGATGTAGATGTCTCCCATATCTAGCATGTGGCGGCGGACTGTGAGCTCTCATGCTCAGTTTCCACATATGTGGCCTCACCCTGTGGGTTTGTGTCTCCAGGGGTGCAGGGGCAGGTGTCTGCTGGTCCTGTGTGGGTGTCTGCGGGACTGGTTGGGCACTGGTGGCTGTCTTGCGTGGCACTTGGACCATCCTTGATCCCCTCGACGTGGATGGCCTGGTGCCATGGCATGTGCTGTTCCATTGCGTTCATTGCTGTCAGCTTCCGTTCCTGTGGGGGACAGAGAGAGGCAGGGCATCAGTGATGGTGGTGCTTGCATCATGCATGCATTGGTTTTTGTGCAGTTGGTGCCATGTGTTTAGCTGCATGCCTGGTTTTGTGGTGGACTGGGTACGTGCAAGGTTTGGCCGGAATATTGCCATCCCTCATGTGTTCACATGTTCACCATGGTGTCTGCTGTGGGGCCTATGGGTGTGTTGTGTCTTGAGTGCTGTGTGACACGTGCAGTTCATCTGTGTGTCGGGTCTGTATTTGGGTATGGGAGCGGCATGCAGCATGCATTTTTATGTGACACTGGTGGGGCCAGCATCTAGACAGGGATATGTGTATGTGTGTATGATGGGCCATGTATTGGCTCGCATCACTGTCACATTTGTTGGTCAACTGTGATCATTGGTTGTCAGGTGTTTGTAGGGGCACTCACCTTCATCTGCTGATGATGGAACTCCGAACTCTGCTCCACCTACTCCTTCAATGGACACGACATCTATTAATGTGCTGCATGTTTCTTCCCACCTTGCCAATTTAATGGGTGAGTGGGCACCGCCTCCTGAGGCCAGCCCCTGGCTCCGATTGGCCGACAGGATATTCCTCACTCTTAGCCGCAGGTCATCCCACCGCTTCTTGCAGTCCCTCACAGTGCGTGCTGTGGTGCCAACTGCACTGACTTTCCTTGCCACCTCCTCCCAGATCTCCTTCTTCCTAAATTGTGCTGGATGCCTGAGGTCAGCACAGAAGACCACGTCCGCATGCTCTACTAGGGTATCTGCTAGCATGTTGAGATCCGCGTCCTTAAATCGTGGTTTCCGCAAGCGGGCAGTGCCTTTCTGTGTTTCCTTTGACATTTTCTCAAAGGTGTGTTTGGGGTTTAGCCTGAACAGGACCAGTTTGTGGGGAATGACAATGGATTGTATTTTTAAAGATGGCCGCTGGTGTATTTCCCGTTGCGGCGCGATGACGTTACTTTCGGATCCGGTAATGACGGACATGTTTATACCACACTGTTAATATTGGTACTGCTATTTGGGGGTTGCCGATGGCAGAGGTTTTATCTACGCATTTCATGATGCCGCTCTACGGGGGTTTGAGGGTCATTACCGGCATGCCGGTACGGCCGTTATCGGCATGCAGGTATGCGCGTGCTCGTACACTTGTGATCAGCCACTGTTTGCAGGATCGAGGCTACACAGAAATGTTATTACCGGCAAGCCGGTAAAAACGGATTTTTAGTGCCAATCTCGTAATGAGGCCCAGTGTTGGTACTCTTGCGGACTGGTAAAGCAAGGAGAGAGGTGGGTATGTTGTTAGGATTGAGCGGCCATAAAAAGCAAGAGAGCTGTGATGTGCCGTTGACAGCTTCAGCTATGTGACACCGTTCACTGGGCACAGGTGTGTTTTTCGTTTGGTAGCCACCAGGTGGTGTTGGGCGAGACTGTATTGGTGGTTTCGTTGTTTTGGTGTTGTGAAGTGCGTGCGGTTTGTTGTGCTGAGAGAGAGAATAACACAGTGACTGCAGTCTGATTCTTTCCTACTGATTATGACCTCAAGGCTCCTTGGAGGGGTGTCTCCACTCCAACCAACCCTATGACGTACTCCTTCCTTAAGTCATGGCCAAAGTGTGAGTCCCTCCACAGCCACCCACAAGCCTTGGCACCCCTGGCACTGAGCCCAGCAGAAACCTCTGGGGTGCCCAATACTCGCCAGCGCTTGAGCTGCCTTTCCCTCCAAAAGTCCAAGCCCAGCCGGGACTGAGATGGAAATCCTGAAACATCATACTTAGACCCACAACATCCAGCCGTTGGGTCAAAATGTCAGGAAACCAAGACCAACCCCAGCACGCCTCTCCAGGGTTCACAGTCCAGGAGGACAGAAGGTAAAACAGGAGGACCATGGGAAATGCCAGGTATTATACCCCAGGCAATTAGGGGAAGGGCTAAAAGAAAACAAAGAAGCATTGTTGGGAAAGGCTTGTGTCGGAATGCAGCGTGCCTTTATAGCGTAAGTACTGTGAGGAGGAAGAGGGATGTGGATGCAATGCTTCACTAATCAAGACTGACGTCATTGGTGAGAGGCCATGTGAATAGCAGAAAAAAGCCATAAATTACATGCGTCAACCCACTAACCAAGACCGATGTCAGCAGCGAGAGGCCATGTCAATGGCAGGAATTGTGCCTCAAAAAAGCAGCATAAAATAGCATATGACAATATAAAATTGTGCCTTTACATAAATCTGTATCACTCAAAATATTTTAAATAAGTATTCTGGTGAGTGACACACATTATAAAGTGTTGACCTTCTTAGCTGTTAATGTGAGACTGAGCAGTGTTTTTGCAGTTATGTATCAGATTTAAGCAGTGGTGGTTTCTTGTGTTAACGTTGGGATGTTCATAATAACGTGAGATAAGAGGAAACATTAGTGATTGTAAGGGAATATAACCAGAAGCACATACGTGAAAGAGAAGGCACAACAGGCGACACTATGCAAAGTTTTCGACTTGCGAACCTTAATGCGCTGTCAGCAAATCCGACCGTAGCGCTCACTTGTCCGCAAACGAATATTTACTCTTACAGCTGTAAATAGGACAAGGATGCCAGCGTTTCCATGCATGATATCTGTACATAGGGCAAGGATGCCAGCGTTTCCATGCATGATAGCTGTAAATAGGGAAAGGATGCCAGCGTTTCCATGCATGATAGCTGTAAATAGGACAAGGATGCCAGCATTTCCATGCATGATAGCTGTAAATAGGGCAAGGATGCCAGCGTTTCCATGCATGATAGCTGTAAATAGGACAAGGCTGCCAGCGTTTCCATGCATGATAGCTGTAAATAGGACAAGGATGCCAGCGTTTCCATGCATGATAGCTGTAAATAGGGCAAGGATGCCAGCGTTTCCATGCATGATAGCTGTAAATAGGGAAAGGATGCCAGCGTTTCCATGCATGATAGCTGTAAATAGGACAAGGATGCCAGCGTTTCCATGCATGATAGCTGTAAATAGGGCAAGGATGCCAGCGTTTCCATGCATGATAGCTGTAAATAGGACAAGGCTGCCAGCGTTTCCATGCATGATAGCTGTAAATAGGACAAGGATGCCAGCGTTTCCATGCATGCACAACGTCAGTTCCAATGGAAAATAAAGCACACACAAATCAGCTTTGTGCATGTGTGGCAATGTGCATATATGCAGCATGTTTATAAGACATATGGGTAAATATTCAGTCATGCACACACAAACGCTAAAAACAGCTTTGTGCATGCACGGCAATGCACTTATATATTCTCTGTGTTTAGATTACGCATGTTATGTTATATTATGCAATATTTATACTGTGCCCTTCACTACTAAGAACAGGTTTGTGTATGCATGGCAATGCGCATATCTTCTCTGTGTTTAAATTACGTATGTTATGTTATGTTATCCAATATTTCTACGGCACCCTTCACCACTGTGTACAATATTGTGAACAGTATTTGGTTGTGCATGCACACATACAAACACACACACACAAAGAACAGGTTTGTGAATGTGCAGCAATGCACATAGATGCTCCCTGTTTAGATTACATATCAGCTAAATATTTGGTTGTGCTCAAACAAACACCAAAGACATCATTGTGCATGCACGGCAACGCGCATATATTCTCTGTGTTTAGATTATGTATGTTATGTTATCCAATATTTATACTGCACCCTTCAGCACTGTGTACAATATTTGGTCGTCTGCACACACACACCCACACACACACACACATACACACACAGAACAGATGTGTGTATGCACAACAATTCACATATATTCACCCTGTTTAGATTACATATCAGTAGAATATTTGGTTGTGCGCACACACAGGACAAAGCAGCTTTGTGCATGCGTCGCAATACGCAGATACGCTTCCTCTTTAATTGACATATGTGTAAATATCAGTTTGTGCACACAGAAATACTAAGGACATTTTTGGAGCATATCCCCCTTTCAGAACACCAATTAGGTGCTAAGTAGCAAAAACAGACAATCCCACAGGGACATATTCATTGTTTCTAGAGGATACAGTCCCTGAAACTCCAGAAGTGCTGTCACAGTTGGGGATGTGCAAAGAATTTTTAAGAAAATATGTGACTTCCTGGGTACATGTGGAAGCTTAAAACAACGTGTATATAAAATAATACAACAAAAACAAAAATCATATTTTCCATACACAAATTGCTTTCATATTTTTAAGAAATGTTCTTGTTCTCATTATTTCGCCATTGTTTTTTTGTATGCTTTTTGTGGGTTCTACCACTGCAACCAAATTCAGGGGAAAATAATGTAATACTTACAAATGTGTGTCAGCTTATTGCAGGAGCTAAATCCTCCACTATACCTCTCAAAATGTGGTGGATTTACCACAAAGCAATTCCACCGGCAGTAAATCCACCAAAAATCCCCATGGGGTCCTATGGACTCCAAAAACGGGGAGGTACCACCACTTCTGTGGTAAATCGACAGGACCAAGTGGCGGGAAGGATAATTCTGTTTGTCGGTGCTTCGAGGAATTTACCACCGAAATACTGCCAAACTTGTAATGAGGCCCTTGGTGTCGAGTGCAACTTCAGAAATCCCATTCCCTCAGGATAACCCCTAGTGGGGATTTAAACTGGAAATTGGAAGCAGGCCTCCCGTTTGGCAGCCGCACGAGCTCCGGCACTCTGATGTCTACTGTATAACAACTGCTAAATGTTTCCATATTGCAAAGCATAATACGGGCCTCTGGCAGGCTGCGCAGCTTGGGCGCCAAATATACTTTAGGAAAATAACTGTGAGGCGGTCTATACTCAGGGACCACTGAAAGAGGCATGCAGCTGAGGCACTCACGCTAAATAACAACACGAACAACGAGACTTATACAAGTGAATTCTGCAGCTGAAGGAAGCCCAATGATATGTGTTCTCCATAAGACAACGCACGCTGAAATTTCGGCGTGTGTGATATGCTGGCTGTTTATATGGCACGCGCTGAAAGCCGAATCGGCGCGTGCCGCCTGGTTTCAGAAGTAGGCCAGTTGCGTGCACACATCGCACACTAAAAGCAGTTTCTGTGTTCTCGGTCTCCGTCCCCCGGGGGTTAAACCTGTCTTCATGTACGTGTCCAACCTCATTACTGCACTAGAAGCATATAACTGTCACGGGGTAGGACGCCAGCGACGGAGGAGACGGGGATAAATTATTAGAGCGAGGCTTGGCCCGCAGCGCTGTTCCACTGATAAAAAAAGGCGTCAACACTTCTCAGCCATGATTCATGGAGCACCTACTGCAAGTGTGAGTGGGGCATAAAACTATTTCTGTTGCTATTCTTTCTGTGGGAAGTGTTGAGAGCACGAGGTCTGAAGCAGATTGGCGCGTGCATTTTTTTGCAAACCCTACTCAAAACACTGCTTCTGTGTGAAACATTGCGCACGCCGTTTTGCTTCTATTTTAGTTTTATATCATTTAATAGTGTTATAAAGTACTGTGGGTAGCCCCCTGTTTTTTTTTTTTTAAAGCAGTTGGAGTGGTAATCTGTAGCGCTGTAGAATGGCGGGAGCCGCAGAGGTGTAGCCAGGATTGTCTAACAAGTGGGTCTGAAGCTAATGTAGTTGGGCCCACCGCAGTGACACTAAGATCTGTAAACGCCCACACAGTGCTGCTGAGTGGGCATTTACAGATGTTGAGTGGGCATTTGCCCGCTGAGGCTCTACCCTGTCTACGCCTCTGGGTGGCCGGCATCCCGTTTGTTCTTACAGCGTCATGCTGTAGTTTCACAGTTGCCCAGCAGATGACAGCACTGAGGATTTGCCTGCAAGTAGTCTGCATACGGAATCGCTGTTGAGCATGGAAGACTGCAGACGGGAAATGTGCAGTTAGCAGAGGGGGTTTGAATGGGACCAGTCCATTCTTGAGAAGGTGTTGGGGGGACCGTCCTATCATTATGACCGATTGTATGGATGGGAAGGTTTTTCGGCCCTTTCCAAAATGAGTGATGGCTAGGTTGCAGCCACAATCATTCCCAAGTGTGAGACCCAGAGGCGTCTCTAGAGGAGGCTGGTGGGCTATAGCCCTGGGTCTTTTGGTTGTAGCCCCAGATAGAAGCTCAGGGGCTACAAGCAAAAGGCTAGCTAGCCCATGTCCTGACAGTCCCGACATTAGCGCAGCCTCTGATCTTTTCCAGACCTAGCAACACCCCTCGTGAGACCCAACAGAAAGAGTGTTCTGCCTCCTTCTTCATTCTTTTGTGACCCTACCGGCAGATCCGAGGATTGGCTGGAGTGCAGGTTTGTTAGGGAGTGCAGTAAAGTGCTGTTTTTTACAGTTATTTCAGGCCCATGCCTCTGTACATTTTGTGTAAAGTCAGTGGTCGAAGTGTACGAAAATAAGTAGTGGAACTATGTTCCCTACTGGCCTGCATCACTCCCCACAAACCCCATTGATTCACCCCCTCCCATGCACAATACAAACCCCAAAACACATGCGCCTGATGTTTAAGGGAACATCCAGTGCAGTGCACTGAAAGTGCAAGTTTCAATCTGTTTCAACACCTTTATTTTAAAACGAAACAGTTCCGGAACGGTTTCTTTTTAAAATAAAAGTATAGGAACGGTAAAACCTATTTAAAAGAAGTATAGGAGCACCGCTCCCGACGGCTTCTGCTCACTTTGACCACTGGTAAAGTGCATAGCGCCTTCCGTTCATTGTTCTTTCAATCAGGAGTCAGGTAGGGTCAGACTGCGACACGAAATGCTCCAGCACCATAATGGAAAAAAGCACCCGATAACCGGCGATCGTTTTTATTACTTGTTGTAGTAGTGCCTTCGGCCACATTTCTGCCACTATGTATTGCAAGTAGTGCTAATTAGGTTAGTAATATTAGTCAAAATTACAATCTGCAGAGTGCATCAATTGATCGAACTTGCCCAGCTTGTCCCATAAAAGAGGCCCACACTATCTGGATAGGCCGCCTTTGCTGTCCCCGGCTCTGCTGCATAATTAACCGGTATGTGTCTTCAAGTGGAGTGTTTTCAAGGCTGGGAATATGTGCCTGGGTCTTTGGAGATTTCATGCCCACTTGTGCTGCAGCCTCTGCAGCTTCTGGATCTGGGAGGCCTTTGTACTCAATATTGAAGCAGTGTAGGATCTATGTTCAGTTCTGGGGGATCTTGCTAGGCATCCTCAGTAGGCAGGGGTTCACACTCATTAGTACTGTATCGACCTTTGACGGAAAGGCCCTTTCACCAACAGGGATGACATGTTCCAATATCCATCGGTGGGTACATGAGAGTTTGATGTTTTTTCTGATTCCCATTATTACCTCCATTTTAGCCTCATTGAGACACCAGCACCTGCACCAAGGCATTCTAAGATGGTGTTCTGACCCTGCAACCCACCCCCCGGTAGAGTGATTCTTAATGTTACCTACAATCCATGCACCTGACCTTCTCTATGTCCAGAATGCAGCTCAATAGTGTATATCGCATACCAGCAATGGATCCAATCGGAAAAGAGTATTGGCGTCTGAGCTGTCTCCTTTTTTGTGTATATGTTGCTGAAATCGTACTGTCTCTGAATACTTTACCAAGTCTACCCTGTGCTTCTTTTGTTGTCATCAAGTCTGTTTCGACATTTGCACGTTGTTATTCAGACCGAGCAACCCACTAAGAAAAGAGGCCGCCTGTATCTTGGGCTAAGGCAGATGTTGGTTATGGTATGAGAGAGCTGTTTGGCCTAATGACACATCAATCTGTTAGTTTGATATTTTGCATTAATAGGAATCCGTATATTTGATCGAATATTAAAAAAAAACAAATGGGCGTTTTGATCAAATTTTGTAAGGCCGAAAGTTTCGTACGGCCGAAAGTTTTGATTGTGCCTTCCATTCTATGATATTACAGTAAAGAAGTGGAGCAGGGATTGCGGGGCTGTCCCCCGCACCCTTGTTCACTGTAATGGCTTTGGGGTTGCGCGGGGTGTCTCTCGCTTCCCGAAAAATAAAGTTGAAAAGGATTCCTGATCACAGAAGTGAAGGGAACAGGCGTCGCAGCGAGTCGGCATCACACAACAAAGTGTCCCGCCTAAGGGTAAGTCAGGGGGTGAGTGGGAGCTGGCTGTTTGAAATGACCGTTGGATGTAAAACCGAAAGTTGGTTTCAGACAAATAACTTTCTGTTTTTTCTCCCTCAGTCATTTCGGAATCAATTAATTTATAGTAATCCGCGTTAATACGCTCCTCTGACCTTTGAAAGCATGTTAAAACCAAATTTTTGGAACAACGCATACATTATAGAGAGTCAGTGATACTTTAAGATACTACAACAAACATCTTGAACGAGGATGCAAAGGTAATTTTCCAGGGAGGTGCCCACGCTTTTGATGCTGCTTGAGGCGATATTGAAATGGCATACAGCATGACGTAGAACATAAGCTCACATACACTCTTAAATATTTGTACTTTCTTTGCTTCTGTAATGTTCTTAAATAGTATTCTGAGATTGAGAAACATCGGAACACACACAACTGCAAACTAAAAATGTTGCAGTGGAAAGCACGCAGCTGTGCCAATTGTAGCGCAAAGGAAATGTCTAAATAAATACAGATGGTACAATGCTTAGCTTTCTCATTTGAATTCATGCATCTGAAGCATTGGCATTGTCTTCAGTAAGACCATGGTACCCATTACGGGATTTCAATGGATTGCTCAATTGGGGCGTAAACTTACTTACCATCGAGAAGTATGTCGCTGCCATGTATAACCATGGTTACAGCATGCCTGGCGAAGATGGCCAAAGGTTTCCTTTGGCAGGAAATTCCCTGCTGGTGGACTCAATTCCTCAGCTTTGCCAGTGAGAGTAGACTATAACATCATAGGGGTTTGGTTCCCCCAAGAAAATGTATCCCACCCATAAAGGCTAGATTGCTGGATTCCATGGATAAGGGACAAGCGTCCCTCCTTATGGTCCTAGACCTTTCTGCTCACTATTGTCCACCAGGTTGCGGGAAGTGGCCAACTTTTCCTGTGATGCAATTCTATGGATAGATTCTTTCCTGAGTAATAGGCAATGTAGAGTTGTGAGCGGAGTTGCAGAGGCGAATTCCTTTACTCTACTGTATGGTGTCCCGCAGGGTGCATGTGTCTCCCCTTTACTGTACAATCTGTTTAAGGTCCCTTTTTTTGATATGCTGGGAAGTCATGGCATCACTTTTACAAACTATGAGGGTGACACGCAATGTGTCATCCCGCTTACTGGAATTCATGAGGAGGATGAGCGCAAAGTTAACATGGTCTGTGATATCATCCAGCTATGGATGATTCAAAATGACATGGCTCTCAACAAAGAGAAAACAGAGCTTATGGTAGTGAGTACTTCAAAGAAAATCTACAATTTAGGACCACTCTATAATAGTTTTTCCATATTAGACTCTAAAATTAAGGTTCAGAGAAAATTTAAAAAGCTCATCATTATTCTTGACCAGAACCTTACCATGAGGGTTCAGATTAGTGGGCTGGTCTCTGCCTCTGCCTATTATATTAAATTACTGACGTCACTCAGACCCTTAATCTCACAAGGGAATGCAGAGACTATAGCTTGGGCAATTATCAGGTCTAAACTCGATTATTGCTGCAGCCTGCTTATTGGCAATCAGACTGTGATCGCCTACGAGTGACTCAGAACAGTGCGGTGAGGGTTGTCCATGTTTCTGACTCTAGACGTCTACTGCATTGGCTTCCTGTGAGGGCCAGAATTCAGTTCAGGCTTCTCCTAATAACTCAAAAATGTCGCCTGGAACTCATGACCTCTTACCTAACAGAAAGTTTGACTATAAAACATAATTTGAGAGCCTTAAAATCCAACAACACCAACCAATTAAAAATCCCACTATGCAAAACTACCAAATCCCTTGCTGGATCCTTTTCTAATGCTGCTCCTAGGACATGGAAATCCCTTCCGGCAGTCCTGAGGAAAATAGAGTCAGTGGAACTCTTCAAAAAGAAACAGAAAACATTTGTTTTTTGCTAGATGGAGTTTTGGACAAGCCTAAACGTGTATTCCTGGTCACATTATCTTTATTGATAAGTTAAACTTGCTGCTGTGTGTGATTGTTATTGTTGGCGCTCGTAAGCCCTCGGGTCATTATAACGCGGTATAAATATTTAAACATAAACATAACTCCGCTGGTATGCTGACTGATTTTGGCATTAATGTTCCAGGGACATCAGGGAGGACACAACACAGAATGACACTGGTGTTTAGATTGTCTAATTTTAGGGAGTGTTTTGAAGGACCGGTCAAGGCTTACCCAAAATGCATCAGTATGCTGAGGATTCCTGGTCACGACTTCCCTTGTCGAGGGGCACAATGGAATAGTCTTCTGTGAAGGAGTGGTTATTGCAGGTAGATATGGTTCTCCTCCCTCACTGCAGTCTTCCGTCACTCCCCCCTCAGAGCACTGGTCTGAAATAAAGCCAAACAGGAAATATGCCACTCCGCTCTGTTCCGACTCATACAGGTGGACAGTATTTAAAATAATGAGTACTTACTGGGAACAGCACAGCCTGAACTGCAAGACCACATCTTTTGAGTAATGGTACTAGCTGGATAAAGCATGATGGAGTGGAAGCTACCCAGAGCATTTTCCAGTGATAATGCTTTCTCCATCCATCCCTATTTAGTGTTCCTAGGATGTTCATAGTCAGCAGGACATATGCCGGGACATGAGTCCCATGAGCTCGTTGTGTTCATTTTATTTATTTATTTTTAACATTTGTAAAGCGCACTAACAGTCAAGGGCCTTGAGGCGCTGTTGCAGGAAAGTGTCTTAGTTACAGGAAGATTGCTTTGCTCATGGTTACAGTGAGCGTGTATCCTAGCAGTGCAAGTTATTGGGATACATACATAGGTGGTTACAGGTTTTGTATAAAATACAGTAACAATGAAGATTCCATCACATAGCCAGTAAAAACAAGCAGCCTAAGTACGATCAGAGGGAGCAATATGCCTCATTTATACAAACAGCATAGTTTTTATCGCTTTCCTGAAGGTAGTATGTGATTCAGTACTTCTAATGGGAGGTGGTAGAATGTTGCAGTGGGTCGTGGCCATGACAGGGAAACTTGAACCTCCTGCATGGATCCTCCTAGTCTTAGGAACATAGATTTGGTTGGTGTTGGCCATTCTTTTGGGTTTCACTGTGATAGGTTTGACTATTCTTTGAGAAAGGTAGACGGGGGCACTGTTGTGAGCACATTTGTGCGTAAGGGCAAGAGTCTTAAAGATGATCCGCTCTTTGATGGGGAGCCAGTGCACCTGCTTCCTTGCCTATGAAATATGTTCCCTCTTGGAGATGCTGATGGCAGCCCTAAGGGCATTATTTTGAACAGTTTGGAGTATTGGGAGCCAAGCTAAACCTATCAGATCAAGCCCAGCAAGGCTGGAATGTGTTTGCTGTTGCAGGAGTTTCCAGACAGAATGGAGCTGTCCTATGCTTTTAGCTAGACTTCTCCCATTGGTAGCAGGAGCAAGACACATTTTCATATCAATGGTACCTACTGCAATGAAACAGACAAGATAGAAATCGATTAAATAGAAATCTCTGTTTGGGATTCCGAGTGGTTATGATTAATTCAAAGGTTTCCATCCATGAGATTTTGATGTTTGTAGTGAGTCATCTTAAATGGATGGGTGAAGGTCCAGATGTGGGTCTCTTGATTGCTCTTTCATAGGAATCAAGTTGCAAATCCCTGATGAGGCCCAGCAAAGCCTGAACATTTGTGGGATGGTATGTGATTGTTTGCAAAGATGACAAGGCCTGTTAGTTCTGGTTAAAGAGCTTCTGTTGGTCACTGGGGCAAGACTGATTTACATATTGTCATCTGTGGCGAACCAGAAGAAGGAGTCGGACAGGTTTTTGACATGTTCAAAGGTGTTTTATTAAAATTAAAAGAAATACATCTAACTAGCCCTGTCACCATTAGGGAAGTTCCCTACCTAGCAAAGCAAAAGCGAAGGGGGCACGTCAAGTCCAAAGTAAAAGTCTTCTGTCTGAAACCTAATCCCTAACTCACCCCACCACTTTTGAAAATACCAACTAAAGGAAAAAGGGAGGTGAGCACAGCAGCCTTGGTGTGGACTTCTGACTGGCCCAACGAGTAGATTTGCTCAAAGTTCCAAAGTTCTTTAGTGTGCACCAGTATATTTCTTGCAATCTTCAGAGTGCTCACTATCTTCAGGTAGAGGCTTTTAGTGGAAATTATAATTGTCTTTTGTAATGAAGTTCTCGTTCCCCCTTGGTAAAGGAAAATAGTTTTTTCTGATATTCTTCTCAGGCTTATTTTCAAATGTGCACATCCCTTCAGGGTCACCGGGCAAGACAACTCGCAGTCTTCACCTTCTTCGCACCTTTCTTAGATTCTACTTGAAATATTCTTATCCCTTCAGGATCACTTGACAAACAACTCTCAGTTTCCCAACTTCGGTATTGGGATTGCCCCACACTCCGGTAGTCCTCTTGTGGATGCCTTTATTTTACAATTGGAATATTCACTATACAATGTTCAATATTTTTCACTCTGGTTTCTGGGGCCCTTGTGCCCGATAAGCTTTCTCAACTTTTCCTACAGGCTCTTCCAGCCGTGACATGCAATGTTTGTAACTTCTTCTGCCTTGTTTTCGTGGGGCTGCCTGCCAGATAAACTTGCTTAAACTCTCATGCTGTTGGTGGTTCTTCCAGCCGTGACATGTAATATTCGTAGCAGTTTCCCATTGTTTTTGCGGTTCCATGTGCCTGGTAAACTGGCTTTTACTTGTATACTCTTGGTGGCTCTTCCAGCTTTGACATGCAATATTCATAACGTTTTCCCACTGTTTCCGTGGAGCCACGTGCCTGGAAAACTTGCTTAAACTCTTACACTTTTGGCAGCTCGTCCAGCCTTGATATGTGATGCTTGTAACGTTTTCCCACTGCTTTTGGTGGTCCATGTGCCTGGTAAACTTGCTTACATTTTTATACTCTTAGCAGCTCTTCCAGCCGAGGCGTGCAATGTTTGTACCATTTTCTCACTGTTTTCCGTACCTGCGATTGTCTCGGTACTCTGTGAAACCAACCGTTTCATGACTAACCCGGCATCCCCACTTCACCATGGCTGTGTCCCAGATGGTTCTGCTTCCAATGGAACATGCTCTTGTTGGGCAGAGCTCAGCGATCCCAGCTCCTCTCCAGTCTCTGTTCTCAGCATCCATTGCAGGGCCCCAGGCCTACCACTGTTTGCCAGGGCTTGTGCCACCAGAGATGACAGTTGTCTTGCCGTCGAGTCTCGTTCCCTGACCAGAGTCTCTTGCTCCATCAAGGCACATGCCGTCCTACCTCCAGCTAGTGGTTCTCTCTCCAAACACGCCACCTCAGGCTCTGTCGCTAGACATGGCTCTGCACCTTCTGGATGGTGTTGCTACAGAGGCTCGTCTCTGTGCAGTTGGTTGTCCTCCCCCTTCTGGGAGCCTCCTCTCATCCATTCACAATTCTCCTCATGCACATCACTGTAACAACAAGAATTGTGTCCGTCTTCCTTGATGATAGTATCAGGCGGTATTTAGAATTCTCCAATGCCAATGGAGACGAAGAAGGATCTTTGTTGAATATAGTCTTTACAAAAGAAGCCAAAGTATTTTCAATATACGTATACACGGACAACGTGATTTGGACTGGGAGTTCTATTGTGGAATGGGAGTCCTTGTCCTCAAGAGGGGAATCACTTCCAGTGAGGTCTCACTTGCCCAGACCCATAGGGAGGGTCTTGATTAGTGGGCTCACCTCCCTCGCCTCAAAGGGAGTGGCTCCCCTCTGGGGAGAAGGGACAAATTGTTCAGATTCGTCACACAGCTCTCTCCTCTAGTTGCACAATTGATATATAAAATATATATACAAAATATTTTTTACCAAAAGTTCCTTTGTAACATTTTCAGGAAATGAGCCTCAAAGTTTGCACTAGGGGGCATCTATTTTGTACAATGAAGCCTCCTGATTTTCTGTTACCTCTGCCCTAACAGCACTAATCAAGCAAAATCCACCTACTGGGAGCTTTTGCTTATTGCTGCAATCCTATGTTAATGAACTTAATTACTATAGAATTGCCGCAGCCGTCAGAGTATTTATGATTGCCCTGACTTTCAGTTTAAGTTTCCACCACAGGAGTGACAGCAATTATGAATCTCTGCCGGCTGCCACAATATTCATAATTGCTGTGACTTTTTTTTTAAAGTTTCCTGTGCTCCCTTGGTCCAGGGGAGCAGAGAAAACTTAAATTGAAAGGCACAGCAATTATGACTGCTCCGTTGGTGGCAGGTGGAGTATTTATAATTTGTTGTGATGTTTGTTTTAAGTTTCTGGGGGAGCCTGAGAAACTAAAAGGGAAATTCATAGCAATTATGAATACTATGCCACCTACCAATTGTGGCGGGCGACGTAGTATTTATAATTGCCAGTACTTTTGTTTTAATTTTCCAGGAGAGCCCGGGAAAATTAAACAAATGTACCAACAATTATGAAGACTCCACCGCCCGCCGCAATTCTAGATTCATAAACTCGGAGTTCATTAATATAGGACTGCGGTGGCTAGAGTAAATATAAATACAAAGTAAGGGGAGAGGGAAGCACTCACCAGGAGCACAGGGACAAGCCTGCAGCAGCAGCCTGCCAATATTCTCTGCACTCCGACAGCAATAAGCTTCCACTAGGGGGCTTTTGCCTGATTAGTGCCGTGACAGCAGAGTTAGCATGAACACAGGAGGCTTGTTCATTTCACAAAATGGATGCCTCCTAGTGATTTAAAATCCTGACTTTGACGCTCATTTCCTGAAAACTTTACAAAGGAACATTTTGTAGAAATATGTTTTCTATATATTTTTCATTATGGCCAATCTTTTTAAACCATAACATTTTTGAGAGAACTACCCCTTTAAAATCAGAATAAAATTAGTGAATTTGGAGAAAAACAATTAAATAGCTGATATCTTGACGTACAGCTCTATCTTCTTTGGCTAATCCCCATATGCCCAAATATGACAGAGGTGTTTTAAAATCATTCCAGGTGTTTGAGTTGCAGCCATGTTGCAGTTCCATGTGCCTGGATTTGTTACTGTGGCATCACACTATCCCACCTCTGTCGGTGTCTTTCTCAGTCTTATTTCACGAGGATTCCCTGAAGACTGTATGTAGCAGCCTGAGGCATGCTTCTTGTATCCTCTGTTTCTCTGGCAACATATAAAATCTTTTCCAGTATATTACAAAAAACATAAAAGAAACATTATTCAGCCATACCTTCCATGATGCTTAAAATATTTTACTAAATCTACTGGACAAATAAAATGCAGAATTTACATATATGTATTTTTGTTTTCAGCGTGAAAAGAAAATCTTACTATGTATTTTTAGGTCATGTTAGCCCAAATATTTTTCGATGACTTCCTTTATATTAGTGGTTTTGCAAGTGCTGAATGCTGCATTTTACAGCAAAGTGTCAGTGGCAATGTTTTTTCAATTCTTCCATGTTATCACATTTCTGATTGATAGATAGGAAATGATTGATAAACCCAGAAATAAGTATCCTAAAGGTAAGGATATCCCTGTTCCCTGCACACTGTCTAACTGAAAACAAAGACATTTTCATATGTTTACAGTAATTTATGATAACCATAGTCAACTTTCAAGAATATAATAAAGTAAACTGTTGTTTAGTTAATCAGAAAGATTATTCTTTAATTTAATTCATTAAACTCTTGAGATGCATGGCTCAATGCGTTTCAGGGCGATTCCCTTCTTCAGGTACATAATTCACAGATTCTGTTTCATATTTAGATTAAAGACAACAACAAAAATCTTTCAAACTTGTGTGTAGTAATATATTGATTTTAACTCAGCATTAATATTACACTTCATAATCCCAATACGATCTACATAGAAAAGACATATTGTAATTTAGGATAATGCCATATGTCGTTATGTGTTCAAGAAAGTTAAAGAAGATCAGGATTGGTACCTTGTAATATCGGAGGTTCTTCAATCAAAATAGTTCTCTGCACTACTCTGGCGATCTGTGTGCAAGAGAGAACAACATTTTTTTGCGGAAACTCTTAATAGAGAGAACATTGTTAAACTGGGTTTAAACAAGGCTGGTTCACCTTCTGTTAGTAATTATTAAGGTATGGTGAGGGAGGATCATTTTTTTCATAGGAATCTGTGGCTATGTATTTAGGATATTGTCAGGACAAGGGCAGATAATCGATATTATCTAGTTTTTCTGACATACATTTAACTCGAGCATGGAATGCCATAGTGGCATGCTTGTAAAATGGCTGCTTAAAGAGTATTAAGTCACGCGTATGCACCGCAGTGACATCATATGTTTATATGACGCAATGACGTTAATCACGTAATTTTTTGCATGACGTGAAAATGCTTTTTGTGTAGTTTGGTTGGTTTAGACATGAGTGATCGTGTTTCTGCATCTCTGATTACAGATTATAGTAGACAAATAAGGAAAGGGCTTGATGAGATATAAAGAGATAGGTTACCCTAGAAAGAGGGCTTGCTCCTACTAAACATAGCAGTTCAATGATGTATATACTCAGTGGTAAACTAAAGCCTTAATAAATCCAAAGAACCTGTCAGAAAAACTCAAATGGTTAATTTAGGTATTATTGCACACTTACATTTTCTATGGTTAACAAATATTTCAATATATGTCTACATGATTTATATTAACAAACCTTTACTTTATTGCTATTGCATGCATCATGTTCAAACCGCTCAGTATATTTCTGTGAACAATAGTGCTACTAAGAAATGTCTCTGTTTTCAAAATAACAAGTGCATATTAATAGTTAACATTAGATCACAGAACTTCAAATCACATTCTTAATCATATACAAACTAAAATGTATTAAGAAGACTCCAGTGTCACATTATCTAGTTAATCCCATTAATTTGTTGATGGGGTTAGAGTTTCAAAGAAACAATAAACGATGAAATTCTTCTATGATACCTAATGGGTACATTGAATCAAGTTTGTCAATACAGTACATTTCACGCTGCGAGAGTTTTTTTAACACATATCACCTCCTCTTGGTAGATGATGCACTACCTCTCAAACAACACATTTTAGTTGTGATATAGTGTGTCTGGGCTCCTTAAAGTGTCTTCCCACTGGTGATGTCTCACTGCTCGTATGAATGTTGGACTTATGTTCGGTCCAGCTGTCTTATACTCTACGGGATGTTTGGCCTATGTAATATCGGCCACATGGGCAGCATAGACTGTAGATTACATTTCGTCTACCACAGGTTGCATAATGGTATAGTTACATTTTTCTACCAGATTGTGGATGTCTAATAATATCACCCTTCATTATGTTGTTACAATTATGCCAACTGAGACAGGGTTATGTACCAACCTTAGGTGTGTGCAGAAATCTCTGTATATAATCACTGGTCTTCTCAGCTTTAACCAGTTCATCTCAGAAGTTCCTTCCATTTTTGTAGGCTATCATTGGGGGTTGTGGGACTAGACGTGTAAATTAAAAGTCTAACTGTATGATCCTCCAGCTTTTCCTAAGGAGCCTGCTTATTTGATGACTCTGGCTGGAGTATTTCATGTAGTAGAGAAGTTGGAATGAGTCCGTTTTAGGTTTTGATATGAGTGTTTTTCTCTTTTTCCATGGCTTTCTGTAAACGTTGTTCCACCACCATTTGTGGCGAGCCTCGCGATTGGAAATGATCTGTCATGATTTCACATTCTCTAGTTAGCATCGCATTATCAGAGATGATCCTTCTGAGTCTAAGACATTGACTATAAGGTAAACTGTTCTTAATATGTTGGGCGTGGACGCTCAGGTCGTGAAGTGCGTTATTAACATCTGTTGGCTTTCTGTATATGTTGTTCGCTGGTCTATTTTCTATAATCATAATCTCAACATCAAGGAAGTGTAGTTTAGGCTTTTCAATCCCTAATGTATATTTCATTTGAAGATGTGATATATCGTGAAATGGGACTAAAGGTTCTCAATCAATCCACAAGAACACCACATCTTGTGGCATGCATAACACCTGAAGTCCAGACCATACAATTCTGAGGGAAAGAAAAAAAAAACGAAATTGAAATCACATGTCAAAAGATTAAGAAAGCAAAAGAGCTAAATGTAACCTGTTATTTCAAAATCATGTCCCATTGAAATGCTCAGGTCACTTTTAAGGATTCGGTGACCAGTGCATTTCTCTGTGTTTTTTTTTTTAATCATGCTAACTTTTGCGAATCTGTCCATTTGTTTTTTAATGTAATGGGATGTACTAGTTCATCTCTTTGAGGTAATAAGCAAACATTCACTATGGAACCAAGTAAGCAGCTTAAACACCCACTTCATCACCTCCATTGCAATGTAGCAATCAAGGGGCAATACAACATCTACTGGGGCCTTTCCAGTAACATTAAAAGGCCAATGGGCCTCATTATGAGATTAGCTGCAAATTGGCAGCAAATTTGATTATTCACTGCTCAACTCATTTACCTTTACCACGACTTGGTCCCATGGCATTATCACAGGATGACGAGGGTGGTCTGACAGTGTACAACCACTGGCATAACGAGGGCCCCCACGGTGAAGGGGGCCCAGCCACCACATGTGCTGGGAGTGTAACTGAAATGATTTCTTTGTGAAGGCGGAGTGACTACAAAAAGAAACTATTTATTTTTTAAGTCTGAGGGCTCCCCCGACCCCATGACATAGAAGCCTCTAGGCTGGAGGCCACCATATCAAGTGTTGGGTGGTGCTCTATGACTTAAAAATTACTTTATTAAAAAAGAAAAAATTCCATTATGGGTCGGTCCTTAATGGAAATAATGTCTTTATAAAGTCGGAGAAACCATTTCTTTTTTAAGTAAAAGGGTTCCCCTCAACCCCATGACGTGTCTGTGTGTGAATATATGGTGAAAGGGTGCACAATTCAATGTATGGGTGGCTGGTTGTGTGTGTTTGTATGGTGAAAGGGTTCACACTTAAATGTATATGTGGCTGCCTGTGTGAGTGAATGGTGAAAGGCTGCATAATTAAATGGGGTGGCTGGGTGTGCGTGTCGAGTGTATGGTGAAAGGGTGCACACTTAAATTTATGGGTGGCTGCCTGGGTGTGCATGAATGATGAAAGGGTGCACACTTAAATGCATAGGTGGCTGCCTGTGTGAGTGTGCCTGTTTGGTGAAAAGGTGCACACTTAAATGTATGAGTGGCTGCCTGAATGTGCCTGTATGGTTAAAGGTTGTACACTTAGATTTATGTGTGGCTACCTAGGTATGCCTGAATGGTGAAAGGGTACACACTGAAATGTATGGGTTGCTGGGTGTGTATGTGTATGGTGAATGGTGTGTGTTCTTGTGCTCATTGGCACAACAAATCCTACATTTCGGGTGAGGGTGCTAACCCTTCAAATGTTGGAAGAGGTGCCAACTTCACGAGCGGTGGGGAGAGACAAACTTATTTGTGTGGGGGCATCTAACTTCTTTATGCATTCTAATGAAACTATTCTAGTGCAGCTTCGATGCTACATGCAGTTAATTCTCCACTAATGGACTGCTGTGAGAATGAGCGGTCTCCTGTTCCCTCTCTACCCTTCCAATCACTTCTCTGGCATGCAAGTACTAAACCCACATTAAGATTTCAATTGCCTAAAAAACTATTCATTTGAATGCAGGTACTAACAGTGAAATGCGTTATGTTAGTAATTGCCTGGCCTTTGTTAACATCGAAACTCAGGTGCTGTTTAACATCTGTGTCCTGTTCCAGCAACGGCTCTGTAGGTCAGCCAGGATGAGTTAACATAGCCCCATATATCAAGGGGACGAGGGCTGAGACCCAGTCAGCTCAATGGTGTTGCACCACTGCTTGTGTTTAATCCCTTGGTTACTTATTTGTATTCTTCATTACTCATAGCCCTATTCTTCCTTCCTACTTTGCCTCATACACAAGTACTGGGATGAGATAGAGGGACATGGAGGTAATGTCTGCCTTAGTTACCTGTAATCTTCATTAGTCCTAGTCCCACTCTTCCTCATCCCAGTACTTACCTATGAGGCAAGGAGCCTCATACGAAAGCATTGGGACAAGGAAAAGGGACGTGTGGGTAATTCTGAGAAGCTGGTTTAAAGGGTTAGTGAAGAGAGTGGGAGGGAGAGGGGATGCATGGGGGGGTTATTCAGGGATTGTGCTACAAATCATAATGGTCATCCATGTCCAGACTAAGCAGGCATGATATGTGCTATTAGTGGCTAGAGAGGCATTTTGGTGCAGCCAGTCGAGTCATTTCTTAGTTTGGCTTGACTTTTTTCTTAACTGGGCATCTCTGATAAAGCAATCCGTCTAAGTTTAATTACCTGGCTAGCATGGCATTTGGGTGCTGCCTGTCTAGCCAATTCTTACAGTGGCATTGTATATTTTTTGGGGCTTCTGTGATAAAATAACCATGATAGGTGTTATTGCTTCCATTTCGTTTTGTTGCAACCATTCTGGGTATGTCTAAATGTGGCCTGGCATGCTTTACTGTAATATGTTATTACGTGTCTTGACTGCTCTACATTGTGCAGCCAGTTGGATATGTGTTCATTGTGGCATGGCATTTTTAATAGTAAAGCATTATATTAATTAAAGTATGAATGTTCCTGTGCACTGTTGGTGACTTGCATGCATTAGATTTTTAGATTGGTGTTACCCTACAAAACAATTGCAAACACTCTGGCCTTCTATCCAATTTAAAACACATATTTATATCATTCTCCTAGTGCAGAATGCGGTGTACACCTGCATCCTCATGTTCGTGCGTATTGCTCAAGCATGGTAATCTAGGGCGGCCCCGAGTGTCATGCGACCCGTGATTTGTTGCCAAGTTGAGGGGTGGGGGGGCTCAGCATGGCTCACAGGGGGGCCTCCAAATGTTGTGTTATGCCACTGTGCACATCGCCATTTTTGGATTTTTGGACTTTTGGACTCTATAGGACTCCCTGGGGATTTTTGGTTGATCTACTACGAGTGGTAATCCCGAGCAGTAAATCCTAATGATTGGCAGATTTCGTTTGTCATTGGATTCCATAGGCATAGGGCAACAGGTGGGTCTCTCTCGCTCGTCTGAACTTCAGAAACTTTATCGCTCTTCTGAACCACAGAATGTCTGATTCGAGGTGGAGGTGCACCGGCATGCGTGCGCATGGCATCATATATCTATGTTAAACGTCAGTCATAGTTTGCTGCTCTTTCAGGCAATAGCACAGTTTTCTCAGTGCAACCATTTTGCTGTCTGCACTCTATATAGTTTTATGGACCTGTGTCTACGGTAGCAGGCTCTGTTCTGAATGCTCCAGCCCCTGGCACTCTTGCAAAGGACTGAGAAGTGTTTGAGTGCATGTTCTTGGGTCTCTACATTGTTCGTTTTGCTGAAGCTTATTAACATTCCGTTTATGGGTGCTTGGATACCCTGATACTTAATTTGTTCTCAGTTGTGTCTGTTTTGAATTACCAAATGATATTTCAGAGCTCCCAGTAGAAAAAGCTCTGTATTTTTATAGTATTTCCTAGACTGTTAATTCAGAGCAGATTTGAAGTGCATTTTGAGCCCTATGATAGCCTGCTAAAGGAGGGCGGGCCCCCGGTGAGGTGATTGAGAAAGAGGCGGCTAGTCCGAACTCACACGTTCAAGAATCATGTTGGAGAAAGCTTAAATGTATATTATGTCATGCTTGCAAGCATTTTGTAGGGTATAGGCATCAGAACATGTATTTTGGCCTAAATACTGTGCAGGGCGCATGACAACCTTATGATGGTCTGAGGGGCAGAGTAGAATAATTTGGAATCAAGTGTGTAAAGCAGTGCTGTTTCAAGTCAGTATTTAGTGAGGAGGGTTGCTGATGCTAAAAACTGTCACACACAATTGAAACACAGTGGGCCTCATTACGACTTTTGCGTAATGGGTTAACGGGCTCTGCTAATGGAGGCGGACCCGTTAAACCCATTGCGCACAATTACAAGGTCCCCTCACGGGACCTGGTAAGGAAGCCTGGTAAAACCAGGCATCCTTACTGGCTCCCCCAAGGGGACCAGGGAGATAACAATGGGCCGGTCGTAATCGGCCCGTTGTTAGCTCCCTCTCCCATTCCCATTGAGCCCTATGGGGGCTCAGATGGGAATGGGGAAGGTCCCGGCCCGGGTTCCCAGAGGGAGGAATTACATGGCCCTTCAAACTCGCAATGGCCCGGTAATTCGACATTGTGGGAACCCGGACCCGGTTTTGGTGGCAGCCATGCCGCCAATAGCGGCATGGCTACCGCCAAACCCGTAATGAGGCCCTGTGTGTTATAAGTGCACAGTCATTGTCACTGGGTGAAAACACAGGGCCTGTTCAGCCAGCGGCTATTTGTTCTCATTGGATTCATATTAATTCTGGGGGGTCCCAGCATCATAGATCCATTGTCCTACTGAACAAGAGAAGATATAATGTACACATTGCAATTTCACCTAACTGACGACACATTAACAGCACAACTCTTACAGTTTGCCATACTGCTACAGTTAGAATCCTTTGCACTAAACATATGCTGCCACTATGCACTCTTCATATTTCCCACCCCTCATTTCTTTAGTTAGCACAGTTAGCGCTTTGCATAATGCAAAGAATGAGGTGGCCCACAATGCACGCGTCCACATCCATATGCTTCCAGTATCTACAGTCTGGAAAGGTGGTAGTGTGCCAGTTCACACTCTGCAGCTCTAAAGGTGGACAAACAGTCTCCTGTCATTGTAATGCTTGTTCAGTTTTAATGTGTGTATTCTGCTAGCTCTTCGCACTTAGCCTACAATACGAATGTTTTAGTAACAATTTCTATTGATAGCCCCAAGTTGCATACATAATTGTAGTTACAAATTAATTATGAAACAATTGTTTGAGTTCGTAATATTCTTGATATGTCAATTTATTCTCTCCAAATGCAAAATGGTAGAACAGCCAACAGGTGTTTCGAATTTCCGTCTTTCTCAAGGCTGGTTATACTGTAATGAAGGTGATTCACGTGATTACCATACCAATATTATGAAAAGAAATTAATTTTGAACAGAAATAATATTTGAAAATATTGTTTTGCATTGGATGAATGTACCAGTACAGTTGAGGTTCAATGGAACATCCCAATGGCGGCAGTCGACGAGGATAGGAAGGAAACACATTGACATATAAACATATAAAACACTTTTATAAGGATTATCATACCCGTGTGTAAATCTCCATTGTTTAGCAAATAAATGATGTTTCAGAACCATTCATGCAGGTTAGTGTCCAGGAGGAAAGCTGACATCCAACGTGTGCTGGATAATTACCACAAGACCTCTTAACATGATCATATCTTGCAATGTTAGTGTTGCAAATAACGAATTAGTACAATGCATAGGGTGGGTTGTGCACACACACAATCTCCTAGGTGAAATCTGGCTAGTGTCCATGATCAGGGTTATAGAGACTCCAGATCAAATCAAGTTGTTCTTTTGGAAGGTTTCTGTCGCTGTTGTAAGGAATGGGTGCAGTGTGGGCTATATTGCTTGGATGTTGCAGCAGGAATAGGGTGTTTTATGGGTCCACGCATCTGTCTCTTCCACCTGAATGGCCAATGGTGCTTGAGGTGGAGCAGCAACAGGTTGTTACCATCCGGCCAAAGGGTACCTGAGATGCCACCTATAGAAGCCTTCCCTGCCTCACACAAAAAAACAACAACACAGGAGCAATGAACCTTGCTTCCCTCTCTTCAAACGTCTGGGATGCATAATCAGCATACGTGATGGGCACATCCGTTCCCAGGCCTCCTGGCCAATGGCTGATGCCGATTCACGTCAAGTACCTTTCAGTCCCTTCGCATCAATGGTGGGTGACCCCACATTTGTCCCGTTGTGGGCCACCTCACACTAAATTATCAGGAGCCTGGCCTGAAAATTGATATGCCTGTGAGCTAAATTATCCCATTATGCATAAGATGTTAAAATCCCTGTCTTGATGAGACCTCTTTCCCGCTTTATTATCGGGCTTTGCCTCTAGCACCACCATTCCAGGTCTGGCAACATCACCTTAACACACACCCACCACCCTCTAGCCACCCTTTAGGATGGGCTTGTTTCTCTTGCCACTCTAATCTGCAAACAATCCACATCTTGTGCATGCCGAAATGTGGCAGATGATTGGGTGAAAAACCTGTTCCTTCAGCGCCATTACCTCTATTGCCTAAACCTGAAAAAGGCAGCGGTAGCTCTACATTGTATGGGAGAAAACGATGGGTCCAGTCCTACAGGTTGCTATTAAAGAAAGAAGATGAGACCACAAGTTGTGCAGTAGAGGAGCCAAAATTCAATTGGAGCAAGTCTGACGCTATCACTGCCTATTTCAAAGCATACACTAGGGAACATATTGAATGCCTTTATGTTGATGTTTTTGAGTGTATTTTTTTATATTTTTATATTTCTGGGGGTCTTTATTGAGGGGTAGAGAGGGTGGAAAGGAGTTGGTTTGCAAAGAGGGGTTGTCAGGAGAAATACTGAACTGGGTAGTCTTAGAGGGGGGCACACCGTGTGAGTTGTGAAGAAGGAGTTCCCTGAAGAGGAGGTACTTGATTTCCTTTCTCACTTGCGTGAGTGTGTGAGCGAGTGTGATGCGGATCTGGATTAGGTCCCACAGTCCAGGGCATAGATTCTTATGCACATTTTTGCGGTCATTTGCTTTCTGACCACGATAGGGATTGTTTTCTGGCAAATAGTAGGAGATATTCGTGGTGACAGCTTAGCATAAGATGCAGCTTGCTTTTTGTAGGTGATCTGTGTTCGCAGGCGTAGCCTGTGAAGTTCGATGAGTATGGTCATACTTGCAGAGACTTCTCATTGAGGAGACAGGCTGCTGCATTGAGTGCTCTTCTCACAGATGTTAGGGTGGTGGTGGGTAGGGGAGTGAGCAGGGCATTTACTCTGCCCAAGTAAGATAATAACCAGTCGAGAGCCTATACAGTAGATCTGAAGCTCGGGCCTGGAAGTACTTTAGTTTCTACTGGAGGCATACATGATACCAGGCTGCTTGAGGTTTCTTCCTTAGGCGTGTTTTGAAGGGGATGTGCCTCTCTATGTGGAATCCCAGACACTTGGTGCAGGGTATCAGCTACAGTCTTAAGACTTAAGGTTCATTGCAAACAGTTCATTCTGGATGCTGGAGTAGTCCATGTTGTTGGTGAAGTGACAGTACTACGGCAGGATCAGGAAGGTGATGTTTGGGTAGTCGAGGTGTGCCAGCTCTAGAGTCTCTACTGCTTCCTGTCCTCCTGGAGAGGGAAGAGGGGCAAGGAACATTTATTGTAACTTTCTCGGGTGAAAAAAAAACAAACTTTCTGGCTATGTTGATCATTTGGAGGGCCATGAAGAGTGAGTCGCTAATGAGTAAGTCTAAGTCCTTTCCTGTCTTGACAGCACTTGGGCAGATGTCCAGCAGGCAGTTGTGTCCAGATGTGGGAAGGCTAGCCTTCCAACATCTGTCCAGGTTTATTTTCAATTTGTTTCTGTCCGATCCATTGGTCAGTAGCTGATAGTTGCGCAATCTCCGATTTACGGCTGAATCGTTAACGACAATATTGAAGATCGCTGTGTATCATTGGCATAGTCACCACCTTTGACCCACAAATATGGAGCAATCTGATTGCTGGGCACACTTGAGCTGTAACGTCTGCGATTCAGTAGGGTAGAGCGTGACCCTCTATTCTCTCTCACATAATAAAAATGTAATCCAGCACAAGGCAAGATCTTGGACATTGATGCTATATCGATGCACCAGCAGAACAGGACGGTCACGTGTGTTAAAGACCGCCAATGTCTAGTGCCCGCTGAAGATCCCCAGGAAGCTAAACCACTGCCTAAGTGCCAGGAGATGGTGGAAAGCCCCCTGAACCAGTCCAGCAAACGGCTTCTCTCTACACACGCCTGCAGCTAAGTAGTAATTGATCTTTTCAAGCATCCTCGCTGGAAATTCAAAATTTACTGTGCCGCAAAGTCACTATTCATGGCCACATGGCATTAGGAGTTTCTGGGCCTCATTACGAGTTTAGAGGTAGCCATGCCGTTTTTAGGAGCATGTCTTCCCCCAAACTCGGGTCCGGGTCCCGCAAAAGGGGACTTACCGGTCCATTTTGACCTTGGAGGGCCCGGTAATTCCCTTTCTTGGGACCCAGACCCGGTACGTCCCCATTCCAATTTGAGCCCCCATATGGCTCAATGGGAATTCGGAGGATGCTAACAACGGGCCCGTTAATGACGGGCCCGTTGTTAGCATCCTGTACTTCTAGCGGGTCTCGCTCTGCACGTCTGGTCTGGCCAGGCGTACAGAGCGGGACCCGCTGCAGAACCCGTAATGTGGCGGCCCAGAATGAATGGTGCTGGTCCCTTACCGGCACTGTTCATTCCGTGGCCGCCACAGTCGGAATGAGGCCCTCTGTCTTTTGTCTTCGAGCATAAACTTAATGAAGGGAGGTGCAGCCCTTCTTCAGAAGTCTCTTCTTCAAAATGTTCTCGGGAGAAATATATTCTGGGGGTATATTTTTTGTGTTGTGTTTAAACTAGTTATTTTAAAATGAGCTGCCCCATCCAGACCAAGGTTAACGTAGCCAGCATAGTCTCTTTGGGGAAGTGTGCCCAGTTGGTTGATGCTGTATTGTATTGCAGGCTCCAGAGTGGTTGCGGATGACCAGAAAGCACAAAGGTGTCCATATTCCAGAATCTACCACTTGGATCCTGACTCTCTTCATGTTGCATCTGGTCCTGAACCCGACTGATAGGTCAATAGGAAGCTGTTGCCATCCACCCTAGCTTGAAGTTGGGGGGACTATGGCCTTTTCCAGGATCTTAACATCTAAAGGAAGGTGTGTGAAGGAGTGGGCGTTACTAGGTTAATCGGGGTACCGCATTAGCTTCTTGAGCAGGCCAAGAGAGGTCCAGTTTTGCGGGTGGTGGAGATGATGCTCCGACTAAACAATGTGCTGTTGATCTATAGCATGGTGTGGACCCCTTTCAGTGGTGAGTGTCTTGAGGATGGAGGCTGGAATTCTTCTGTGTAGACATCCAGGAGAAGCAGATGTCTTCTGCGTAGGATGTTGCTTTAAAGGCTACGAGGATCTTTGTCAGGTCCTCCATATAGTGTTTCGAAGGTAGTCCATGTCCTGTTTTGCTTGGTGGGATGGGCAAGACATTGTCAGAATTGACACTAGCAATATAGATGAGCTGCCAAAAGAAGAAAAAAGCAATGTGATTAATTAAAAGAATGCTTCTGATGGAAAGTGAATTAGATGCATTGTTATTGGATTAATTCCTCAGCTGTGAGGAAAAGATTCACCACACCACAGCTGGGTCATAGTTTGTTCATAAACATTTAACTAATGGTTGAGACAAGCAACACATATTGTTCTGACGGGCATTTGGTACTTATTGCTGCAGTGCCTCTGTTTATTTGGTACCGGAAGGACGTGTACAGTTGGGTGGATCCACCATCTGATAGAGCTATTAAATGCAGTGGGCCTCAGGATTTTTAGAACACGGACCAGCAGAGAGCATGCAAAGCATTTAGTACAATGTCTTGCCCATAGGCACTGGGCAATGTAATTACAGACACCTCTGCTGCCCTCGTGGGCACTCCAGGTACACTGAACCAAGTCTAATAAGTTAGGCAGCTGTAATCTTGGCTTTTCCAAGGGATTTCCCAATGCACTGCTTCTGAATCATGATTGCAATTGGAAGCAGGAGGATCATGACAAGATTATATGTGCACTGCACTGGTATTCAGGTGATGGGGTGGCGATGTGGGCTTACCAAGCACTTAAACGTAGAGGTGATAATCAACCAGCATCCCCTACTTTGACGGTAATGACAGTCAAGTGGACCTTTAGAGTTAATGAAATACCTACACCTATGGAAGTTACATTATTACTGATTTGAGGTACAATTTAAATGGTTTAAGGGCGCAGCTGTGCAGCGAAAGGGTAAATGGTTAGTGCAACCCTATACCAGGCATTCATGTGGAAAAGAGTGTGTACACGCCCTGCCGGAATTTGAGATGAGCCGCAGCCTTCATAGACAGAGCCATCCACCAGCACTGTTCCATTTCCTATGAAGAGCGGTCACCCCACTCACCAAATGTGTGGGTATGTGGAATGAGAGGAGCCCACTGAAACCCTAATATGGCGCATGCGCTTGGCCTTACTGCCAGTTATATCTCGATAGGTCACTGTGGGCACACAGTATGACACTCTTCCTGAGGTAGGGCTCTCATATTCTGCATTTTCCCATGAAATATGAAACAATGATCTGTATTTTTTTTAGAAATGGCTGTTGCTTAGGCCGAATTTGATGTATTAATTCTGTGTTTGGGATGCATCCGGTGCCCTTTTTTGTTTGTTTGAAGTCCTGGTCCTTATGTTTGCATCACTTTTGTGGCATACAAGGCAAGAAGCACAGCCCCAACTGTTCCAGACAATTTCCTATCATGTTGCCAAGTAATATGGCGCATGTGCCAGAGAAAATGTAAATTGTTATTACAGAGAATGTGCCTTTGTGCTTATCGTGTCACAGGATACAGCCATACGTGCATACGATATACCTATTTCAGGGGCCTGCAACCCCTCCAGATGATTTGGAAAACCACCCCCACAACCCCTCACTATTGACTATGCTGGCTAACGCTAATGGGAGAAGTAGTCCAAAACATCTGGCGAGCAAAGGTTACAGACCCCTAAGTTAGTCGTTTCACACAATTAGGTGCACAACCAAATTGTTATCTTGTTGTAGGACTGGCTTATCACCATCTGACAAGTACTGCTGATGGAAGGGGGCGTTACACTCATGTCAGTGAGGGTTCCACTACTGGTTGGTCTTCAAAAGATATTTCTAAGAGACTGCGACTGAGGGACACTTTCTACCTCATGCTCGACCAAAGGAAGAGGACCTTGTTGAGAAGGTCGAAACTCATGTTGACAACCCATTGGCATATTAGTAAAAGAACAATTGTATAAACAACTGACATGTTGAGATGATTACATTAAGCAAGTAAAACTGATGAGCTTCACAGCAAAACATACAATTTGGTGGAGCGGTAAAACGTGCCGTACTTCCCAATTCCACATTTTTTACCACTTCCACCATACTCATAAGCGCCTATGAATTCCACCCGTCGGCTACTTAAAGAGCCTGTGGGCGCTACAGGCGGTGTTAATATTATCACACTCATTTCATATTTGCTTTCCTTCCTGCAGATGCATTGGTGTGAGCGACCCCCTGCTGTGGCGGCCTGGAACTCTGCCTCTGGAAAGAGTCTGTAACTGTGAGTACTCTTCATTGGCCTTCTTACTGCCTCCGGTTCACTCTAGTTAAATTATGCTTCTCCGGTATCTGTCTGCATTGGAGCCGTGGCTTCAAGTTATGGTATTGGCAGTCAGTCTGTCTGGACGTTTGACGCAATAGAATAGTAATGAAGTGGGGTCTTAAAAAGTGACAGGAGAGCTCTGTTATGTGACATTCTTTGTAATTAGGTCATTGATTTTGCATTGAAGGAACCTTCCTGTGTTCTCTTTGTGTTCATTCCTGGTTCATGCTGCTCATTGATCATTACTTAGAAGCTAGCCGTTCCAAAAGTCTGAAAACTGGCTCTGCAATTCTAAGAAGCTTCACACTTTAGAAGGCAAATATGTTCCAATATAAGGCGACCAATTAAAAAAGAAGTCGCTTTCGCAGTACGGAGAAGGCCGCTCAGCCAATCAGGTGGCTGGAACACACAGTGAGCTGTTACCTCCCCAGCTTTGTGCTCCGGTACCAGAGCACTTCCCACCTGCGGCAGCCATCTTTTTCTTTGCTTTTTCTTGGGAGGTTGGTGTTGCGCAATACGCACAGCGAATCTCCCGAACAAAAAAAACAAATAACATTTGCACCCTGGATTAACCCCGGAGTGTGAATGGCTATATCCCCCTTGTTGGGCAGTGGACATGGCTGGTAACGGCCCATAGCCCTTGCTAAGGCCACTACTTTGCTCAGACCTGTCTAGGCCCCAGCTAGCAGACTGATAACGGCCATGTCCGCAGCAAACGCAGGGGTGATTGTGATAATAAGCAACTCTGACTTAGCGCTGACTTAAAACTGGAGAGACTATTTGACTTACAAGGCAATTATTACTAGTAACTCTGACTTACTCCTCACTTAAACTTGGAGAGGGCTATTCTTTTTACAAAGCAATTCCCATGAGTAACCCTGAATGCCAGGAGTAAGTCAGGGTTACTCATTGTATGTTTGTTTATTTGTTTGTTTATTTATAGGGCGCCAGAAAACCCTTGGGTAGCTTGCCGCACAGAATGACAAGAATACTTAGAGCTTGGTTACAGGTTGCAGAATACAGGTTGTTGGTATCACATGTTATATACATGGTTTTAAAATCATGCGGTAAGGATGCAGTGTGGTACATGTGGAGAATGTTTAGCTTTTCATAATTGTGATCTGGGTAATCCTTCCATTTTTTATGGAGTGGAAGGAGTTGTATTATTTTTTTTTTAACTGTTTAAATGGGTTCCTTCTGGGATTACTTTTGTTCACATAATATCAACCCATGACGGGAAGCAAAAGGGCAAGTGTTCATTTCCTAATGAAGTCAGGATTAGGCAAGAGTAGCTTCTCTGTGAATGGGCCCCAATGCAGATTCCTGGATGTGCGCTCAAAATCTTGCACAAAAAGGGTCCTTTTTTGTCGCAATTAGTTTCCTTTTGAGCAATACCTTTTATAAAGTACAAATAATACAGTTGCAGAGCATGATGTAGCATTGACATTTCTTTCACATAGTATTTTGAGTTTGAAAGAACTGCAGGAGTTTGATCTCTGCCAGATCATAGAATCCTGAATAAGTAATAGTAAATGTTTATTTTGACAGCGCTTATACACAAGTGAAGTGCTTCAAATGGCTTCAAGGCGGTAAGGGAACAAGGGAATACAGTAGTCATTCTTAGGCCTTGAGGTTTCCGAATGATCTAACAAAAAAGTAACTAGTGTACTAGGCCGGACATTCTAGGCCTTTCTCCTGGTGCAAGTGCATGAAGTGTATCAGGCAAACCAGATAAGGGAGGGGAGACAAAGGGGGGGCAGGACAGAATTCACTAGGCCTCGTAAATTCAGGTCATGCAAGTGTACAGATGGAGGTGCAAGGGAGGGGGGAAGGGGAACAAGTGCACCCAGTCCAGTAGGGCCCAGGGTTAAGTGCGGAGAGGTAACCCCTTTCTGTTGTTGTAAAACCTCTCTTGCATGACCTCATTTAGTCGATACTTCCTATTTGTGCATTTGTTGTGGGTAAGACTTGTTTATCGCAGATCTAAAAATTCTATGCAAATTATAGGATCAACATAAAACATTCAAATGAGATTGGGCAAATAAGCGAGGAGAAAGAAAAGCTGGAGAAGATGAGGGCAAAACGTGCCACGGTCGCATAAACGAGGGTGGCATGGAGTGGGCGGTAGACATTGCAACTTCTGTGGGAAGGATTGTATAGAATTGTGAGATGCGCGTCACTTTGCTAGTACTTATTGTTAGAGAGACACATCTCGGACAATTTCATAGTTAATCTGTTAGAGACGCTAGATTTCTCATAGGCGAATGCAGGTGGCAATTTGGCAAATTTTCTGGGGAAGCTGATGGAGTGGATGGAAATGTATGATACACTTAGTTTCATAAAATAATGCTGGTGTTGTTTCTTTGGTATTATTGAGAAATTCATGAAACACAGATTGTCTAGATGAAGGCTTGGCCCACATCATGAGCCAATTGATAAAAGTCTGGTTTACTGCCACCCACAATTGACCCACATGGCTAAACTATAGCGCCACACAGACTCCCAGGGCAACAAACACCCTGAGAAATGACAACAGACTTAGCTAACCACAGGCCGCCCTCAATCGTGCACTTTAACCTGTGCTATAACACTGATAGCAGAACCAAGGATAGGCTTCTATACTGCTGCAATAGCAGGCAATGGATAGGAGCGAGGACCACCATGTTGGGGTCTGAGTAACCTAAGCCCACAACAATTGAAAGATATATCCATCTGACATATATGTTATTTTATCTTGCAGTTGTATAACTCCTCCCACCATAGCTTATGGCTTTGAAGCACTTTACCTGTCAGAGAGGCAAAGGAGGAGTATGATAGAACATTCAGTAGTGGCAGGGAGAAGTAAAGATAGTTGGATGAAGGGGAGGGATAGATATGACGCACAGGAAGGCATGAGAAGGAAAAGGTGGAGGAGCTATGTGTATAATTGGACCAAAAATGTACCTGTATGAAATTCCATTTATAATGCGCTTCCACCATAATTTAGTGCTTACAAATGCCTTCCCTGCTGCATATTTAACCGAAAGTGGCCTTACCGCATGTGCGTGCTCTAGCCCAAGGCTTGCCTCCCACTATGGAGGCAAGTCACTACTTGACCACACATTAACCCGAAATCGTAACTGGCAACGTCAAACCAAATACCACCCTGAAACCATGCCCATTGCCTCCTGCAACACTACTGCATTGGCAGACAACACCCAATGGATAGACCTCGGTGGCTTTGCTTTGAGGCACAATTGATCATGTAATTTCTATCTGCCGTGTTCTTATGAAAGGACAACAGTGATGCACTCTTCTGGACATGTCAGATCCGTGCAAGTCTGCATGCCGGGTAAACCACTTGTGCATCGAGGTCCAACAGTGGCAGATGGGGGACTTAGAAATGATTTGTATCAGTAAAAGTAACAGATTGCCCCTGTAGGAAGAAAAATAAGTTCAGGAGCACACTCTAATTCCCAGTCATTTAATCCTGATGTGAGTAATAACAGGGTTAAATCCCAACAAAGTTAAAAAAATAACAGGGTTGAATCCCAGATGCAAATAGTCCCAACAATGTTCTAAAATTATCAGGGTTAAATCCCAACTTCTGCAGTTCAAATGCACAATAGTTCTACTCCTCCAAGTACTTCCAAGTCTCAAACTCTCATCAGGGAGGCAGTGTTGGCTGTGTTCCTTTTCAGGTGTTGCTAATTACTTTTTCAATTTCAGTCTCAGGGGATTCTGGTTATTGTAGTGATGGCACAAGAGTTTCATTCAGGAGACCAGGACCCAACTCCCCTCCAAACACACAAATCTTAACCAAAATTGGGGGAGGGAGGAAAAACCCATGACTATGGCTCTCCAAAGTGGGGGCATAATAACCCCGGTGCTGCTGCCTCTGGAGGCCGGGTCTCCTGCAACATTAAGTAGAAAAAGAAGGTCAGGCGCGCACTCTAGTTCCCAGTCATTTAATCCTGATGTGAGTAATAACAGGGTTAAATCCCAACAAAGTTAAAATAATAACAGGGTTGAATCCCAGATGCAAATAGTCCCAACAATGTTCAAAAATTACCAGGGTTAAATCCCAACTTCTGCAGTTCAAATGCACAATAGTTCTACTCCTCCAAGTACTTTCAAGTCTCAAACTCTCACCAGGGAGGCTGTGTTGGCTGCGTTCCTTTTCAGGGGTTGCTAATTACTTTTTCAATTTCATTCTCAGGGGATTCTGGTTATTGCAGTGATGGCACAAGAGTTTCATTCAGGAGACCAGGAACCAACTCCTCCACAAACACACAAATCTTACCTAAAATTGGGCTAGGGGGAAAACCATAAATATGGCTCTCCAAAGTGGTGGCAGTTGGGTAAGATTTGTGTCTTTGGAAGGGAATTGGTTCCTGGTCTCCAGAATGAAACTCTTGTGCCATCACTACAATAACCAGAATCCCCTGGGACTGAAATTGAAAAAGTAATTAGCAACACCTGAAAAGGAACACAGCCAACACAGCCCCCTGATGAGAGTTTGAGACTTGAAAGTACTTGGAGGAGTAGAACTATTGTGCATTTGAACTGCAGAAGTTCGGATTTAACCCTGGTAATTTTTTAACATTGTTGGGACTATTTGCATCTGGGATTCACGCCTGTTATTTTTTTAACTTTGTTGGGATTTAACCCTGTTATTACTCACATCAGAATTACATGACTGGGAACTAGAGTGCGCGCCTGACCTTCTTTTTCTACTTAATGCCCCTGTAGGAAGTTGTGTCCGATTTTTTAATTTAGTAGAAGATAATGATTTCTATTGTAGTGCAATATTTCAGTACTATCGGTCAAAGTTAGTAATTAATAACTCATGTTTTAATCTTGTAATTTCTGTGATTCATAAGGCACTACACACCATTAAGCTGCCATTGTAAAGTGCTCGAGAATGAATAGGTAAAGGAAAAGGAGCACATGAAAAATAAGGAGAACGCAGACCAGTAAGACTGGACAGGGCAGGATAAGTTCCTCGCCGAAATATAATATTCCCTATTGAATGGACATAGGATTTCCTGGAGAAATCATTCCTGAGACGTTATGATTCACAGATGTGACCCGTCTTATTCCGAGGTGCAGGATGGCAAGTAGGGTTGTAAGCTGGTCACGTCACCCAAAGTAGGATGGCGATGGCTTGGCGAAACGAATGAAACATTTCAGATATATTCTTTGCAGTGCCATTACTCAAGCTGTTCCAGCATCTACTTCCAGCTGAGACCCAAGTCATGCGGCAGTGTCCCTTAAGGCTGAAGGGAGATGAGCAGAATTTGCTTTTGGATGTAGATCTTAGAATCTATAGAAAAACATAGCTGCTGGGTCAAGTTGTGAAACTAAGTTGGACCCTGGTGGCATTTTGGTCTTTGGATCTAACACAGAATTTAAAAAAGTAATCCTTTGCAGAATAGTTCTTCAACACAAAATGCCTTACTTGGTATACTTAGTTGCTTGATATTTGTAAAATGGGCACACAAATGGGATATTATAGAGTAGAACACCCATGTCCTCTGCAGCGTCCCAAGATGATCTTTATTCGTTAGTCGAGAACTTGTCCCCAGGGAGCACGGTCGCTGCATTGTGAGAGCAGCGGCAGGCGGCGGCTGTGGATAGATGGTGCAGATTGCCACCCTGTCCCTATATTCTCCTCCGCTTGTACTCTCCCCAGATGCCAGGTGCCATCTACTGGGTGTAATGAACACCTCAGACTCAGTGTCCCTCTGCATGTACCTCCGTAAGTCAATGGAAGTCATAGCCGAGGGGCTCCTCCAGAAAACTGAAGCAGGAGCCTGGGGGAACTAGCTGTTGCACTATGTAGGGGGCTGTCTGGGGAACTGGCCACCTTGGAAGTTGGTGGAGGAAAAATGTGGGACATACATTTACCTTGAGTTAAAGGAAATGAAAAGGTATATGAAGCTTGGATTGGAGAATGACTGGGAATGACCACACTTCACGGGGAAAAACTACCACCACTCAGCCACAGTTGAATATTTCTTTCATTGTATCCTGTCTTGCTCACCTGAAGATCGCCTAATGTATCCCAAATTACACCCACACACCATTTTGCCTTGTTTCACTCAGTGACTTTTCATAACCAGTTCTTGACAAGCACACGTATTGTCCGAGGGTGAAGCAAGAAGACAACCCATCCAAGGGCAGTCATTGGGCATAGTGCTACAGAGTCCTAGACAACCCACTCTTCAGCCCACAATAACTCCCCCACCATCAAGGGTTTCATCGGCTCGAAATGGCAATAGAATTCCTAACAGCAACATCAACGTGGGTATTATCACAGTGGAACACCTAGAAGCAGAACGTCAGTGTTACACCCCGGATCAGCAAGTATGAGACTGGCTTATATAATCAAGAAGCCACATATAGTAAGGCCTACCATGGCACAGAAAGGCATGAAAAGGCATGACCGGGCATACAAGACATAACAAAGCATTACATGACATACCAAGATATAAAAATGCCTACCAAGTCAAAACAGAAGGGCCTCCTCCCGGTACCCCCAGCACTCCCCTCTGCAGAGAGCCCCCTTTTATCACTTTGCTACAGTGGAACTCTCTCTTTCGCTCTTTCTCCCGCTCACTCTCAAACACAGTAAGTGTACACCATGTGCAGCAAGGGAGATTGAGGAATTGGCACATGAGGGAAGGGGTCTGACTGTGCACTTGACTCATTATTCAAAGGAACGTGCTAAGGGTTATGGAAGGCATGAACCGTTTGGTTTAGAGAAAGCGAGAGAAGGAGCTGCCTGTGATAGGAATATTCCATGCACTCATTCATGTCACCTTCCTTAGTATGTTGGTTTGCAGGCTGAGTGCCCTCTCATGCCTCAGCCGCCCAGGAGCCGTGCTCTGTGGGACCTGCTGGAACTTGCCCGTCGGGCGAAGATTGACATTCGTCAGGCGTTCATCAGGTGATCTGGGCAGGTGCCAGAGTCCCTGATCATTACTCTGCGAAGTCTACCCGCTGTCTCCAACAGTCCTCAAGCCACTCTTAAGCAGTGCATACAAGCATGGGCCAGAAAATGAAACCCCACCTGGTGTTGAGGCAGCTTCATAACTTCAGTTTCAGAGTATTGCTGATACCATAAAGATGCTTTTCACACGGAGGTCGATGAGACGAGGAGCAGAACGAATACGAGGTGGAGAGACGATTCCTTGTGTGCGTCATTCCTTGGTCATATGGGAGTAGCCATGGCTGCAGGAAGGTGAAGAGAAGCATGCTGACAGTGAAAAAAAAGAGAGTCAAAGGGGGATAGAGAGGGCAATCAATCCCAAATGTGCATCATTTCTACAGATGACACTATGGCAAATGAGAAAAGATGTGTTTCCCCATGAGCAAGGAAAGTTCAAGGTTGCCCAAATCACATCAAGTACATGCAATCACCTAAGGTTCCCCCAATTTAAAATGTTGAGCAATGTTGTGAAATGACACCTGTAAGCATTAGTGTGTGTTTAATGGGTTTATTTCTGTCAAGGGATGGTGTGTTAATGACCTGGATACGAAAGGCCCCCACAGCCATGTGAGCCCCCGTACATTGTCAGTATTTGCAACCCAAGCCTGCTAAGGTCGCAAGGAGAGAGGCTGGAACCCATCAGTCGACAATCATTACCCAGGAATGGCCACACCTGGTCAACTCTCTACTAATGGCACTGTATCTGGAACGGCCTGGCTGTCAGTCTTTGGCAACGAGTGAATCATATTGGCAGGGAAGCCTGACGTGTCCCTCTTCTGGCCGGACAGAAGCTGCACGGTGACGGCTGCAGCACGTGCCAGATTTTAGTCACCTCTGAGCAATGGGACTCTCAAACAGCACACTTGATTGGTTTTACACACCGCCTGGTGGAAAGGCATTGGTTTGTTAAACCCCATTCTAATCACCTCATTTTACCACCTATGTAGGAGAGCTATCCTTCCTGGCAGGTGATATTGCTAACCCATTGAAGTCAATGAGCTCTTTGAATAAAGCTCTTATTGTCCATTTTTTAGAAAGGTGGAAGTACACTGAGGGCGGTGTACCCAGCCTTTTCATCCTCTGGTTGAAGTTGCTCCAAAGCATAGCTTTGTTCTGTGGGAAGCATATGTTTCATTCAGAGATCCAGAAAAAGGGTATGCCCAGGCCACGGGGGTCCAAGGGTGTCCTTTTGCAAACACATAGGACTCATCACGAGTTGGACAGTATCCCGGCTGTAATACCACCCAACTGTAATAGCGTTAGCGCCCACCGGTCCGGCAGTATTACCGCCAGATCACGGGTTGGGTGTTAACTGTAAATCCCCATTCCCGATTAGGTCCATTTGATCCAATGGGGCATTTTCGGTGCTAATACCACACGCTAATGTACCTGGCAGTAATACAGGGCGCTAAATGGGATTTTCACTTCCAGAAAACAGCTGGAGGTAAAACAACCCATTTAGTGCCCAACTCGTGATAGGGCCAGCCCTTAAATGCGGCGGTAATACTGCTACCGCCACATTTAAGGGCTACAGTCCAACTCGTGATGAGGCCCACAGATTTTAAGGAAAATCATTTTAAAAACGTTATAAAACCCTATTGAAAAATTAAAATAGAAAACAAAACAACACTGTGAAGGCTCAGGCTTAGAGGGCATAGCCGGACAGAAGAAACCATGGTCCAAATATGACATGTTTGCTGAAGCTGTGTGAGGAAAGTGTGTGAGAGTGTGGTGGGGCTGCGAGGGGGCCCTTCAATGCCATGTCGGACACACATTCAAAAAACACAGCGACGGTTTCAACTGATATAGTTTAAAAATAATTCGTTTTCTTTAAAAGAAAAAGATGTTTTTTCTTCATTTACAATGATGGCTAACGCAAGTTGCAAAACCAAGATTAAGATGAAGTATAAACAATGGTATGAGGTTTTATTGATCTGCAACGAACTTTGCAGCGTTTCAACCCAGAATCCTCTCCGCGCAGTCTTTTCCTCTTGCTTCAGAACCTTCTATTTCAGGGGTTGATATCCAAACACTTGGAGGTTGTTGTGATCAGCCTGCATCGTGGTCGTCCCACCAGCGTCGACACTTATGGATAGGAGTTTGAAATGGACACCTGCCGAGCTGCTGAGTGAGCATCCTCCGGGGATTATGCACTTGCAGGTTATTGGCAAAGCTTGTCTGAAGGTTAAGCCTCAGGAGGTTTCTTGGACGTGTAAAGTGATAGCTCAGTGTTTATGATGCCATTACCAGGTTTGATGTTATTATTGAGCAGACTATCCATTCTATAGTGATTTCAAAACATCTGCTGCAAAGTCACTGAAATACTAGTAAAGAGATGCTAAATGTAGCATTTGAACCCGCCTGTCACTCATTTTAATTAGCATGAAAGATATAGCAAGGCAAATTCCTGATATCCGATGCCTACTCCATTAGTGTACTGAAGCCCCATGCATCAATTACACAAATGTACGCCTTCGTGTAAGGGCTTGTTTTCAATCAGGCGGCATGATAAGGACTTCCGCAATTGAACTATGTAAGTTTAACATACACCTATTACTTTTTTAAAAATCCATACATTCTGCAAAATGTACAGAGTTGTGCCACAATATGTTCAGTGTCTTACCTTGATAGTTTATTTCAATGAATGCCATTGTATTCTTGATGGACTGTTTGACTATATTGCAGGAGCATGCTAATTAACTGACCCACTGTTGAAGAGACCCTTCTTAGATGGCAAGACTGAATCTTTGGAACTAATTGCTTGTGTTGCTGGTACTGATGGCAGGTCCATTGCTAACGAGTGTTCAATTTTCAATGTGATGCTTAGAATTTACACATAATTAAGCCCAGACTATAAAAACACAGAATATGACGGAGCAGAAAAAGTGGCAGTAATTCTCTTTTGACCTCTTATTTAACCCACTGAACCCCTAAAGAGGCCCCAAGTGCGTAAAGCTGGGAGTGGTTATAGGATTAAATATCAAGGTGCATTTATGGAACAGGAGTCGTTATGGAATTAGATATCAAGGTGCATTTATGGAACAGGCGTGGCTATGGAATTAGATATCAAGGTGCATTTATGGAACAGGAGTGGTTATAGAATTAGATATCAAGGTCCATTTCTAAAAGCCCAGGGAATCAGAGTTTGCCTTTTCCGCTATCCACCGGGAGGGATCTTGCAGAGGCGACCTCGGATGGATCCACATCAATGAATTGTGGCAGATGTTTCCATCCTCTGCTACGAAATGTACAAAAGTGGGAATCTGAGACAGCGACTGGGACATCTTGAACAGAGATAGACTAGTCTTGAAAACGTCTTTTTGTCTGGAGCAAACTTTGGTCATCCACGCTAAGAACGTTCCTGATAAACTGGAATAGACATTACTCATAACTCTAGTCATCATGTGACGGCGCAGGATAAGAGCAGACTCTGTACAAATTATCATTGGGATGAGGAGTGCACGCACTACAAACTGAATGTTCTCTTATAAATGGTAAAGGGGGTTACCATTACACAAGCAATAGTGCCCCTTTTATGGAACTCGGAACAGTGACGGACTGTGCCATCTTGCCAGAATTAAACGCAAGCACCACAAAATGACATGCAGATCAATGAATCACATGTTAGTGTGATGTGGTCTACAGCCATCACTATTAAATCTAGGGTGCCCTGAGTTTACAAACATGTAAACTCTGTTAGCCATCCATTTCAGTGCCCAGTTCAAGGTTTAGTCAGATCAGCAACCAGAACATAACATTCAAGTTTTTTAAAAAAAACCCTTTCATCTCTATAGATAATAGTTGTTGTCAGTCGTTCATCGATGTAAATACATTTATTATAATGCTACCTCCCCTGTATGAGTGCCAGGGAACTAAATAACAAATAAACGATGTACCTACTGTAAGGAAGGTATGGTATCAAACAGTAAGACAGACACAAGTGATCACAGTTCAAGGGTGTTTATTGAACTTCAATTGGGTTTGAGAAATGCCTGTATAATCCTAAATCTAAAGATGGGGGCAAGCTACGACCACCAAATAATAATAATGCACACCTAGTTGAATATTTCAAAATTAAAGGGCCTATACTAATACACCTATTGCCAATCCTTACTTCTAAATACAAATAGTTTGGGAAACAATGTTATGCAAAAGAAAAGTGTTCAAGAAATGATATGTCAAGATATACGAGCCTTTGGCTTCTCTTCCACACGTTTCCAGCACAGGACAAGGCTGCACACTCGAGCGTAGCACACTCTGGCTTCTCTAGCATGAGGATGCAGTTCAAAACCTCAACATTAGGGCCTTCTGTGCCAAAGTCTCTTTGTCATTCAAAGTCTCTTATTTCAGAGGGTCTAATGCAACACGACAAACATTAAAGTGTATTTCTTCTTATGATTTCACATATACAACGTCTAAAGTGATTTTTGATTCACTCCGGGTACCCCTCTGCCGGTTTCAGACCCACTTTAACACAAAACCTTCTTGAGTGATTTACTGTTAACCCCGGGTGCCCCTCCTCCATGCTCAGACTCACTTTAACGCACAAAGCTTTCAATTGATCTCCCTCTGCCGGGCTTGGACCAACTTTATCTACTTTTCCAAGCTTTCTTTACTTCACAAATTGATGACTTTTGACTGTGCACAGGATTTTGCTCAACCCGTCGCAGGAGCACTTTGATTCAGAATTGCTCATTCTCTTCTTTATAGAACCTTTTCTCACTTTCACTTTTGCCACTTCTCGGCTGGATATATTACAGAGACCTTCGATTGAGCACCCATGCTGCACCGGACCACTCTGTCAAAGGTATTATATCTTGCTTTGAAAGTTCAATCACTCATCAGCAGTTCAACTTTACTTGCGTGTTTTATCACACGCGTTTTGACAAAGTTTGTTCCAGCGCTCGCCATACAATGTTGCTGCTTGCAAACTTGTCTTCCACGCAGACCTGTATTGTATCAGTCTCCCCAACTCACTGGCTGTGTTCATTTCACTCACGCTGCTTTGTTCTGGGAGCCAAGGTCGGTACCACGGCGGCTCGTGCTTCTCCCCATCCTTGATTATTGATGCTGGAGGGCCCAGGGAACCTACAACACACACAATGCAGGATTTGTCAGCCTGGTTTCCTTGTCTTATGCTTTCTATTCGTGAGGTTTCCGGAACTTAATGGTTCCTTGTCAAAAAGGTCAATGAAACTTCCCTCTTTGCAATCCAGTACTCTTTTGTCGTCTTTCTACTCTCATTCAGCTACGCCCCGAAACTGCTATTTCCTCATGTGCTTTGCCTCACTCAGGGTGTGCTCTCGTGCTCCGGCTTTTATCCGTGTGGGGAAGCTTAATGGAAGTGAGGTGTGTGTGATGGTCAGTAATTGCCTGACTTTTCCCTACCATAGTATTGGGACATGCCAGGTGTACGGCTCGGGTGTTAGTCTGTTTTCTCTCATAGTGGGCTGTCCGTGTGAAAGTGTTTGCGTTGCAAAAAAGGCGAGTGGGTAGAGTTCCTTAATATCCTACCTGGTGGGATGGAGTAATGGTGTTACAGCCATTGGGATACCACGCCTCACAGTGGTCCAACCCCAGGAACTGGATCCAAAAGTGATGGCTGTGTCCTGGACAGACTATGCATACTGACATAGTGCTCAGTGGCCAACAGGATGACCCCCAAAGTTTTGGACACCTCAGCATTGACTCCACCTTATAGAAATTCTAATACCTGGCTCTCAGCAGTTGCACAGAATCAGGTTTAAGTGCAGGGTATGTCCGGCGTTACCCTATAGGCAAAAAAGTAACATGTATCCAGGGTGCCCAACAAGGTGTTATTACAGAGGCAAACTCTACCCTCAAAATGTGTCTTGGGCAAAGCCCCCAGCACATATGAGCAGGGAAAATCACAAATGTAGTTTTTAGCATAGCACTTCTTTTTTTTGGTGGGGGGGTCTTAGATCTTCCAAAAATGGCTGTAACCCCACATTTTAAGTATTGATAGATACAAATCTGAACATTTCAGGCTGAGGAGTTTATGTAGGTCTGTCTCCCAAACTCTTAAACAAGAGTAGGCTTTACTTCTAAAATAAAGAAAACCAAAAAATGAATTCCAAATGTAAGGATATTACACCCCTTCAACCAATGACATTCAAGCAGAAACCCATTCCCCCATACTCTCCCCTGCAGCGTCTTGTGTTGTATCTGTGCCAGAAATTATTGTCTTCTGGATTTGAAATGCTGCCAATACAGCGTTGCTTTTCCCAATTCAGTCTTAATGAGAGATACTGCAAGACTTTGGGGAAAACCCACCATCAAGTGCCAGAACGGTCCTTCTAAAGCATTACACAAAGTTCTTATTTTTGACCCTTAACTTCATTTTGATAATGCACTGTTGGACATAGATTAGTTGAATAAGCAGTGACAACCTCTTTGACCATATGGACCCCAGATTTTTTATTAAACGTGCCAAGTGCCATATATACACCCTTTATCCTCTGCCAGGAGCTAACTCACTGTTGCACTTCCAGGACATATTCTTGGCAGACATCCAACCAAGATATGTAAATTGGTCCATTTTGTTAGCTTCTTCTCTGCCCAACAGGTAAGAGATACACTGCCTCATTCTGAGTTTGGTGGTCATTTGGTGGCAAATCTAAATTAATGCAGTATGGTGGTGTTAGTCCCCATTTCTGGAGTACATAGGACTAGATTGTCATTTTGGTGGAATTATTGTGAGTGGTAATTTTGCCACAGTAAAACTGCTGATTTTTGGTGTTAAAGTTGTGGAGGATTTACCTCCAGCTTTGTGCTGGAGGTAAATCCTCCACTTCAATGCCAATCTCGTAGTTTGGCAGTGCAGTAAACATGGTGGTAATGCCATTGCTGCCATAAAAAGTGATGGTAAATGGAATTGCCACAACTTTTTAACCAAAACACCAAACATCTAATGAGGCCTACAACGTTTGTTTCCAACAACATGATGTTAGTTTGATATTTTATTACCATTAGGTGATTGATTGCTTTGGCAGTATTCATCACAATACCCAACTATTGCGGCCGCCACCAATATGGTCCTAAATAACCAGATAGATAATTTCCCCATAATACAATAATTGGGCTCATTATGGTGGAAAGAAATGAGCATCAGCTGACCAATTTGAGAGATCGTATAGGTATTTCATGCATATAACCCATCAAAGTATCTTACCAATAAATGCCAGTGCATACCTGGGAGCAGCAGAGAGGATAGTTCAGGGGCAATGACAAGACAACGCAGAGCAATACCGGTTCAAATCCTGGTCCCCTGCTTTAAGACTGGTCTCCGGTGTTGAGCATGTTATAAAAGATGAGTTAATTAATTAATTAATGAGCTAGATTATTCAAAAGGTCACTTGTCTTCACATGTTTTCATTTTGGCCATTTGTTGTATACTCAAAAGATTGCATTTGGTCTCAAGTCATGGACTTATTTCATATTTCCTGTAACACACCATGTGCTCTTAATGTCAATGGGCCTCATTAGGACCCAGGCGGTAAGGGGTTTACGGCGGCGTAAACAGCGCCGACCCTTACCGCCTGATTCCGAGGTCCCTTAACGCCATGGAGGTTTTAACACCTGCTTTTAGCAGGTGTTAAAATCCATGGCGCTAAGGGACCTTGGCCCTCATTACGACCCTGGCGGAAATCGAAAAACGATGGCGGAAATGCAATACCGCCATCGAATAGCGCTCGGTGCGACTATGACCCGTCACCGCAAAGTACGAAGCCATTAGCGACACCGTAGTGAACGCCAACGCTAACTGCACCAAGCACGCGCGCGCGCGCCATGCCAAACCGCAAACACCACCATGGTGCAACGGTACGCCAATTCCGACCCTAGCGGACATGTACCTAACGCCATCAGGCATGGCGGAATGTACCATTCCGCCATGGCGAGAAGTACGGCATCGCGAATCAACCGTAAACGGCCCCACTGAGTGCCTGTACACCGCTCCCTGCCCACAAAGTACAACTCCCCGTAGGTGCAATGAAGCCACAATGCAACCATTGAAATGTACAAGTCACCCATGCATGCCAACGAACAAAAGAAACACAACAGGGGCCAATGGGAGCTGCAGGGCACAGATGGCACGAATACAGAAGCCATCCCAATGGACATGACCACAGTCCCCCACCAAGAAACGCACGCAAACACAGGCACCTGTGACCAGCAATATTCCGAAAACCACATCATTCAACCAGTCCACCTGGCTGACCGGCATCTGTTACACAAAACCCAATCCCCCGCCCCTGAGCATGACAACATTCAAACTGGCATATTGGCAGCCCCCATCCCTGACCTCACTGGGCTTCGTAGGCAAACGCGCACAGCACAGTACCACGCAACTAAACCCCGAAGCTGGAACCCAATGCAGATCTCCTCACAATACATCGCCCCCCAAATAGGCATATGCCACATCACTTGCAAAGAAAAACGCTACACGGGCCAAATCAGAATAGAAATTTATGCACATCAAAATCACCAAGCACATACAGCCATCAGGCCATGAAATCCAAAACACCAATCACCATTGTGGGCTGCTTCCGCAAGAAATGACCAGCCACTACCTGTGTGTCGCCCTGTTCCCCCATGGTACACAGAGCCACATTCACGTACGAAAAGGCAACATGGAAGCGCACAGAACCGCAGGGCCGTCCCAATGGGGAGGCACTAGTCCAGCTGAAAGGCCGAAATGTTGCTCCGAGCCACCAGTACTGCGTAAGGGCATGTGGCCCATTGGCGATCGTCCCATAAGATCGTAATGCTGCTCCACTGATTAACACGAAGCAGCAGGTGTCGGGAGTAAAATCCATCTGCAGGAGTGGCATACAGATGGCAGTGGCAAAAGGGGAGGAGATACCTGTCAACCAAAAGAAAAGAAAAAGAACAGAATGGCCATCAGAACTACACACCAACAACTCACTTCAATGATCACACGAAATCCACAGCCATATGCATGCTAGCCCACTCCAAAGGAACATCACCACCCCAAAACCACTTGCGACTCATAACCATCTATATCGAGGTGCAAACACCATCGCAAACGAGTGTCTGAGGGCGCCTCGAGACAGGGAGGGCTCAACAAGGCCAGATGGACGATGGTCCCACTATGGCAGCCCTGCATCACATAGCGTAGGGGAGGCGGATAGATCCCAAGAAGCCCTGTACATGGCAAACTCTGTATCAAATCACCTGCCCATGCATCCATCCATCATTCCCTCATCCCGGGATCAAAATGCCTGAATAATTACTCACATGACATTAGAAACATCCATTGAGTCTGTGCGTTATGCAGCCTGCTAAATCCACAGTGCCCCAGCCCGTAATTCCAGTGTTGTGAAGTAACATGTATTTGGGAACGGACGGCCTCATCGCCCACGTAGCTATTGCGCATCCCAAACTATTCATATCAATCATTGCTCCCTCGCCATGGGCCCTGTCTCAAGGACATAGAACAATAGAACGTTACATTTGCAGTCAGACCTGTGGGCATCTCCTCGCCGCTAGCTGGAAACCGAAAGCGCCGCCCTTCGAATTCCTCATTTGCAACATCACGTCGAAAAGGCATCTGTGGCCGTTTGAAATCACTAATTATCCCATCGAGTGCGGCTGTGTGTGAAAATGGCAACTGCCTTCACCCACGAATGGGACGCCCCGCCCGTCGTTGCAACTCGGTACAGTGATGCATGAGGGCCCACCGTTACTCAAGTACTACGTCCCACTGACCCCTCACAAGTCTGTTCGCGACTGCACAGATAGTATGTGAAACAATGGGACCACAGCAGAATGAACATATCAACCAATCTTACACGGCCATCGGGTACAAATACATGATTGCAATAGCAAGATACAATTCCCCGAATTGCAGCGTTGTGCGCGGGACGTGCTCGGCCAAAGGGGAGAGCAGTTTGCACAGGTGGAATCAATCACCACAGGTGGAGGCCATACAGCCTGAAAACACATAAATTGCACAGCCAGTCTCCTCCCACAACCACACCGAAATGCTACCGGCAGGACTCGCGATGTTGGCCCTGGGGGACCTGATAGCACTGCAAGTGCTCCGACTCCAAGAAGTAGACGAACACCAACTACAACCAGCCGCACGGAGGAGACGCAGGAGGAGGAGGAGGCCAAGGCAGGGCCAGCAAGGCCCACCAGCACAGCCACTACCACCACGCAGGCAGCCCGCAATTCAACGCCTCCGAGCACATCCGTTCAACCTCACTGATGAGCAGATCCACACCCTCTACCGTCTGGACCGGGACACCATAGCCGCCATTGTGGACATGACACAGGCTGACCTTGTCAGCATGATAGATAGCCCAACCGCCATCCCACCCCTACTGAAGGTGGTGTCTGTACTCCACTTCCTGGCCACAGGCACCTACCAGCACACAGTCGGACAGTTGCATGGCATTTCTCAGCCACTGTTCTCACGGACACTATTGCAAGTGCTCGATGCCCTCCTGAAGCACGCAGACGACTACATCTCTCTACCACGCTCGGAGCAGGAAATTACCAACACAAAAGTGGGATTCCATGCACTTGCCGGCATACCGGGTTGCATTGGTGCCATCGACTGCACCCATGTTGAATTGGTCGTCCCACATGCCATGGAGGCCCAGTACCGCAACCGAAAACAATTTCATTCCCTGAATGTACAGATGGTGTGTGACTCCAACAGGATCATTACACATTGTTGTGCCCGATTCCCTGGATCAACCCATGATTCTATGGTCTTGAGGAACTCTACAATACCACGCTACATGGAACGACACGCAGGGAACAGATCCTGGCTACTCGGTGAGTCTCATTACATGCATGATGATGTGGGGTATGTGAATTGTCAATGACCTGCCAGGAAGGGGGGGGGGGGGTGTGCGTACGTATCAATGGCATTCCACATCATACGTTTCTCGTCCACATACAGGTGATGCTGGATATCCACTGAAGAGATGGCTCCTCACACCAGTCCGGAACCCACGGGACCAGCATGAGGAGGACTACAACCATGCCCACTCACGTACCCGTGTAGTCATAGAACAGGCATTCGGCCTACTGAAGACCCGTTTCCGCTGCCTCAGCAGGTCTGGCGGGGCACTCCTGTACCGCCATGAGAAGGTTGCAAAGATGGTCATGGCATGTGTCATGCTCCACAACATGTGCGTACGTAGAAATGTGCCCATGCCCCCTGACGCAGAACTGCAAGCACCTGATGATGGTCATGATGAGGGTGGGGATGTGGCAGCACCTCATGGAGTCTGCGAGGCACCGGAGGGCCGTGACATTCGTCAGCATCTCATTGATGTAAGCTTCTAGCACTCACGCCTGGTGGCTGATACATGGACACGGGACTCGTGGCACTGCGTGTGTCTGGGACATGCACAATATGGACTGTACGCCTATGATGGCCTAGTACACAAATATCAATGTCCACACTTCTCATTGGTTGATCGTGCACTTTTTATGGCATATGTGATATCATGTTGAACACCCTATCGACCCGCCACCCAAGTGAGCCCAACACACCCCCTCCACCCTCCTACCTCCCACCCGAACACCAGTGTCCAAAGATGCTCATTGTCAGTGGGCTGTCGCTATTGCATGCCCCCTCTGCGGGTATCAGGGGCACCCCTGCCTGTGGAGCGCAGGTTCCTTCCAGATCTACGTTGGGGGCTGCCCTGGACGGAACTTGCAACGGATGATGTGTCTGCCTGCTCACGTCCATGCATGTCCCTAAGGGTTTGCGAGAGCTCAGTGAGCACACGGCGCACTGCGGCAAGTTCGGCACATACGTCTTTGGACGTCGCATGCAGTTCCCCCCTCAGGCTCTCGGTGCTACTCTCCATTTGGACTCTCAGGCTCTCGGTGCTACTCTCAATTTGTGCCCTTAGCGCCTCTGTACCTCTCTCCATTTCTGCCCTAAGTGTCTCTGTTGATGTTTCTATGTCTGCCTTGGTGCCCCCACATTCATCGGCATGGCCCTTGAGGAGTGTGGCCATTTGCTGCTGTTGGACGATTAACTTGTCGAGGGACTGTTGCCTCTGCTGGGCCATGGCCATTTGCGGTGGTGTCACAGAGGGGCTGTTGTCCTCATGTTGCCTTGCCACAGGGCTTGTGGGGGATGGCCAGTCGTCGTCTTGTGGCTGCACCTGCGTGGTATCCTCATGTTGTACGGGAGGGGACAGACAGGGGGATTGGGACAGGTCATGGATGGATCTGACCTCGACATCCCCGTCTTCTGTGTCCGAGCATGCTGCCATCAATGGGGTGTCACCTATGGTGCTGCTGCCACCAGAGGCAGTGCCTTCTGTGGCATCCATTGGGGGGACCTGTGGTGGTGGTGTTGTGGCCATGCTGGCTGCTGGGGTGCCTGTTGATGTTCCCTCCTCTGTGCTGCCACCTGATTTGTGCTGCTGCCGTGTCTTGATGCGTGCAGCTGAGGTGGAGGGTCTCTGGCCGTTGGTCTTGGCCCTCTTTGCAGGTGTGCTGGTAGGGGTGTCCTGTAGCTCGTCGTTTGGATCGGACCCTGTGGTGGAGTAAAGGAGGGCGAGGGTTATTGATGGGTCAGTGGGAATTGGAATGGCATTGTATCACATGCATTGGGGTGGTACTTGAGGGTGATTTGGGTCGGGGTCTTGGAGGTGCTTTGATTTGTGTGTGGAGTGAGGGTGCAGTTGTTTGGCAGCCTGCAGTTAGGGTGTGCCTGCTGCACGTGTAGTGCGTGTATTAGGGGTTTTTAATTATTTATGTATTTATTGTGGGTTTTGACGTGCGCTTTCAGGCCGATGTGTGTGGACGTTCTCCTGGACATGTGTTTCTGTTGCACTATGTGGACGCATGGTACTTCACATGGTTGGACTTTGTGGATTTGGCATTGTTTTATCTGGCCCACCTACCTGAATCTTCGGATGTCTGCACTCCTTTCTCCATCCCTCCGACTCCCTCTATGCTCTCCATTCCGATGGTGGAGGCACAGATTTCTTCCCAGGGGGTCAACTTGATGGGTGATTCAGGACCTCCCCCGGTGGCTGTGGCAATGTTGCGGTTGGCAGAGAGTATGCTGCGGACGCGTATCCGCAGGTCGTCCCATCGCTTGCGGCATTGCTGTAGGGTGCGGGGTGCGGTCCCCACCGCACTTACCCGCTGTGCCACCAGAGCCCATATGGCCTTCTTGTTTGCAAGTGCCGTCCTGGTCATTTGCGTGGAGAAGACGACGGCTGCATTCTCCTGGAGGGTCTCTGTTAGCACGGTGAGTTCCTCACGGGAGAAGTGGACCTGCCGCTTGCGGTCGCACGCTTTCTTCGCTACTTTTCCCATTTTTCGTGGTTTCGCTAGGGTGGTTGACGGGTTGGGGTGTGTTTCAGGGTAGTGATTTTAGTGGTTGTGTGGTTTTGGTGTTTTTATAGGTGTACGCCGGGATGTTTCCCGTTCCGGGCCCATGTTTTAACTTCCGTTTCCGTATATTTCCGGGCACCGTACTTTCCGGTAGGCGCACACTGCGGTGACCGCTAAGAGGGGTGGCGGTATTGCACCTAGGGCGCCGTACGGCGGCGGTGTGGGCCGTTTTGGGGTCATTTCCGCCATCGCGGACTTTGCACTTCCGCCGTGGCGTGGTGCTCGTGCCCGATGGGTCGGAATGGGCCGCACTTTGCTCCTTCGTACAATGGCGGAAACGCTATTTACGCTGTGGCGCTCCGGTCAGTCGCTTTCCGCCAGGGTCGTAATGAGGGCCCTTGTGTTTAATTACGCCACCGTAATTTACGGTGGCGTAATTAACGCCTTCCCCACTCCCATTATGCCCTATGGGGCAAAAATGGGAATGGGGAAGGGTAAATGGGTTAATGGGGACTTACCGCCCCACTCAACTCGGAATGGGGCGGTAAGTCCGCCAACCACCATGGCGTAAACGTAGTTTACGCCATGGTGGTAAAGGTACGACCCAGGCGGTAACTTACTGCCTGGGTCGTAATGAGGCCCAATGTATGTTTTGTGGTCCAGGCACTTTTTCAAGACAGTTTGATTGTGTTTTTTGATAATTTTACATTTCTTTTGTTTTTAAAATGCATTAATGTTTCATCAAATATCATAGTATTCATTAAAACAACAAATACAAAAATGAAAATATATTTAATTGAGAAATATTACATTGAAATGTTGACATGAAAGATGTTGTTATTGAAAATAAATTCAAGGGAATATTCCTTTTTCATTCATTAGCTTAAATACTGTAGTATTTATTGTAATAGATTAGGCTCCCTTTTCGTCCATTGTTTTGGAAATATCTCAAGTACTTACCTTGGTTTCCAGGATTGATTACATGGGACTCTGTAGAAGCAAAACAGTTGCCCATTGCTTATTTTGACATTTAATTACTTTTCACTAGAACTGCAAGTTATGTCATTATCACGTCTCACTTTATGAATTCCCCATTAGATATGTTCTTTGTACTGGTTGTTTAGCAATTTTAATATAGTAAGAAGGATTACCGTTAAAAATGTAATGATGAGATTTAACATCTACGTTTAATAGTTGTGTTCTTAATATCAGTAAATAGCCTACTCTAGATAGCACATTTCTGTAGTCTGAAGTGCTCAGCTCAGTAGCTATGCTGGCAGTTCTTAGTGTTATGATAGCTCATTGCTGTTAGACTCTGATTAGAGGATGTGCCAAGGCACACATGATGTGATTCATTTTTCCATAGCCAAGAGGAAGCTCTAGTGAGGCATATTCAGTGCCATCTTTGACTAGTTTCAAATCTTGAATTATTCTCCTCCTCTTCCTGAGAATAACAAAATCGAAAAAGGACTTACTTGACTTTAATACATTTGTTTCACGCACCAAGTGGCCCAGAGGCATACAGGTGCTATTCAGACAACAGACAAACAGTTAACAGTACTCGTGTACGACATCCACGAGGGCTGAGCATGTTGGCATATTCAGATGGAACATGGGAGATGATCTAAAGAGCAGATTTACTGAAAGGTTCTGCAGATTTCATTGCTCTCAAGTCAGGGGGTATCATGTTCCAAGCTTTAGGTGCTGCTGCAAAGAAGGGCACCTTTAATGACCTATGTGAGTTTACATCTAGGCAGCTTCAATAGGTTGAGCTTGTTAGATCTGAGATCCGGAATGAGCGGTTTGCTCTCTAGAGCTTCAACCAGGTATGCCAGGCTTGACACCACCAAGCATTTGTGGGTGATCAAAAGAAGACGGTATTCAATCTTGGCCTCATAGGGAGCTAAGGAAACCTCTCCTAGCATTTGATACATGGTCCCCTTTTATTAGACTAGCAATAATCCTCACTGCGCTATTTTGTATTACTTGCAGCCTTTCACAATTGTTTTTACGAATCCCAATTAGCAAACTACTACAGTAGTCTATTTTGGCTCCAATAATGGCACTAGCAACTGTCCCGCAGTTTACTGTTGGGATATATGGGCGTAGCTCTGCTAGTAGCTTAATCTAGAAGGCGGAGGTGGAAACCAAGCGATTCACTTAGGCCTGCATATTGTTCATCAAAATATATCCCTAGTGTTTTGACTTTATTTTTTGTCTCAATCATGCAGTCGGTGACCTGAAACTGCAAGTATTCTGCTCCAAGCTTTAAGATTTTCTTTTCTGTACCTACAACCATAAACTCTGTTTTTTCGTTATTCAGTGTCAGACCACTTTCAACCATCCAAACCTGTATCACCTGGTATACCTGGTGTGCCCTCTTCGTATTCTCCCCATGAATGCCAGATAGCGGTATCACACAATGTGTGTCATCTGCATAGTTTCTGAACCAAATACATATGTCTTCCAGCAAATCAAAAAAGGGTAACAGTGAAGATATTATACAGCGAGGGAGAGAGGCACGCACCCTGCTACATGCCAAAATGCAGTGGGGCAGGCGCGGCCTCTGCATCCTCACTGCACACCCTGATCAATCTATTACTCGAGAAGGGCTCAATCCACAATGTTGCCTTCTCAGAAAAGGCGGCCACTTGTTTAAACCTGGCGACCAAACCAGGTCGAATACCACAGACACGTCAAGCAGCATGAATAGCACTGCTTGTCCCTTATCCATTACCTGAGATAACCTGGATTTTAAATCTAGCAAAGCTGTTTCTGTTCCATGCCATTATCTAAAACCGGACTGCCATTTATTTAAAATGTTATGATTATTCAAGTGCTCTAAACTCTGAATATATGCAACACAATCTAAAATGTTTAATAAAAAAAGGCGTATTGGTTATTGGCCTATAATTTTCTGGCACCAGGGGGCTAAAACCTGCTTTTTTGGGGGAGTGGAGTAATCCAGGCATTCTTTAGCTTGTCTGGACATTGCTCTCCTTAATGGATGCATTTACGAATTGAGACAGAATCTCTACCAGCGTGGTAGCGGAAGCTTTGGTGGTAATGTCAGGGCAGGTGTCCCCTTTACAGTTCTTCGGTTTAAGTTTGCCAATAATATCCGCCAGCTCCATTTCAGACACAGGTCTGAAAATAAACTAGCGTTCTACAACTTTCTGAGTTTGTGTAGTAGAGAGTACCACTTCATGTTCCACCATCTTCCTACTCGCCTCAATATGCTGTTTGATCAAATCAAGGTTACTCAGCATAGCATCTTGTATAGTCTTACACCATGCTACATCTCTTATTGGGACCTCCTGCTTGTTCGGCAGGGATTTCTAGCTCTTTTAACACTTTCAAAATTATTTAGACTCATACTAAGCATTATAGATCCTGATGTCAAACATTTCTTTTTGGCTGAGATCGCTGGCAATATATGCTCTTTCGATGAGATGTTATATGCCTCCTTCTCCTTGATCTCTTTGGAGAATTTCCAGGAATAGAAACACTTATTGTATTTGGCTTTGAACTTTTGGAGTTCTCGAGAGAACCACGCATTCATTTGTTTGTGTGGTACTAACCTTGTTTTAAGTTGTGCAATGGCATTGGTTGCTTTCAGAAACGTCTCCTGAAAAGCTGTAGCCACCTCATCCACTGAATCCATCCTGTCCATTAATTGTGTAATACAGACTTCCAAGGCTACTGGGGAGAGCTTTCTAGTATTTCTAGTAGTTATCACAGATTTGTTTATCGTCCTTGTCTTTATCCCTTTCTCAGACGCCATGTCCAACTGGATGAAGAAGTGATCAGACCATGGGCACGGATGAATAACAAGGTCATTGTTTGTGATGTTATAAGTGGCCACCCAATGCATGGTATTACCTCCTATATGTGTGGCATCATTAATCAGATGCATAAAACCTAAGTTACTGAGTGAAACGTCAAGACCTTTTGCTAAACAATCCGTTTCATTTCCCAGCCACAGGTAAAAATCACCCAGTAACATAACCTTGGTGGTGGGTTTTAACAAAGGTAGCAGCATGTTGCATAATTAATCATGTCTGTTTGGATGCCACTTTGAGATAGTATTTCATTGGCTGGTTTTCACCAAATATATATTATTCGATGTATTTGTTTCAGAGGAGATTAACTGAATGAGTAGTTATGAGCCACATTTATGTTGCTGTTATATAAACTATGAAGTACGTGTTGTTATATCTTATAAATATTGATTGCAGGAGTTTTATCAACTTATTTCATTATGCTGTTTCCTATTGTCACTCTTAAGGGATGGGCATTGACCCTGCTATTTTATCTTTTATAATCTTCTTAGATTGTTCAGAAAACGAGGGGAATGTGATTTTTATATAATTGTATTCAGTTTATAGATATGTTAAATGTTCTATAATTACATGGATTGATTTAAAGACTGCGTACGATGAAACACATATTTCACATTAGGCAATTACAGAGTAGCATAAAGTCAAAACAATTTCTATCAATAAGGGGAATGTACTGCTTCTGGTCCTGGGCTGTCTTGCGGTAATACCAGAATTTAGATGTTTACATATCTATTTGAACAAAAACAAACATATGTTTTTTCCTGTAGGAAAACTTGTAGTTCATGGTATGAAATGCATTCTTCTTGTGTCTTCAGTAGCATGAAAATCTATTTGGATTCTGGTTGTAGCATATGCAATGCTCTGTCCCCTCCTCTTTCTTTTCCGATTATACTGTCTTTGCCAATTAATCGAATGCCTCCAGTATTATCCAGCCGATGTTGCTCTTGCCAACCTTTGCCTGGGGTATAGGTACTCATTATCTGGCTGGCCATATGATTTGGACTACAATTTTCATAATCCCAGCCAGTAAAGTCAGTGGTGAAGGATCATGGGAATAGAAGTCCAAAACCTACCTGCTGAGGCCACATGATGTGTAACCATAGGTGAGGCAATTCACCCTGATACTTTGAAAAAGTGTCGCTCAACAGGCCATTCGTCCAGTAGTACATATCCTATATAAGGTGGAAGGTGTGCATAGATTGCGCCATTGATTGTATTTTTTCTGCTTAGGGGAGTGTCCACATCTTGAGCAGAAATAGTATCTACTACTGTATGTGTGATTTCTTGAAAGAGATCCCACCTGCCTGAAAACAATCTGATTCATCCCCTTTTCAATCCCATCAATCAGAATCTACCATTGCTACTGCTGACAGAATGTGCACATGTTTTGTGTCTGAAAGCAAGCTTGAACATTTCAAGTGGCTGTATTTTCTGTGCCCAAATATGAGACAAGTCTATACCCAGGATCCCAAACATGTGCCACCACAGGTTATTTTATTGATAAGTACCTCCTGTTAGCTGCTTAAGACCCCTCATTACTAGAGGCAGTCCAAAGCTACTGAAAAGATTGTGAACATATGCAGAAAGGTTTTCATATTCCAACAGGGTTGGATATTCCATAGTTACAGAGAGGAAAGCTGCTGGAACTGTCCAAATAGTTCAAAATTGGCAGGTGGTTTCTTAAATCTGCAGAGAATTTGAAAGTCTGTGCTTACAAGAAATCTATATTTTCTGCAGAAAAATCTGCCTCTTTTTTTATTTGGGCTGTCTCTTCTCATTTCCATGATCGGCACCTGCTGCCTGTGATGTATACGACCTTGCTAAAGACAATAGCAATATAATAATGTGCTCAAGACTAACAGGATAATGCATGTGTGAGAAATACATATTCTCCTGTAAGCCTTGTGCAATGTTGCACTTAATCTGAATAATTGTGAACATGAGTGAGAACTCCATTTTGCCTTGCTGATTGGGGTACCTCTATCAAATCATGTATTATAGTAGGTGTCCAGTCATTTGATCGAATACAAAGGATCGAATGACAAAAAGTTCGAGTCAAAAGGATCGAAAAACTATTTTTGCGAATACATTTTTTTAATGTTTCGTTTTTTAAAATGTAATATAGTTAAAAAAATGTTTTTCTAAAGAAGAGAGGAGTCTGGGGGGAACCGCCCCATAAAAAAAAATGCATTTGACCATTTTTTTTCCGGTCCTTTTGACGCGAAAAAATGGCATTTGATCCTTTGTATTTCGAACCTTTAACCTATTAACCTATTCCCATTATAATAATGTGTGTTCTCATACAGCGCCTTTTGCAGATGCCCTCCAACTTCAAAGTGCTGTCATAACAGGCGTTATTATAACCCAATTTAACAGTACTAAGTTTACCAACCTTGGAAAGTTGAAGAGGAGGGTCAGCCCTGCTGCAGATTTCAAACTTGCAAATTACAGGTTTCCCTTTTCAGAGGTGAGCATTTAGCTTGCAAGCAATCCACTGTGGCTATTTCTACATTAGATTCCTTGGTGGCCTTAAATAGATCTTTCTCTTTGTGTTTAGGGCCCAGGGTTTGGTTTACGTGTGTCCCTGCCGTGACATCACTGTCATAGGCTTTCCCCTCTTCCCTCGCCATGTTCTATTGTTCCACGTTAGAAACTTTAAGCAAGGAAAAACAAAATGGAGCCTGAGGAATGTCTCCTCTTCTCTTTCACATGCTGCGGCTATACTGGAAGGGAAATGTGAGTTACCGATTTACAAATAGAGCTCTGGCCCAGTCTAATTTCCATATGCCTATAACAATAATATCAGGTTTTTATAGAGTGCTTCATGACGGATTCCTCCTGCGTCTTCTTAGCGTTGAACTAACAGCTGTTATCGGAGGATAGCACAGAGGGGCAACGCGCTGGTCTAGGAAGCAAGACCACTCAGGGCAACAGAGGTTGGAATCCCAGATCTGCGCTTAGAAACCGAAGTCAGGTACGGTATTAGGTGTGTTATAAAAAAACAATTACATAAATAGAATTACTATAGTTTTATGGTAATGTATCAACTTTGGAAGCATGAAGGGCTGAGACGGCACTGCAAGGAAGTTGCAATAGGCTAGCTGGCCCTATTTTAGCTGAGTGCTTTTCCGATGATAACCAGATATTCATCAATATTGATAATCTTGTGGAAACTTTCATGAGCTGCATCCGGCAGGACAATCTTGTTAGCGAGTGTCATGTAGGAGCAAGGTACAGGCAATTTTCTATTTTCTGCGATTGTTACAGCAGATTTTGACGATTATCCCAGAGGAAGATCATACGACAGTGCTGAGTGCCTCAGTGAATGCTCATCTCGACTACTGTAATAGTCTGTTGATGGGCATCCCAGCTAAACAACTATACAGGCTCCAAAATGCTCAGAATGCGGCCGTTAGATTGGTCTGCCATCCAGGCAAATCAACCCATGTATCTCCTTCTCGTAAAGCATTGCATTGGTTGGCAGTGGAGGACCGTATTAAATTTAAGGTGGCGTGCCTTATTTTTGAATGCTTAAATGGATTGACACCTGCCTATCTAAAAAACAAGGTTTGTCGCTACCAACCTTCTAGGTTTCTGCGGTCAAGAGATCTGTTGCTCTTGACTGTTCTTTCACCGGTATGTGTTTCAAGGGGAGACAGAGGATTTGCAGTCTTTGGTCCAAAGCTGTGGAACCATATCCCCAGAGAGATCAAGGTTCTTTAGATGCTTCACTAGTTGCACGGAGTACTGAAGATGTTCCTGTTTAAGTAAAGGGGCAATTGGATGGTTATGCGGGGCCCTTCTGGTTATGAAAATTGCCTTTGGTGTGTATACTGCTTTGTTGATTTTATTGTTTTTAATATCAGCTGCGCGCTATAGAGTTAAGTCCTTCACGATCATGTTATGAATATCCAAAATCAATCAAATCAAAATCAAATCAAAATACTCATGCTGTAAAGATACAATGTACTGAGAAGCTTTCGATTATATCCATTTGGGATTCCAATGCATTGGATCTAGCTTGCTTTTAAAGGGCTGCAGTAGATGGCCTAGCTAGACCTTTACAGGATGGCGCATTACTGTTTCTGACCTGCTGTTCATAGACTACCCAGAGCCAACATGATATTATTCTGGACCCTAAGTGTCATCTCTTTCCTGTCGCTTGGACATGATGATTATCAAGAAATATGGGCACTTTTGTAAGTAGAGACTCATTTTTTGCTAAGTTTAAGATTTTAGGAGACAACATGGAGAACTGCTGCCTTCCCATTGTCTTTGGGCAACAAGTAAACCTGTTTGAACTTATATGAGTAAAACTGAAATCACTGACCTTTTCGAGTGATTAGAATTTGCCTAATTAACCAAAATGTTCAATAATTTGGACAAATTCATCCAAGAGGGGCCCATGGGATGGAAGACTATAATCCACTGAAAGATTTAAATATAATCAATAAAACAATGCCGGACCCTAGAAATAGTATTGACTTGGTCCCATCACTTAGGTTTGCCTGTGTGAATTTTACAAGGTTTACTCTCCTTCAAAGAACCATAAACTCAGCCCAGCTCAGAATATGTGTCTTCACGGCACTGCTAGCATAGCATCATCAATTATTTTCCTCTACACCAGAGACTAAGCCACCTCCAAACATTTTCATCACGAAGAAGATATTACAGGGATCCCCTCCAATTGAGATTTCAACCTGATTGCGCCACGAGGTGGGTTCTGGTTGATATTTTATGTTCTCAAGAAAATCTTACCGCACAAATTTGATATTTACTAAATTATTTTTCAGTATTAAATGCATGTTGACCCACAGTTCTCTATGTCTTGTCATTCTTATATGTATTCTATAAGTAGATATATGTAGATATATGTATGTATACTTCCAATACAGGGTCCCACTGTTTATGAATTGCCATTGCCTTCCCTTAATAATTGATGTTATTTTTGAAAATGTACATCTGAACAGTGATAATCTCAGTTTGTAAATGTTTCAGTTGATTTATTTTTAAATTATGCAGTCAATGCTTTTAAAGAGAAGTCGTGGGCAGAGCTGCCAAAAAGCGAGCTTTGATAACTTTAAGATATCAAGGTTGTCTCTCTAAGCATGCATGCACCCTGAAGGGTATGAGCTCTGTGCCACCTGCGTCCATCTAAACCCCTTTCACTCTGCGTCTGAGAGATGGTTCCTGGGAATCATTAGAGAAAGTCTGAATGCGTTTGTGGAACAGGGTAAGACATGTTTCTGGCCTTACATTGGGTGGGTGGGGACAGCTACAGAACATTGTCACTTGGCGAGAGATTTGGGGAATTTATATCTCTCAATGCAGCATCTGGAATGAGCAACTCTAGGTGTACTTTGTTCCCAGCCTCTTGGAACTGTTCTACTGAAGTAGCTGAAGTAGCTGATATATTTCAGTTAAAGGGCCTGCAACATTTCATGCAAAGGACCGTAAATATGACAGGAGTGTTGAAGACTGAGGCTAGACAGAACATTTTCTAGCCATCATGTTGTGACTGGTGAGTTTTCGACTACAAATTAGTCTTAAGACCCTGTTGAGGTCCAGCTCATTACCAACACTAAGATGGGAACTTAGACATTTCTGGACCTTTGCAGTTTTTGGTTCTGCTGGAGAAGGGCAAAGGTCCTCGTGACCCAGAATTGGTGGCCTCATTACGAGGTGGGCGGAATGGATTTAACGGCACCGGTAATGGTGCCGGTGCCAGTAAACCTATTCCGCCCTATTACAAGGTTCCCTTGTGGGACCCGCACAGAACGTCTGGTCAGACCAGACATCCTTTGCGGGTCCCGCAAGGGGACCAGGGAGCTAATAACAGGCCTGTTATTAACGGGCCCGTTATTAGCTCCATCACCATTCCCATTGAGCCCTAAGGGGGCTTGAATGGGAAAAGGGAGGGGATTTTTGAATGAGGAATTACCGGGTCCTCCAATGTTGGAATGACCCGGTAATTCCTCATTCAAGGAACCCGGACCCGAGTTTGGAGGCAGCCATGGCGCTAATAGCACCATGGCTACCTCCAAACTCGTAACGAGGCCCACAGTCTTTCTACCACCTTAATTGGTAGAGCAGAGGATAGTTTGGTGTTGAATTCTGCTCTAGAGTAGCATACCTGATAACTGGAGCAGAGGGACGATTGAGTCATGTCACACAAAAGGAAAATGATTGGACAGGCAGCAGAGCAACAGGATGCATGACACTTGCCTTTATGCCGTTCATATTAAGCAGGTTCAACTTGGTTCACATTATGGAAAAAAAGGATTAAATATCAGCTTTTCCGTTCTTAGATTCTGAGAAAATTTGACTCTATCAATTCACTTTTGCTTTTGCCATAAATGTGAACTTTGAAAAGAGAGTGACAGTTTCAGAGGCCATTCGCATCAGTCTCTGGATTCTCTTATTTCAGTCATTAGCAGTGTTGGGACCGAGCCAGAGGTACTATAATTGGAAAGTAGTTTAGCAAGGAAGATGATGAAAGATTAATGGAGCGCAGAGCTTTTTTTTAGTGAGCTTCTTGCTTAGAGCAAGATCGCTGTCTATGCGACCCAATAACTGATATTGGATACTGGTTGATTCAGTTAAGAAAAGACTGTTTTTCATTGTTGATGGAGATGGAACTTCAGAGCCACTGATGTTCACTGATCTCTTTACTACGCCTCAGGCTGCTGCTGCCAGATGGTAATTTTTTAGGAGGTCTTGGAAGACCAATAATCTCTTGCAACAGTTGGTGCTTTGCCTTCCATTTCCTCAAAGTTGGAGGGACTGACTAGGAGGTTGGTGGAGGATGGAAAGATCTATTTGAAGGATTAAGCAACTAAAGAAAGGCTGTTGTTTCTCATAATTGAACCGGTCACTACACAGCTAGTCTCAGTACTAGACCATAATCACTCCACAGCTAGTCTTGGTTCTAGACACTCACAGTCACTCAAAAGGGAATCCCTAATCCCTAATATACATACCCATTTGGCAGTTCAGTTATTTCATTGCCAATTAAACTTGCTTGCAGGCAAACCTCAATCTCGACTGCCCAGCTTTCCACCCAGCTTCTAACAAGAGGGAGACCTTCCTCTTCTCCGAGTGAGGATCCATTTTGCGAGTATTCCTTTTCCACCACTTAGAATAAATCACTCGGGTCTGACCAGTAGACCCTGCAACCCATCGGAAAGTATTACTGTATAGATTTTCCACACTATTCAACAGTGGTAGGGTCCAGACTCAGCTGCCATGGTGTGTGGTCAAACTGAATGCTCTGCGTAGCAGAATCTTAGAATGGTGCCTCTAAAGCTTCACAGTTAGAAGTGAGAGTTGTGAAGAATCAAATGATTCTACCCAGAAACCTGGTCTGGGGCACTGCTCAAGTGGCCAGGAAAAGTCAGACAGATCCTGATCCTGACCCTGGGGCTGTTGTACTGCAGGAGGATCACAGGGGCGGGTTCAGACCAGGAAGACTGGATAATCCCATGTTTAAATGTCCCCTTAATCCTACCCTTATGATGGCTCTTTGCCAAACTGTTGAAGTGGAAAACCCTAACCTTTATAGGAAAAAATACAAGTCCTAGAATCCTAGAAGGACTGAGATGAAGAAGATGGCCGAAGAGGCATGCAGGTATAGTAGTTTGGCAATCAAGCCTACCAGCCATTGTAGGAGTCAGGCAATAAAGCGTAATGGCTCACACCTGCAGCCTGTTAAGCAGGCTGGGAGGCATAAAAGAGGCCAGCCAGAAAGCAATAGTAAAAAGAGCTGGAACGAGGACAGGAAGGCTGGGTGGAGTAGCAGCAGTAAAGAAGAAGCACAAGGCTGGCACTCACAGGAAAGTGGCAGTATAGAAGGGATACCAGAGCGTGGAGACGGCATATTTCACCTGCATGCTCTGAGAGAGTCCTTTTCTGTCAAACTCCCAATTGCAGAGGCTGGTCAGGGGAAGACGTGCAGAAGGCTGAGCGGCGTTGCAGTGATTACAGAGCCATGGAAGTACTGCAGGAGACTAAGACCAGAAGAAGAAGGCGAGCCGAGGGTCTCGGGAGAAAAGGAAACTCCCACAGCAAGTGGCCGGACCGAAGACACCTGTGCTGGAGAGGGGTGTGGGACCCCAGCAGGCCAGAAGTAGCAGAAGAAGTGGAGAAAGTGGTGGAAGCAGTGCGCCCCACAGGACCTGTGTCACTGTGCAAGCCTTTCTGGTAACTGTAAACAGCTCCTAATTGAATTGCATTGAAGCTAATGCGAGAAAACTTTGTCTGATGTATTGAATGTCTTGTCATCAATTAAGTTGTAGCACTCGCATATAACATTGAAGACTCTTGTTCGTGTGAGAAGCTAAAACACCTGAACCCTAATTGATGCTATTTCAAGAATATGCTGTACAATGAAGCGGTCTTGTGTCTATGATTAAGTTAAGAGATTGCTTCCTAAGCATTACTGAATACCGAACTTTGTCTATACATGAGTTATAAGTAGCAGAGTGAAAACTATTTTAAAGGGAACTCACGTGTGCCCAATTATAACTTCCGAAAGAAACCCAAACTTCATTCTTTGCTCTTATAGGGGAATGCAAGGTTTCTGTCAACTATAAACCTTGGAAACTGACTGAAAGAAAGAGTGTGTGTACCTTATTATGTTTTCACATTGAAGTCTGAACTTTGTATTGTATCCAGAATTGACATTTAAACTAGTCTAAGAAGTGAAGAGGCTAAAAGCTTTAAGGAGAAGAGCAAGCATTAACCAAGCCAGGAGACCTCCCAATTTCAGAGGAAACCTGTCTTTAGCATTTTAGAATCAATTAACTGTTTTGTCAGGCTATTAACAGTTAAATGGCATAAGAAGCAAGTACCCCATCATTGCCTGAAGCTGTGAACGTGGCATAGAAGCTTTTGGGTAACTCCTTGTGCTGATAACTGGTGGAAGAGTGGGTGCAAAGCTGGGGAAGGGGAACCAATGCTTGTGAAGCCTACCTTGAAGTAGAAAACAACCTGTGGTATAACAGACTGCTGAAGCTAGAAGGGGGAAAATCCTGTGAGCAGAAGCAGGTTTTTCTGGCAGTAGATATACTAACTAAAGAGGCAGCTCCTTTTAAGAAAGCCATTAAAAGGACGAGTGTCTTGCCTACCTAAAGAGGTTGAGTGTCTGGTTACAATCTACCTAAAAGTCATAAATACTGAAGCGGTAGTCATTGCACTTGAACTGTGATGGTTGGATGTAGAAGTAGTCCTAGTCCAGAACATCCTGACAAATATACCAATTGGAAAACTGAAGCAGAAGTTGTCAAGAAGTGTATATTATGGACATTTAAAGAATATCACACTTTCTTTGAACTGTGGCAATTTACCTAGAAGTAGAGAGCAGTGATCATCATAACTGGGATTACCATTAGGACTATTATTTTGGAAGGGGATATTTTCATACAAGGATAAGGATTGGCTACCAGTGGATTTTTGTTTGATGAACTTTGTTTTGTCTTTGAACTTTCAAGAACTGGTTTGAAACATTCCTTTTTCTTTTCTTGAACATTTGGAAGTGACTTTAAACCCTGGGGAAGGGAGTTTACCCAGGACAGGAGAAAGCCATAAGGATATTGTGTTTATATTGTGTTTTATATTGCGTTGCTATATTATTTTCTTTGTATATTGGTTGTTTAGAGTGAGGGCCAGTTTACCCAGGCTGTAGAGTAGGTCAAGCACAGTATTATTGCATTATATTTTCTTTAATAAAATGGCCTATTTTGAGAAATCTACAAGCAGTTGTCTGCCTTGCATTACTGACCCCTCACAGAGAGCTTAGAAACAAACAGTTCACCACTTTCAAACATCACTTGAAACCATGGAAATGTAAATGGTCTGCATTATTATATATACAATATTCATGAAAATAAATGTTTTTTGTCTCAAGAGCACTATAGTGCCCTACAGGTGACATGTTGGTGCTCTGCTGGAAATTGAAAGTACCCATAAGGCCTGGAGCTAATGATGCCACGTTTTCATTGGTTATTCCAACAATCCCGTATGGCCCTCCTCCTGCTATCTTTATTCTCTCTTCATTTTTACCCCTCCTTTTCCTGCTTTCGCTGTCTTTTCTTCCTGTATTCATTCATTCATTCATTCATTCATTCATTCATTCATTCATTCATTTTGTCATTTTTATAGCACCTTTCATCATAACAATGGTCCTAACATGCTGGTGGTTGAACATCCTTGGAGGGACCAAAGTATGGGAAAATGGGGAGGTGCTACTAGGCATGTGTGCATTTTGGCCATTAAAGTTATGAGAGGGTGGCTAAGACCCTGCTAGTCATCCATGTATGAATGGCATGTGGATGGGTGGAAGGATGCATTCTAGGAGCTAAGCAGGAGAGGATAGTTATGTGAGCAGCTACAGTTCACACTTTTTGTCATGAAGGGTAGCGGCATTCTTATGGCAGGGGTATTGTGCAACAATGTTTGAGTTATATGTGAGAGCAGATGTGTCTGGGATTGAGGCCGTGCCTTCGGCTAAGTTCCAAAGGTGCGCAGTGCCAAAGGAATAAATGGGTTAGTTTTACATTCAACATTGCCTACCTCCTGGGTTCCTTCTAGGTATGCAGAGCAGTGCTTAATCTCACATACAATCTAAGTGCAGTAAATATCCACCCTCTGTGTGGATCTTAGAATGATACATTGCCCATTCCCCGGTCCTTCAAGTGCGATATAATTTCCATCTTAAATGTCTAGTTGCAGCGGCAATGCACACCCTCATATGCGTTAGAATTACATACAGTGCCAAATTCCAATGATAATTCAAATGCAACTAATTATCCGCCTTCAAATTCATCCAATTGCTTGACCTAAAGGTGCGTTTAAGTGTGATACATTGGCCACCTTCAGAACCTGTTTGAATGCAATACTTTCAGAATTCTTATGAAGTGCAAGTTACTGGATGCCCTCTAGACTCCTCCGTGCCCTGAGCCCTGGCTGCATTGCTTGTTCGGGACTGGGGGGGAGGGGCTCAGGAGGAAATGTGAGGCGGCAGAGCTCAGAAGATAAAAGAGAGACAAGGCACTGTCTCTCACTCATCCCAGAATTTCATGGTACCTATAGCAGAGGCAAAGTGATGCGACACTTTAAAAAAATAAAATAAATGAAAGCAAACCTATAAATTATAATCATAAAGTTTTAGTGCATGCATAGAACATGCCTCTGTGGGTAGGGTTTGGCATGGCAATTGCATTAGATTCATATACATTTAAGATATGTGTATTGGTATATTGTGGCATGACACTATGTCATGTAAAATTTGTGAAATTGCAAAGAAGCAATTTTGTTCGTATTTGAGAGTGATATGATGTGATATCTAATTTACAACACGCCTGTACACAAGTGTTTCTAGGCGTCACAAGACAAGTGAGGGAAGACATAGTGAGGACAAGACTAATGATCTTACTATGCCTTGTGCCATTCGGATCGTGCAAGTGCGACAGCGAAGAAGTGCAGGCGGAGGTGTCATTCACCAGCATATTTTTCCGATCCATCTCCTAGGACTGAAATAAGAATATGTTGTGGGAAACTTCATATTCTCTCCGGCTTAACTTAGTGGTATGTGCTCAGAAGCCCGTTTTATGGGCATGAGCTGAAAGTGACGGCACAGACGGATGTATAAGTATACATGATTGCCATGTGGCCCACAGAGCAGGGACATAACACTTATAGCTCCAATATGTGGTGCCAGGTGGTAGGATATGACCCTGATTTTAAAGGTTTGGAAAAGTTACTGAGAGATGGCTACCAAGCAATGGACACTTGTTGACCTTGTGTTCATAGATGGGTGTCAGTTTATTACTGGTGGAATAGCGGTGGACCGTTGAACTCAGGTGGCAGTGGGGCTAAGAGAGGCTGCTCGTGAAGAAATTAGGGGGACACAGATAAGTGGGCACAGGGAGCAGGCAGAGTGTGAGTCAACTGAGGTGGCACGTAGAATCCTCCTGACAACCATCAGAAGCCAAAGCCAATCCAGTGGTTGCGTGAAACACCTGGATCCGGATTGGCTGCCAGAATTTCTAAATTCTACACCTGGTACTTATCGATCATGACTGTCTTCTGTTTCCAGGTGACTTCGGATTTGTGGACAGACAGCATCAGGAACCTTCCACCGTACAGTTGGCAGCGGTGGTACATGGAGATCAGGCATCTCACCCCGCCATCCTCAAATGATTAAAGAATTTTATTCTGCGTTTGGAGCTGTATATCCCTGTGTCGCGGTTTGGTTTGTAATGGACACGTAATGGGTCATGTTATGTGCAGGTGGTAATGGTAGAAAGAAGGGATATTTCAAAAAGCACCTGTTTTTTGTTATCATCATTGGTATTCAGGTGCATACGCCATACTGTATATTTAAAATACCCCATGATAATGGGTGGAAATGCTTAAGTGAATGGCAGCATTAGTGCATCTCCTTCCAGTGTAGGCCTAAAAGACCTGTGGATGCCACGGAGGGTAAACGAATGTTATCATCTTTTGTGCATGGAGATGCACAATGCAAAAAAAGAGTTATTACTGACCCTCCTGTACATTTTCCCTTCGTGGGATAGAAGCAGTGAATATCCTTCTTTTTCATTGAAAGACTGGGCATGGGCTACAGATCATGCATTATTTCATTTTTTTGGCATGACGTAACCAGCCAAATGGCGGTAAAGTAATAGTCCATGTGGCCCCATCTTGTTCCCATATGCAGGAACAGCGACTACTGCACGTGCTGCTTCTGACGGAACACCGTGTCAGTCTCACTAAAGCCTCTCCGAGCATATGCTGTACTTGGTGGTCTGGTAAGTGGTTTTGGTGTTCGGGATTATGCCGACTCTTCCTTCTGGACTTTCACTTAGTCTTGTTCTGTTAACTTATTATAAAATTCTATTTGGAGAAAAAATAGAAGAGATCAGAAACAAGCTGCAAAGGTAGTAGAGGACTGTAGGGTCCGGAGCCTTTGATCGACCACACCCTTAACATGTAGAAAAACCTTAGCTATGTCTAAGAATCATTGTGTTATAAATGAAAACCATATTTCCAGCCACTAGCACAGAGAATATGCCATTGCCAACCGAGAAGAGCCTACAAGCTGACAGGCAGATCAGATGTGGACATGCCTGCTGCTCTGGGTCAGGCAAACAATGAGGCCATCTTGGGTGAGGTGCCTTTATGGCAGCACACCTCCCTTGCGTTGGAATCATACTTACAATTTGAAGCGTCACTATGTTTTGGACATTTTGAGGGTGAGGGATATGTATGTTGGGTACCTTGGGCAGGTGGGTCACGAGTGGCTACTTCTGGGAGGTTTGCAAAGAGAAGTCGCTCAACGGAGGTTAACGAGAACTAATTAGAGCCACCACGAATACATATATAAAAAGCTTTCTTAACTACTATGCAAAATATTCAATAAAAGCAAAACCCTAACTTTAACATTTTCTGGATAAAATGTGCATGCATCAGGGTCCAATCTCTTCTGCTGTGGCCGAACACTGGTAGAGTGCAATTGCATGCCCCCCTACAACGTCAGCTCTTAATTTCATTGGTCCAAACACCTGTTGCATGGAAATTATTGATTTCATGCGCTGCATGAACAGTTGGCAAAGGTTTTCACCTCGCCAATTGGCATGCGAGTTGCGACTTTTTCACCCCTTCCTTTCTCAGGGTCTTATTGATGAGTTGGTAGGTGGACGTTGCCCGCATTGTGGTTTCACAGTGACACGTACCATCTGTGGGGTAGGTCTGGGATATATTTTGTTAACACCCAGTGCTCCTTGGCATCAAATTAAATAGTTCCTGTTGGCTCAGGGATACTTTATAAGTGCAACTTTGAATGCAGTGTCTAGCAAGGACTCATTGCTTCTGAATAACAAATTATCACAGCACTGTAGGGCCACTGTCAGAATTTTCCCAATTGTGTATTGTGGAGGAGACATTTTATAAAAATTCAACCAGCGAATAGCTTCTGCCCTCTCCGACAGTAGTACATCGACCTAGAAGCCTCTGTTCAACAACTTCCCCACATTTGCACATAGGTGCACCCATGGTGCCAGGGCTCTCCAGTTAATGGTATCATCCACTGAGGAATTCCTAGCCTCACTTTCATCGTGATCACTGGGGGATCCCTAAGTACCTCCAGTCAGCGATGAAGACATTTGTTCCCCAAGTGCTGTGGCGTATGAATTTGCAGCCCTTTCGGCATCATAAGATGTTGCAGCATCTGCCCTAGCTCATTAGACATGCAAGGCCTCCTTGATGGGTGATCTAGCAAAACACCTAGCCAACCATTGTACTGCATTAGCCGTCTGGGAGAGTGCTGCATCTGCGCTACCTTTCAGGCATGCCACGGTGCATGCCTACACATAGTATAGTCTCAAATATTCATCTTTACCACTTCTGGGTTACAACCCGCCAATGCAAACTAATGCAAACTACTCTGCTTTATCGCTTTATCACCCGACCCAACTGTATTACTTGCCACTTCGCTTCGTTTAGCACAAACTTTCTTTCGATCCGTTAAAACAAAACACGAAACAGGCCCACCACTTAAGAAACAAGTACACTTTAGTACATAAAGCAAGTTTATTGTACAGAAACTCTGGGGAGCAGTTAGATGGTGTTGCTGGACCAACTAACCCAAGTCTCAACAATACAACATCAGTTGGCAGCTTATATACCTTTTGCAACAATTTAAAACACACCCAGATACTATATCACCATCCACCCCCCAAATATGATTGGACAGGCTTATCTTAATTAACATCTTCTGATCATATTCAAAACACACCTCTTACTGGGATTTTTTGTACAAGGTCGTAGGTCAGTACATGGTTAAATGTTCTGTTTAAAACATAATTCATTGCTAGTAATAACTGGCCTAAGGCCTTTAACTTTACATATGATTGTACATGGTCCTGCTGACATATTTTAGCAAATAGAGGAATGTCGGCATAGACAGGGTCTTCTTTGAACTACAGATTGTGGTCTCCATTCCACAGACTCCTGGTGCCTAAAAAGGACCTTCTAATTTATGTGGCCCCATACAGCCTCTGATGACCGGGAAAAACACTTAACTGTTGGACCTGGGCCTTGGGCCTCCTGTTTATTACCACAAAACAAGTGACTAAACCCCTCTAAATATGTTAATACAAAGAGCAAGATAAAACCAGTTCCCTTTCAAGGACTGTAAACCCTGCTCTGTCTGTACGTCCTTCCTACTAGGTAACTAATTCTCGTTTCCATCAAGAATGTCCCTTCTACTTAGAATGCATTTGTAACAGTCAACCGTGGAGAAAAGTACCCCCATTGTGTGGATTTGTGTTTGTGTTGCATTTGCAGTTTTAACATATCTTTCTACGTGCGTGAAGATCTAATATGTTTACACTCTAAATTATTGCAACACTGAAAGTAACATAATAAAGTCCATTCGATTCATATGGATTTGCAACACTACCCCAGTTTGCTGCCATCCCCGTCATCAATATGGTGTGCGCCCTCGTAATAAAGGGGACCCTCTTTGACCACTCTGACACATTTCAGTGACCCAGTGTACATTGATCTCAGAGGAATGCAAATAGAATAGTACATACAATTAAAAGAGTCTTCCAAAAATAATACAGTGTTTAACAATCTTAGGTTTCATCAGTTGAGGCATTCACAAAGATTGCACTTAAGGAGCCCACACATCCGGAGGGCACGCATGCAGGGGTATGGCACGAATACAACCAACCTCCAAATTGTAAGACTAAGCAATATCTGACAAGCAAACTTCTATGTCTCAGGAGCCCCTTAGTTAACGCAAACAGTGCAAATTTCGGCTCTGGTCGAATGTGTTCCTTCACCACAAGGAACACCTTGTCGAAAACCCCAACCCAAAAACCTACTATCTGGGGACATGTCCAGGCCAAATGGAGAAAGCCTCCATCTTCGGCTTTACAACGCATACATTCATTTGTCGTCACAGGATCATATTTAAACTTGACTTCCTTTTAGAATACCTCAACATTGGTAATAAATGTCTTAGCCCCACTGCAGTCTTTGACAGCAATAATGTTTCATCTACGTGTAGACGGGCATGAACTGGGATGCCTCTATCAATGGTGAGTCAGCTGGCTCTTCTGTTAAAGCCTTACTTATGTCATTTATGTAAATAACAATCCACTACACAGTCCCACCTGACCTCCCCCAACCCCCACACAGGGAAGCAGATAGTGATTTACCTTCACTACCACGCTGCGCTGGTTCTCCCTCTGTGCAGTGATTGAATTGCAGCTAGAAGTGCTAGATCAATCCCGGGGCAGTGGATCTGCGTGAAAAGACCGAATTAAAAAGTTTGAGTCCCAAAAGTCAGATTTTTTGTTTTTTACTTTTCCATTTGTTCGTATTTATATAGGTGGGGGGAGACCACCCACAGCACAGCCCCCCACCCCCACCTTACCCATATACATTTTTTTTAACTTTACCCCCATATATATATATATATATATATATATATATATATATATATATATATATATATATATATATATATATATATATATATATATATATATATACATAAACAAATGGGGGTCGGACTTTTGCCCACGGTCATTTTGGACGAAACCCAGGGCATTCGGGCACATTACACAGGGGAGGTCAATCCACTGTGAAGAAAGACGGTATCAGGCCAGTGAAGCCAAATATAAGAGCACTTCCTCTTGAACCTGTGGCTGCAGCCGACCAAAGAGATTTTTTTGAGTGGTAGTTCTCTGTATCATGGTGTCCCACTTTTAAAGATTGTTATAATTATTGCCCTAAATCAGGATTCTAACACACGCCCTGTCCTGAGTTCATTACACAGGGATCAGGGGTCCATTCCTAAAGGCCCACATGTGTGATATCAGGTTCAGATGATTTATCTCCTGTCAATGCAGCAGTGGGTATAACTCAACTTCAGCTGGGAAGGTGCCTGTTGCCAGGACCCATGAACATCAGCGCCATCTTGCCAGGATCTCTCCCGAAGATAAGGAGCCCTATACGTGAGACATTGGGCAGCTAAGAGCCGCATTATGCTTCTGCTGAAGCACAGAGCTAATCTCTTTTGACTCTCGCGCGCACCAGCCAGCAGTTTTTGGCTGGCACGCTCCAGTGAGTGGCTCGCGCCAGGCAGCCATTTTCAATGTGCAAACAGAACGGAGCTGCGTCTCAACATGGCGCCAGTCAGGAATGTGTGCCGATGGCCTGGAAAGCTCTTAATTCCGGCTCTGAAAAAAACCCGCCGTGTTCCTCCCATTAAATAGGAGGAGATAGAAAAGAAAACGGCCGGGAGAGCTGAACCAAGCAGAGCCAAGAAGATGAACGATTCCAGGGAGCAGGAGCTGAGGCTTTCCCAATTAATGGCTTTGTTTAATCAGACCCCTCTGTCCAGGGGAGCATTGTCGTACGGATAATTTCGTTTGCCTAACGAGATTTCACTAATTAAATCTCCTTTCAGCTGGTATGACTCTTCCCGCAGGATAAGAGAGTGTTTGTGAAGACTGCTAGCTGTATAAATATTTCCTGGTTGTTTAAGGGAAAACCTGATTATTTTTTTAATGCTAATACAGGTTTTTAAATTAATAAGTACTTTCTATTATGCTAACGCAGGTTTATGAATTAATAGCTTTTTGCTTTTTCGGAGCACTGCCGTTGCAAAAGATGCCCACTTCTTTTCATGTGGCCTGGGGCTGGCCTCAAGTAACGTTCTCTGACTTGCCACACGCTTTGGAATGTAAATGGCATTTAAATAGTGCTTAGTGCAACGATGTAGCCCTTTCCTAAATCGCCCAGTTTTGGCAGACATTGGAACTGGGGCAGAGCCAGAGGTTATTTGTCGAGAACCAGACATTGTGGTTCAGTGGTCAAGACTGCAGTGGAGTTCGGGGCCTGTATCGGGGTAATGGGTGGCGTCAAGGTGCCTGACAATGCTTGCTGCCCATTATGGAAACCTGGTGGAGCTCATCGGTGGGCATCATCGGCAGAATTCTCCCTGCCGCAGGGCACATCACTCAACCCTCCTTGGTGGTGCTAACTGCATTTACATGGGGCTGGCCCAGTTGGGGCAGGGATGTGGGTTCCTGGGAAGCAAGCTAAACCCCAGTATGGAAGATCACTCAATGAAATGGGGGTGATGCAACATAAAGTAAGTGGTCTTGTAAAGCGCCCATCTGTATCTGTTACTGGCCTCACTGCGCTTGACTCTGCGAAAAAAAAAGGTGGTTGTAGTTCATTGGTAGGACATTGTGGAAGGAAGATTTAGAACCTGTGGTGTTGATGAGTGCAGGTCGGAGGTATCCGGTTCCTGAGTGCCAATCTCCTTTCTGTGGTTTTGGTGGAGAAACCTGGGAGTTAGTTATCCATAAGAAACAGCCCAAGATCTGATATACCACAATGCCTCGGGTATGGTTAAACGCTGATGTGGGAGAGTGTGACGTGGCAAACGAGGAGAACTGAGTCGTGGCTCGGCTAGTGTTCTAGTGTTGATGTGCTAACGACGAGCCCTCTGGTGGCTTTCTGTTTGGGGTTTGTGTGTGTAGTGTAGGGTAGTAGCAGATCTTGCAGACAGGTCCCATTTCTCTAGCTCCTGATACCTTCACTCTCTGTTCTCTCTCTCCCTCTCTCTCGCCCAAATACATCCATTGTACCTTAACGAGGAACACAAGCTGTCTAATTTCCATTCCTTGTGCCAGTGCTGTCAGGGTGGACATGAATTCAGGGGTTTCAGAGAGGTGTACATGTACGGTTTCGTTTCATAAATATACCTGTTTAAAACAGTAAATGCTGTCATAATCAAAGTAAATGACTGTGTTTCAATTCTCAGAAAACATCAGAAATTGAAACAGTGCGCAGGGCTTTAAACTCACTTGTTGCTCCCAGCCTTTGTTCCATGGCCCCATGAAGAAAAAAGCTTCTGGGGCATTGATCTTCAATTTTCCCCAGGACAGCCCTTGCAGGGGACGTCGTGATCACTGGACACCTCCTCACTCGGGCGAACCTTTATAAGAAGCCCGAAGGTTGCAGCAGAAACACCTCTAGAGACAGGATAGTGTTTGCTCATCGTTGAAACCCTATTTCCTCAAGGTGCCTCTAAGCATTCATCTGCTGGTGTGAGTGCTACACAAAACACGAAGTACATATAACTATACAAAACACTGCCTGTGCAGTTTCAGTGCTCTGTGTGATTGAGACCTACACTCCACTGTTTCGTTCCATGCTGTATCTGTTCTGGTATCTGTTCTGCAGAGTAGGCAAGCTTGCAAATCCAGTCATTTGTGAAGAACGCTTGCACTGTTGCTGAAGAGATGCGCTGTTGCAGTCTCTGTTCTGCCTATGCTGTGGACGTAAAAAGAAGCGTTCGCTACTCGTGCCTATCCTGTACCCGTTCAAAGTTTGAGGGAAGCTCTAACTGCTGATGATGTCTGCACACGTCCTGTTTTCTGTGTGAGGGATGCAGGTGTGGCTTCAGCTCATGCTGCCCCTACTCTTTATATTAGTTGAGCTTACAATTCTGTCACCTGTGCTGTACCTGCTGATTGTGTGAGGGATGCTGGCATGGCTGCTGCTCCTGCTCATGCTGCCCCTTCTCTGCATATTAGTGGAGCTTGCATTGCTGTCACCTGTGCAGTACCTGCTGACGGTGTGAGGGATGCAGCCTGCTCTGTATGTTAGTGGAGCTTGCATTGCTGTCACCTGTGCTGTGCCTGCTGACGGTGTGAGGGATGCAGCCTGCTCTGTATGTTAGTGGAGCTTGCATTGCTGTCACCTGTGCTGTACCTGCTGACGGTGTGAGGGATGCAGCCTGCTCTGTATGTTAGTGGAGCTTGCACTGCTGCCACCTGTGCTGTACCTGCTGACTGTGTGAGGGATGCAGCCTGCTCTGTATGTTAGTGGAGCTTGCATTGCTGTCACCTGTGCTGTGCCTGCTGACGGTGTGAGGGATGCAGCCTGCTCTGTATGTTAGTGGAGCTTGCATTGCTGTCACCTGTGCAGTACCTGCTGACAGTGTGAGGGATGCAGCCTGCTCTGTATGTTAGTGGAGCTTGCACTGCTGCCACCTGTGCTGTACCTGCTGACTGTGTGAGGGATGCAGCCTGCTCTGTATGTTAGTGGAGCTTGCAGTGCTGTCACCTGTGCTGTGCCTGCTGACTGTGTGAGGGATGCAGCCTGCTCTGTATGTTAGTGGAGCTTGCATTGCTGTCACCTGTGCTGTGCCTGCTGATGGTGTGAGGGATGCAGCCTGCTCTGTATGTTAGTGGAGCTTGCATTGCTGTCACCTGTGCTGTACCTGCTGACGGTGTGAGGGATGCAGCCTGCTCTGTATGTTAGTGGAGCTTGCACTGCTGCCACCTGTGCTGTACCTGCTGACTGTGTGAGGGATGCTGGTATGGCTGCACCTCACGCTGTCCCTGCTATGTATATTAGTGGAGCTTGCCCTGCTGCCACCTGTGCTGTACCTGCTGACTGTGTGAGGGATGCTGGCATGGCTGCACCTCACGCTGTCCCTGCTATGTATATTAGTGGAGCTTGCCCTGCTGCCACCTGTGCTGTACCTGCTGACTGTGTGAGGGATGCTGGCATGGCTGCACCTCATGCTGTCCCTGCTATGTATATTAGTGGAGCTTGCACTGCTACCACCTGTGCTGTACCTGCTAACTGTCTGAGGGATGCTGGTATGGCTGCACCTCACGCTGTCCCTGCTATGCATATTAGTGGAGCTTGCACTGCTGCCACCTGTGCTGTACCTGCTGACTGTGTGAGGGATGCTGGTATGGCTGCACCTCACGCTGTCCCTGCTATGTATATTAGTGGAGCTTGCCCTGCTGCCACCTGTGCTGTACCTGCTGACTGTGTGAGGGATGCTGGCATGGCTGCACCTCATGCTGTCCCTGCTATGTATATTAGTGGAGCTTGCCCTGCTGCCACCTGTGCTGTACCTGCTGACTGTGTGAGGGTTGCTGGTATGTCTGCAGCTCATGCTGCCCATTCTCTGTATATTAGTGGAGCTTGCACTGCTGCCACCTGTGCTGTACCTGCTGACTGTGTGAGGGATGCAGCCTGCTCTGTATGTTAGTGGAGCTTGCCCTGCTGTCACCTGTGCTGTACCTGCTGACTGTGTGAGGGATGCGGCCTGGTCTGTATGTTAGTGGAACTTGCACTGCTGCCAACTGTGCTGTTCCTGCTGACTGTGTGAGGGATGCAGGCGTGGCTCCAGCTCATGCTGTCCCTGCTATGTATATTAGTGGAGCTTGCACTGCTGCCACCTGTGCTGTACCTTCTGACTGTGTGAGGGTTGCTGGCATTGCTGCAGCTCATGCTGCCCATCCTCTTTATATTACTGGAGCTTGCACTGCTGCCACCTGTGCTGTACCTGCTGACTGTGTGAGGGTTGCTGGCATGGCTTCAGCTCATGCTGTCCCTGCTCTGTATGTTAGTGGAGCTTGCACCACTGCCACTTGTGCTGTACCTGCTGTGTGAGGGATGCTGCCGTGGCTTCAGCTCATGCTGTCCCTTCTCTGTATATTAGTGGAGCTTGCACTGCTAGCACCTGTGCTGTTCCTGCTGACTGCGTGAGGGATGCTGGCATGACTACCTCATGCTGACCTTTCTCTGTATGTTAGTGGAGCTCGCACTTCTGGCACGCTGTGCCTGTTCTATTTCTGAGTGAGGCTTGCACTGTTTGCTGGGTGAGTTAAACACACTGCCCTGGCGCATTCTGGACAAGATCTATGAGAATAACCATTCCTCTGCTGCTATCCATGCTGTACATCTTTATGTGGGTTAAGCTGGCACTGCTTCTGCCCCTGGTGTAATGTTCTTATTGTTAGTGAAGCATGGCACATTATAGCACACGTTTTTGACAGTGTGTGTGTGTGTGCACATGTATTTAAAGCTTTGGAAATGCAAACAGTTTGGGCCTTTGTGTAGGCATGAGAAATGCATTTGCAAGGCACGGCCATAGTGGTATTAACTGGCCATCAATGGTAGCATCTTCAAAATGGTGCATGTGCCTGGGCATACAATAGCAGTACCTTGCAATTGCATAATACATTTACACAAACCAAAACTGCTGGCTTTGAAAATGATTGTTTTTAACAGAACTTGAGTTAAGGACACACATAGTTCTTATAAATCGAGGTGCTGACGGCAGACATGTTTAATACATTTTGTTACACCAGTAGTGCTTTTGCAGCTCCAATTAAGTCTTTAACTCTCAGAAGACTGCTTTGAAAAAACACTGGCAGGCACTTTGAGTACAACGTTTGATGGTAATGCTTGCAAAAGCTAGCTCAAAGAGGTCCCAGGAGGATGTGTTATGGGTGGTGAGGGGCAGGAAGTGGGTGGGAATGGCAACAGGGATTAGCATGCCAGGAGCAGTCAATGGGTGGGTAAATAACCAAACAACACTTGCAAGATGTGTGTGCCTCCTCATGTGCCATGTCTACCTAGCTGTACTCAAATGTAATAGTTTTGGCATATAGGTGATGCTTTAGCGCCATCTAATAGGCAAAACTATCTACTCATTTCCTTTAATTGATCAAATAAATGTATTTTCTTTGGACATGTATCCTATGCCAGTGCTGGTCCCCAAGGCTGAATGTGCTGATGCTCAGTACTGTCATGCCTTGGGGTACATTACCTGTGGATACACGCCCCAAGCTGATATATTTTTTAACTGGACATCCCATTACACAAATATATGCCTCCCCTTTGCAAATAGCACATTGTTCCATATGCACTGCAGGGGTGCACATTTGTATTACAGGAGGGACTGCAAGTCTTCGTCTCCAACACTCCAGTGTGCTTTCACTATCGTTGTGGTGTGTTCATTTTAGAAATGGTGTTCCTTTCAGTGTTTGGAGGTGTGCCCCATGCAAATGAGAGAGTCCTAGTGCCTGGGCGCATACTTGATATTATTAAAGTATGCACGCAGACAATCAGACCCTGTACATGTGCTCCACCACCTACTGGACACTAGCAGTGCCCATTTGAAAGGAGTGAAGAGGACGCCAGGGGACTTCTATTTATGTATGTATTCATTTATTTTGTAATTTATATAGCGCACCCAGCCCGAGGTCATCTAGGCGCTGTTCTCACAGAAGAGGACATAACAGTATATGGTTACATAGTTATATGATTACACATAGATCGGGCCATCATCTAGGCGCTGTTTTTACAAATGAGAAAACAATAGTGCAAGGTTACAAAGTTGCACAAACTTGGGACGGACATAGTAGGTCAAGAGGTCAGTACTGGCGTGTTACTCGACTTGTTGCTAAGCATCTGGTATGCTGCTCGACGTCTGGATTTGGTTCCTAGTCTCCTGTGTAAACATCTACGTTTTCAGGTATTTTCGGAAGGCCCAGAATGAGACTTCTGACCTTATTGTGGCTGGTAGGGTGTTCCACTGTTTCACAGCTATAGTTGGGAAGCTACTACCTCCCGCTTTCTGTAAATTGAATCTCGGGTGGAGAGCAGATTCAGGCGTGTTCTATGGGGCACCCTTGGGTACCCAAAGCCCCGTCTGCACCTAGTGGATGGAGCGCTGGTCTTGGATAATCCAGAGCATACTATGTTGACATGCTCTACTCTTCTTAGCACTTCGTAAGTGGTTACACTGAGAAACTGTGCTTTGTTGGTGAGCGGAGCTAAAACAGAAAGATAGAAAGGCAGAACATGCCATTGGTTATTCCCTGAATATCTCCTCCCCTTCGTCCCATTACCCTCAACATAGCCCAGACTCGATGCTCACACAATACATGTGAATGAGCCTAGAAGCCCCCATACCAAAGTCAAATACTATATTTAGTATTTAACTTGTCTTTTATAGTATTCAAAGACTATAGCTAGCCTTTGTTAGTATCCTATAGTATTCTTTTTAAACAGACTAGTATATGAAGTCTATTCAGCATGCTGTAAACTAGTCGATTACTAACGGAATACTAAACAAATACTTGCTTTTTAGTCTTTTAGTCTAAATTTAGTATTCAATACTACATTACCACTATTGACCACTACCGAGAAGACAAAGAAAGATGAAAAGAGGATCTTCCATTTTGGTGAGAGGAGTCTGGTTGATTTCATAAAATTCCCAGGAGACTCTAGAATAAACCTCGGGGGAAGTTGTAGAGTCCATTTCTGTGCCAAAGAGACAGCCACGGAGGTTGGCAGATTATATTTCATGGGACGACGCCCCAGTTATGAGGAACTGCGATAGCTTCAAGAACTGCTCTGAACAGTGGCCTCAAATGCAATCTAGAATGAGCTCCAGAGCCATCATTGGCATAGTAGCATTCATGCTCTCTTCTCTGTGTTATTCAATGTGATATTGCAGCCGTTCCAACACCGGCGTGATGGGACTGTGCATTACCTTACAGCCCAAGTAGCACTCTCAATTTCATATGTATGCAGGACAGTCATAATGGCAAGTAACCGGTGTGCTCTATAAGGTGCTTGCTCTAAACAGAAAGAGGGCTATTGTGGATAGGAGCAGACATTTAAATGCCATGCGAAAACATGGATCGGGAGCAGCTGCGTGGCTTCCCAAATATAATCGAGCCATCCTCATCTGTGAACTAGCACCTACCGTGTGATATGTCAGCGATCTGTGGACTACCAAGCCCTGGTCATGCCAAACCCTCTAGATATGGGGCTTGATTGCCCATGTAACACACTAAAATCAGGAAAATACTACACAAAAATGAACATACAGGCACAGATGGGCAGGTATAGGCACCTTGTCGGTTCACATTGCTGTGTCGATGTGTACACACCAGGGGTATCGGCAGCGCGTGACACACAGCAGTGATGTCCTATTGTGTTAATGCCTCTGAGGGGGCCTGTAACATATATAGTTTGAAAGCAACTTTGCGTATCTGTTAAATACTGGACACAAGAAAAGTGAGTTACAACAGAAATTCCCGTGTTTTTAAAATGACAATATATTTGTACTGGTTCCATGTGATTTCATCGGTTTTATTTCCTCGAATGTCTTTTTTTTCTCAGACATTTGACCACACATGTATGCAGGGGGAGACCGAGGCAGCCCCCCAAAATCTCTCTACATTTATTATTAGCCTGATCCCACCTCCTCCCACATACATTTGCGGTAAAATGCAGTGTAAAAAAAATGGATGAATTCTCCCTTGATGGAATAACCTGCCATGGAATCTTCGTACCCCTTTGTACTTGCTTAAAGATATCACAGTCAATAATGAGAACATTTGGCTCCCTGCAAAATACTTTTACACCCAGCGTCAGAAATTAGGGAACAAAATACTCCCACCTCAAAGTATTTTCTGGAGCTCAGGTCCTGCCAACTCCCAAGCAGCTTTTGGGGGCTGTAGATTGTTAAATATCCCAACCCAGGGCTGCATTTTAAGTGAATTTAGGGTTTCGATCTAAGCTCAGAAAGTTTATGGACCGTTGCAGTTAAGTAGCTTCAAGACCATTCATTTCCCCAAAATGCTTTTCTCTTGAAATCACACATGCCCCTTCTCAGCAACATGACTGATGGCATCACATGTGAGGTTGCTAATTACATCATCAATATGCTGGCAACATGGAGACCTGAACTTAACCCTCAGACACACTCAGAAGCATCTGCTTCTTACTGTGCTATATATATATATATATATATATATATATATATATATATATATATATATATATATATATATATAATTTTTTTTTTTTTTTTTTATTACCATGTTATACAGAAATTATTACAAACAACTTTTTAGCACAAGAAAAAACAAAAGAAAAACAAATGAAGAAGGCCACATATATATTAGAAATCCACCATAACTTATCAGGAAGTCCAGTTAGTACATGTTTCCTTTCCCAATAACGATTGCATCCCATAATGCAATGGAAATCAGATGCATAAACCCTAGGATTATTGTTTTCATACCAGATTTGTTTGCATATGAGAAAGAAGTCCTGTAGGGGGCACAATGAATAACTATCCAGACATGTCTGGGCAAAATAAGACCACCTTGGTGGTCACGGGTGCAGCTTAAATGCCTATTAACATAACAACACCTCATTTACTCCGGAAAGAGAGGGGTAGGATAGGAGTAAGTGTTACTACCAGTAGCGTCTTTGTGAATCAACTTTCGTCTGGTATCGTCTGTGCGACTCAGCCCCTCACTGATCTTTGTCAAGCCCTGGCCTTCCTGTGTAGTCCTGATATCCACCATTGTCCATGTTTAAGTCGGATCTTGTCTTACATTTTATTGAAAAAATATATAAGCTCTTGCATATAACTGTTGAATAATTGTGCCCCAGGAATGTTTAGTGAGTTCTTTTGAGTGCTTCTGTTTTACATTTTATGTACAGCATTTATTTAATCTGAATTATACTGGATAAACAGCAGCTCAAATTATACCAAACCTCTCGTGTTTAATTTGCACATTCTCTCACAGTTCTAGTGTATTTGCACATCTCCAACAATACAATGGTACACAGCCCTTCAATCAACACACCCTGTGTGTCCCTGAAAGAATCTGGCACAATCCATTCACGGATGCATGGTCTCATCCATGTACCACCCAGCAATTCCTTCTCATAATGTGCCAACATGCATTATCTGTCTAGGCAAAACGGGACGGATAATCTGGGTCTGGGGGAAAATACACATGATGCAGAACAGCACCAGCCGCAAAGAAACAGACAGACTACCTGGCGAGCACCTTGCACTCCAAGGCTTTACGATTCCGCATGGGAATATGACAACTCGAAGAGTCCGAAAGCAGGGCAAACTTAAAATGATGCGGAATTCATGTACAGAAAACAGTCTTTAACAGGGACAGAGACAAGGGATGTATATGTCGTACTCTTCATTGGGCGATTACACTGTCAAAGTCTGGGAATTGCAAATAAAAAGGCCTACATTGAACACCCCCACCCTCCCTTCACAAGGTCCATTAAACAAAACACTAGGGTTATTTTCCCCTTTCCTCCTAATGGCAGACAATGTATCCTATGAGGATATGACCACTGCTCTGCAGGAATACAGGGGTGAGTAGTGACTGAGCTGCCTACTCAGCCCCACACTACTATTAAACCAGCAGTGATCCCAGCCATAAAGGTGAAACAGGCACAGCCCCTCCTGGTATACCCACTTCACAGCTTTTAGTAACGTTGGCCAAGGACAGGCTATATCTCCAGGAGAGGCGCTTTGCTTCAATGGGTCTAGCCGACATCTGGATGATTCGAAGAGCAGTTGAGCATCTTGAAGAACAGAGTGTTCCAAAGCAGTGCTGCAGGTTCTTTGTCCTTTTAAAAAAAATATAGGTAATTTATTATATGCCTATACACATGTGTGTCTCAAAATGCAACAAGGCAAGGGGGGTAAGGGTGGAACGATCCTACTAGGCCTTGTACATTCAGATCGTGGAAGTGAAGGTTATTTATAGCATACTTGGTTTCAAGCGCGGGTCCTGGATTCGAAACCTGTCCAGTCCATACTGCTGTAACACGTGACTTTTGCCTTTTCACTTTGTACCCAGAGTACTTTGTCTGCAGAAATTGAAGGGGACCGGAAGTTGAAGAGAGCCTGCTCAGAAAACAAGAACCCACCTCCTGGCCTATCCTCTCCTTGGTGCTACTCTATGTTCATCCCCCTCCCATGTCTGCTGACTTAAAAAGAATTCCAGTGACCAGCACCTTCCTCTCAGAGTGGAAGGAATGCCTTTGAAGCACTGGTTCACAGGGTTCCTCCTGGGGAGGATTCCTGTTCCCTGGAAGGAATGTATTGGCCTTGATCAGGGGGATCAAATAGCCAGCTTCCTGAACATTGTCCCACATTGCTGTTGTGGAGACATCCATGTCAGACGGCTAATACACATTGGAACTGTCATGGCTAAAGCACTGCTCACCAGACTAACAGAATATAAAATCCAAATGACGTTGCTGCATAATTGTGTGATCTCAGTAGCCACCATGTCATAACCTGACATGGCTTATATTTACACTTTAACACGCCACTTCGCTATTTAGGGTACACAAGTATTATGTTTTGATCAGAGATGCAGAAGATTAAAAATCCACCCCTCCTGGAGCTGTGTGTCCCAGGAGCTGTCAGGAATGCACATGTGAGTAGACTGCTGGTCACGCGACCCTGCCCTGCCACTCAGCTGTTCCACCCACCACTGGTTTTCGTGCCTTCCAGGCCTCTACGTAAGGACTCTAGGCCAGCTCCAGGCAGCAGCATTGAGTAGGCTGCTCGTCATGTGACCGGGCCCTGCCATTCAGCTGCTCTGCCCACCACCAGTTTTTGCCCCTTCAAGGCCTCTAATTACAGACTTTAGGCCTGCTCCAGTCAGACATCCTTGAGAAGGCTGCTGGTCACGTGAAGGGGACCTGACTCCAAGCTGCTCCACCCAGCATTTATTTCACCAGTCTCCTTATGCATCCTCATTGCCTGCGTCTTCTGCAAAGCATGGACAAAGACAAGGACATCACCCGTTTGTGCCTGTTCAGGCCTTTTAGAACCAATGGCCAGACCCGCTCTCCTACATTTCACATACAAAGCAGTCGCTACTGCTACTACTCACCACGTGTCTCCTCTCTCCACAGCCTATCCCACCCTCACTAGGGTTTCAATGGCCAAGCGCCTTGGGCAGCCCCTGGCAAGCTACCCTAGCGAACGTCATCAATATTTCCTTTGCCCCATCTAACACCCACTGACCTCACACACACGCCCTCTTATGTTGATCAATGCTCGCTCAGCAGGCATGCATGCTGCAGAGATCGCTACCCTTGGATCTTGAGCAATTTGTGCTCTCACCCATGCACAGCAAAGGCAACAATTTAGACATAATACTCACATCACTCCCCCCGCCTCCACATCGCCTGCCTGGACGTTATCCCACTCTACTGGGCTGACCACAACACCATCCTACTAAAGGTCAGGCTAAACGCCCCTTAATCCAACGCCACTCATTCAAAACCTTCCTGGTCAATAAACTGGAAGCAAACTTTGCAGACTTCTCAACCACAGGGAATGCCCCGGGCCTCCTCAAATTATTCAACAACTGCGCTGTGAAAATGATGTTGCCCATAGCCCCCTAAAAACCAGCTGCGCTAAGATCAAACCGTCCACCTCTTGGTACACTACGCAGTTCACCTCTGACAAAAGCTCAATCAGAGCTCTAGCGGACACAAATAATGAATAAAAATGCGGCCTTTGAACCTGCTCTGCTGCCTCTGAGGAGCCTTAGCTAGAGATTTCAGGAGGCTGGTCACAGCTGAGGTACATACATGCATGCACTATGCTGCTGGTATGGAGCATTGGGGTGTAGTTTGCAGCCTTTTCTTTCAGAAACAGAATAACCTGCATTATTTAAGTACTAAAAATCTAAAAGGTTCAGCTATCCCGCCCTCACCAGATCGCATTCTGCCCTCCCCAGATCGCATTCTGTCCTGCCCAGATTGCATTCTGTCACACGTACCATATGAGTTTCAAACTTCTATTGCGATTTTCCAAGTGAAAAGAACCTAGAAACGTTCAATTGTTGAGATCAAAACCCACACCCTCTCTCTGCTTGTCATACCTAAAACAAACTTCATAATCAATGCAAGGCCACATAGTTACCCTGTATAACTGATGGGCATAGGTCATTATTTTTGAGATGGACAGCATCACCTTCCAACATGGTGTAGTGAAATACAAAAAAACAGAGTATGCAGGGTTCACACTTTCTTGCAAAATAGTCCCATCTGTGCAATATTTATCATTTCTGAGACTTCGTGTAAGGAAATGAAAAACTTGGCAGTTACCGGTTTTACACTTTCAGAAAAAGTGCCCTTGCTGCCCACAAATAACAATTGCAGGAGGCTTTCATAAGTGATTCCAATGGAATCCACCTGCTTTTACTGGGTGGAAAACAGGCGGATTCCATTGGAATCCATTGGTATACTGCCAGCATGAACGCCTCACCCTGGATGTAAACATGGTGGATTCGGCAGGCGGATTGCAAAAGCTTGAGGATGTGCTTAGTCTGTGTAGCCTCAGACTTCCGCCTGCCAAAACAATGAAAATCATAAAAAATGGCGGTAAAGGTTTACTGCTAGTTTCCAGCCACTATTTCCCCATTCACAGGACCTAGAACATGACCTCTCACAAGTCACAGCCAAAAGAGTTAACTCCTGGGAGTTACATAACCGGTTTGAAACAAATAAACATTGTGCTGTGGGTGATGCAGGCCTATGGATAAGCGCCCATGCTTCGCCAGCCAATGATGATCTGCCCTGCTGATTAACAGCCGCCGCCTATGAAACCCTCTGTTGTGTACATAGATTGGTGGCCTGCCAAACAAGGCCCGTACTACAGAAACTTTGCACCGGCCAAGTGCAGTTTTTGCGCTACTGTAAATATGTATCCAAGCAATATGTATTTGCACTGTGCTGTAGCATCTCGCATACCTCATCCGTGTTCCAACAAACTGTCTCTGGCCCACAGTTACAAATGGCAATTCATTCCTTTTGTGACACTATTTCAATAGTATTTCAATTGGAGCCACCTCCTTCTACCACTTAGCCGCAAAAACCTGGAACAACATCCCAAAAGAAATAGGAAACACTGAAGATCACCTAAAATTCAGGAAATCACTAACAACCTGGCTCTTCAACACCACAGACTAAATCTGGAAACCGAAACTGGAAAAAAGATGACTAATCCGGAAAGGACACGGACATCCTCGACCGGAGAGGGTAGCTCCCACGGCACCTGGACGGGTGACACCGGATAGACTGGAACACAGGCGGCACGCACGAAGACTGAGACAACTCCCTCAGACAATCCCACCAACACTTTCGCCCGTCCCTTAGTTACTGCCAGGTACCACAGTGGTGTGGAATTGTCGAGATATTGGAAATCACCACTCTACTTAAGAGGTTGACATTGGCAGGTGCACTGGCCACAGGAGTATGAAGGGAGGATAAGATGAGCTATGAGAGAGCATGTTAGAGGTGGGGGCCAGAGGAGTAAGGAACCTTGTATGCCAGTCGGACCCAGATCAGGACAGAGCCGCACCAGGGGAGACTGCGCAAGCCGAGCGCCTGAATTCAGCATAGAGACGCAAACTAACCAACCCTACTAACAATTTCCCTTTCTGCATACACCTCTCTAACTCCAAACCAAACACAACCAAAATCTACAACACAACAAACCGTACAAACTTCACTACATTGCAACAACAAAACAAAAACACGCATAGTCTTGCACAACATTACACAACGACTACCGGCCGCAAACACCCCAGGCCCAGCCAACGGACCCACCGGGCTGAGGCCGCCAACAGCACATCACTGCTCTCTTGCACTTTTCCTGCTGCCTCCCACTAACTCAACGACCCCTCCTCTTTCAGAGCCGCCAGAGCGCCAGGGGACCACTCCGGTGGTGATAGTGCGCGGTACAAATGTCCTTTAACGTTAACATTAACAAGAGGGAGTTTTTTGATAAAGTGTGATGCAAATGTTACATTTTAAAGAATATTTATTCAGGAACCCTGGTCAAACCTTCAAGCTGCAGAATGAATTAGCTCACCAAACTGGCCCAACTTGGCCATAAAAGTGTCCCACTTTGACCAAAAAACTGCCACACACCAGCATTTTGTGAGCCTGGCCTTCGGGCACCTTCTGTTGTTTTTGTGTAAATACCAGCAATGTTTTCTCTCACCTTCGATGCATTAAATGATTTTGTCATAAACTGCTGGCATACACTTCTCACTTACTGCTCGTGTTCTGAAATGAACATATCTGTATCTTTCCTGTATTTACCAAGCATGTTCAGTGTTCATGATGCACATCCTTTCTCTGTTTATAAATCAGTAACATGTACATGTGTTGGATCTATGTAATGTGTTCCCAAATGCATGCTGAATATTGGTTGGTTTTACTCTACTCACGTTTGCTTTTATAGATGTATTCCCTAGAGACTGGTGCCCGGTATAATTCCCAGTAACATGACATAACATAACATAACATAACAAAAACAAACATATTAATATAACATAACCTGATTGGACGTGTGCTTTCGAGAACAGAGTAAGTTCCCTATTAGGGAACTCCCGTCCCCTGCACACTATCTGGGGCTTATGGAGCCAAAGTATTCAAAGAGTATCTAATATAGGTATTTGGTATAGTTTTTGGTTAGACTTAAACCAAGTGTTGATTGAAGCAAGTGTTTTCTTTGCCTAACATAGTTAAAACATAGTGACAGTTGTAGAATAGATATTCACTTAGGTACAAAAGACAACTTGTGACTTGATCTTTAGTTCAGGATTTATTGGTCCAAACAGGATTGCCCAACGCGTTTCGAGAGTTATTCTCTTCTTCAGGGGCTATATGCAATTCAAAACTTTAAATCTTTAAAAAAAGTTAAACAATGTTCTAGATTAGTTGAATAATTGATAATAATAATTTACATTCAATTGCAATATTCATTTTTACAAGAAGATATTCATTAGATAATAGAAAACCTCGTTATTTACAATTCCAGTATAAGCATTGATTATCATGTAAAAGTGATCCCACTGTCGCATATGTTCACAATTTTGGCAATTACACCATACAAAACCAAAAGGGGTATCCATAATTCTTGTGGAAAAAACTTAGTTCATTGAAACCAATTGGTTTTTTTGCTAATATTAAAGTAACAGAAAGAAAAAGCACTAGTTAATCGCTATTTTCAGAAAGAAGGACATAGAGTAATTCCTAATTACATATTTTATTATTTCAGCACGAGATCTCAAGGTGGTAAGGAATAGTGGTTGGCTTACCCTGTTTTTATGTTTTAAACATTAGGATAAGAAGAATGATCCATGATTATGGGTCTGTAAAATATTTCACATCGACAGTTTCAACAGGAGTCAATACGGTGTTTAAGCCTGTGTACAATTAAAGTGATGGACCAGTCTAAGTATATTGGTATATTGATATGGTTAAAGACACGAACAATCTAAACTGAGATGTTCACTAATGGGGATACATAATAGACTTACTTAATGGAGTTCAATCTCTAGAGATGTGGGAAAGATGGTCGTGCTCGAAGTCTGCAGGCATACTGCTACGTTACCGTAAGTATCCACGGATTCTCCATTAGGAGGAGAGAAATGCCGGTGTGGCTTTTTTCTTTAATCTGGGGAATCGAAGAAACCCAGTTTAGGATCTAAAAGATTCTCTTAAGGTAAAAAAAGTTCTGACTGAGGGCCGTTGTCAGCATACTAACAGGTTTCTGACTGTATGACTCGACTGGAAACAAGTATCGTCCGGCTCTGTACGCTGGGAAATACAGAGTGTGAGACTAGGTTACAAGATGACCGTATTTGTGGATAATGTAAACATGATGTCATAACGCGGCGTGCGTGCATGACGTCACAAATGTAAACAAGGAGACCGGTGCGTGACGTTGAGAAAGGATTCAATCGAAACAACATACTAGATAAATATCTTAGTGCCGTGGTGTAATTTGTTGATGCGATCGGATACGACCCTATGGTGTATATCAATATAAGGGGTCTATAGTAGATGAAAATTAAAAACAAAGGTAAAAAATAAAGGTACAAAAATGAAGGTAAAAAATGGCGGACATGGTCTGCTGAGATACAACTCTTAGATGAAGAGGACCAACTCTTAGATGTGAAGAAGTTAGTTATAGTAACCTTGTCTTGAGTAGAGGAGAGCTACATGGCGATGCAAGAAACTCGAACAGAATTTATTGGGAAATGTGGGAGCAACATGTAGAGTACATATGTAAATTGAACAGATATTAAAGCTTTCATCAGATATTTTCAAATACGATATTTAAAGATGTGGTTCCCTCGGAGTATGATGGTAAGAGTACCAACACTACCCCAAGGACTATACTGTGATATTTTTGAAAAGAAGAAGGGGTATGGTCCTCTTAGCGAGTAATGGTAGATAGGTCAGGTAAAAAACAAAGTGCAAAATTGACACATATTTGTAATTATACTGCTGCCTCATTCAGAGTTAACAATCTCTTTGTTTTGACATGAAAAAGCGTCTGGTTAAATCTTTGTTGTAACTAGAACCAGTGCAATTCTTATGCATTTCTTTTGATGCTTTTATACATTTCTAGGTAGCGTTTTGTAATTATTCAACTGCCTCATTCAGAGTTCACAGTCTCTTGGTTTTGGCATAAAAGAACGTCAGGTTTCATCTTAGTTGTAACTGAAACTGGTACAATTCTTATACATTTCTTTTGATGCTTTTATACGTGTCTAGGCAGCGTCTTGTAGTAGGAAATTCAACATGATGTTAAGAGGAAGATTATGCAAAAGGAGGTTTTATAGATAGGGTCCTAAATAGTATTCCTCATTAAGCCCGTGGGGTGATAAAGCAGCAAGTTTATGTCTCCAGAATAATTCCCTTTGGGATAGTCTTTTGGCTAGGTCTCCACCTCTTGGAAGGGGGTGGATTAATTCAAGGATTGCCCATCTAAGTTGGGTTATGTTATGTCCATTCTCTTTGAAGTGTCTGTATACCGGTGATTTGGTATTACATGTCCTGATGTTGGATTTGTGTTCCGTCCAGCGTTCCTTTGCCTTTCGGGTTGTTTTGCCCACGTTATATTTCCCACAGTGTGTAAATCAAGTTTTTTCTGTCACAGGTCGCGAAATCGTTCAGAATTATTTTTTTTACCACTGCTGGGGTGTCTTATGTGGTCACCTTTTATGATGTTGCCACAATGCTGACCACTCATCTACATCTAACCCTGATCCCCATATGTTTTTCTTTCAAATGTAAATTTTGTTACTGAAATACTGTTTTAGAAGTATTGCTCCTTTTAAGTTTCTTTGTTTTTGGTTCATGGGAAAAGCTTGTAAACTATGCATTTTTCAGAAGGGTTCGGTGAGCAAATATTTGTGCTTATGCAATTGCATTCGTGTTCCCAAAAACAGCGCAGTCCTGCATATGCTTTTGTGTGATTTGCAAGAGTCTGCGGATGCATGCACACACTGCACACACTGCACGTGCACACTCAAACATGCACATGGTTGGACTGGATATGGGGTGACATCATATAAACGCCAGTTTGAGTATGCAAATGGGGAACGGAGAAATGAGTGGTCACAGGCAGGCAATGGAAACTAGGCACACAGCTGCGCACCCCCGAAGAGCTGTGTGATCCACCAAATCTCTTGCTACTTTTCTCCCAAATCACACTTTGCCCCTGTTCCAAGCTGAGAACTGGGCACATTTCCCAGGGTCTATTACTGCTTTTTAAACAATGTTCCCCATAAGTGTTTGACACCACTTTATTGAATTTTGTGTAATGTAACTTTATTTTCATTTTTTACATTTGGATGTGCAATTCCTGCGGTAAGGATTGGCTCCTCCAATTGGTCTCCTTCTAAGTGGGCGGAATTGCAGGTCGGAATAGCTTGCGGAATGTGTACATTGCTCAGTATTTGCTCATGAATCGTGGTTCGCCTACAGTTTGCGCCTTTACTCAACTGCAGATTGCGACAGCCATAACTTACACATGGGGCCTCATTATGACTGAGGCGGTAGCCGTGCCGTTAAATACCGGCACGGCTGCTGCCAGAGTAATTTTTTCACCGGCACCCGGCAATGGGAATGTACCGGGGCATTCCAGCGCCTGCGGACCCGGTAATTCCCCTTTGCCGGGTGCCGGTTTGAATGACTCCCCATTCCCGTTTGAGTCCGATGGGAATGGGGTGGCCGGTAGCACTGGCACCGTTAATAATGGTGCCGGTGCTACCGTGTAGGTGTGCTCGCGGGGGACCTTCACCCAGCAGGTCAGACCTGCCGGGCTGACAGGCACACGCGAGCAGACCTCGTAGTTTGCCGGTCCGGTAACAAAGGTACCGGCAAGCTTACCGGTACCGTTGTTACCGGACTGGCAACCTTGTAATGAGGCCCCCCTGGTCTAGAAAAAAACCTGCATCGACTGCATTGTGCAAAGGTCCGACTTCTTTTCTTAAGGAGTGCACAGTCTCCTTCAGGTGTATGAGACTTATATGATAAATTAATCATTGTCCTCCTGAATTCCTGCAAAAAAGAACAATGCATTAGTGTCAGAAGGTCGGGCTTCCCTCTGCTTTTTTGAAGGAACAAACTGAAAGGCTTTTTAGAGAGCATGGACTTGCCATTAGGCTATTTTAGCAGCAACATCTCTTGATAACATGAAGCTACACTGCAGTTACACTATGTTCAAAAGCACATTTACTTGTCACAAACATTGGGGGTATGTGACACCCAGTTTGCTATTAATTCTTATTTATGGTGCTTCAAAGTGCAGGAATTACAATGTTATTTCTGCACCTTATGAAGCAATGTTTATCTTGAGCATGTCAGCAGAGTGTTAATGGTGTTGGCATTACATGGATGGCAATTTTGGCAAATGATGCATGCATGTGTTCATGCTTTTACAGTTACCCCATTACCCGGTAGTCTGTCTTCAAGGTGAGACCATCTCTTCTTTTATAATCGCCTTGGAGATTTAGTAAAAATTAATCTGATTTCAGTTACTTATGTTTGCTGGGACTATGACAGGGCTCCTTATAGCAGTGTCCCAACTGTTACCACAACTGTACTAGCTGGAAATAGTCTCGATACTATTGTTTACATTTGAAAAAAGACTTAAAATAACCCCTAAATCATATGAGGCAGCAATGGAGTTCTGGAAGTAAAAAAAGGTGGGTTGATTTTAGTTTCAAGAAAGGGGTAGAATGTTGTTCGCCCGGTTGTATAGTAATTTCATTGACTAGGGTCTTCTAGAATCCATACATCAGGAAAAGAATGGACATCTAATGTTGGTTAAAGAATTGGAATGTAGGACTTTTGGGTGGAACAATAGGCCTTATTCAGAGTTTAACGGTATTAAAGAAATGCTGCCTAACTCGGTTACCATTTGTGCCACTCGATTTGGTGGTAAATCCACACGAGTGAAAGTGGGATAACGACACAGACAGTTCTCGTGTTAGGATTCCTTGGGCATTTTTGGCCAAATTACTGCTAACGGTAATTCTGCTGTGGTAATTTGGCCAGTTTTAGATGGTAAAGTTGAGAGAATGCAGGAAGTATTTCCCCCACTTTACCATCAAAGTTATATTTTGGCAATCCCGTGAAAGTAGCAGTAATTCTGTCGCTGCCACATTTTTAACGCACCACTAAACTAGGAATGTGATGAAATGCTTTTATTTATCTGCTCCAGTTTTGTCTATCATTTGAATGATTAAACAACCAACCATCTGTAGCTCTAGCAGCTCGAACATAATATATATTCAGACAAATAAATAAACAAAAAACGTGCGACCATTCAAGTATAGGAATTTACTCTTACACCCAAGCCTGCATAACACAACATTCTTGCAGACTGTAACAGTAACAGCTAAAGTGTGTTCCTTATGTATGTGCATGCATGTTGGGTTTCATATGGTGTAGATCTAGCACGGAAGCAATTGTGTGTTGAACAACAAGCGGCTACAGTGTTAAGGTATGATCAAAGGCATATTATTAAGAAGCCAATGTGCCCAAAGAACACTTTTAAGGACTTGGGTGCCGTGAGATCGAGGAGGGTTTTAGGCAGGGGAGAGAGGAAGTCCTTTGGTCACTAAAATGAATTCCACGCTCTGAGGATTGACTGAAAAAACTGGTGCACAAAAATAATTCCAGTGTGTCAAATCTGGTTAAGGATGTTGCTCTGAAATTATGCATTGGGGTTAAATGCAGAGGGTTTAGTATAATTATACATTATAATTATACTTTTGTAACACGCGTAATACCGGAGACCAGTTTCTGAGCGTGAGACCAGGATTCAAACCTGTGTTACTGGTTCCATGTCATTTCATCGCAGAATGTTTTTTCTTAGTGGTTTTTACTGTGGATTTTTTAACAAAAAATCTCATTGGATTTTTATTTTTTATTTTTTGAGGGGTTCCCCCCAAACGCCCATCCCCTTAATTTTTTTGCTATTCTCGAACACCCACATCCCATATATATATATATATATATATATATATATATATATATATATATATATATATATATATATATATTTGCCAAACCCCCCCTAAAAATTCAATGAGTTTCTTTTCATTAAAAAACATCACGGTAAAAACCCCTGCAAAAAAAAACATCCCACGATGGAAGGACGTCATACCTGTGTTACTGTGCATTGTCTTGCTTAATGACCAACACGTTGCCCCTGATCTATCCTCCAGGGTCCTAAGTTACGTTGGTAATAATTGTTCTCAGCAGTGTTTGTTGATTATTTGTTTTCATTCCATCCTTTGTGTTATAGTCCTACCTTTAAAGATCCCTTTGGCCCTAACATTTGGTCATTGTTGTGAATTTCTGCAATTTGAATTAGAATTTGTTTGAAGAGCAGGGATGTCAACTTCCAGAAGTAATGACATACAATAACGCATTTACAGCTGCCGCAGGCAGTCCCATGAAGAGTGCCTGTACAGGCAGTTTACGAGAGTGTAAAACATTTAGAGGCCGATTCATGGAATAATTAGCGCGGCGCAAGTGGGCAAAAACGTGCGAATCGCAGTGGAATAGCGAAAATCGCAGTGCAATTGCGAAAATCGCACGAAAAGCAGCGCACGTCGATTCATGGAAGGCCGTGCGCGAGAAAACCAGCGGACGTGCGATAAAAAAGTGCGCGGCGCACGTTGGCGCACAGGCCATCTAACAGCGTGCGCCAGGTCACAGCGAAAATCGCACAGGGCACAGCGAAATTCGCACATAGCGCGGCGCACGCAACAAAAGTAGGCGGAACACGGGCGTAACACTCGGAATGGGGAACAACTTGCCAAAACGTGGGCGTCACGGGGGAAGTACAGGGCACAAGTGCGCGGAACGCCCACACGCTCGCCTACAACACGTATTCATGGAATAGAATAGGGCAAAAAAGCGCACGCTCAAACCAGCGCACAGGCACAAACACGACCGCCACAAGAAAGCAGGCGGTAGCGTCTCTGCGGCTGTAAGAAATGTGCGCCAAAAGGTGCGCCAACAAATAGCACCTATATACTGCCATGATGAATGTCCCATACTGTGGCCCTCCAGGAAAAATGACGTGCAAAGGGGTACCCACAAACACGGACACCCGCTGACAAAAAATACGTGTGCGTGTATACCGGGGTGCGCGGGAAGTCTAACACGCGATTTCATCAGGGTACGTGCATCACAGGGGTTCGCGTGAAGTTATTCACGCGATCGGGCCTGGGGGAGCGGGCTATGTGTATTTCAGGGGTCCGTGTGAAGTTTCACACGCGATCGGGTCTGGGGGAGCGGGCTACGTGTATTACAGGGGTTCGCGTGAAGTTCCTCATGCGATCGGGCCTGGGGGAGCGTGCTACGTGTATTTCAGGGGTTCGCGTGAAGTTTCACACGCGATCGGGCCTGGGGGAGCGGGCTACGTGTATTACAGGGGTTCGCGTGAAGTTCCTCACGCAATCGGGCCTGGGGTAGCGGGCTACGTGTATTACAGGGGTTCGCGTGAAGTTCCTCACGCGATCGGGCCTGGGGGAGCGGGCTACGTGTATTCCAGGCGTGCGCGTGAAGTTCCACACGCGAATAGCCTGTGCGCGTGTATTTCAGGGGTGCGCGGGAAGTTCCACACGCGAATAGCCTGGGCGCGTGTATTTCAGGGGTGCGCGGGAAGTTCCACACGCGAATAGCCTGGGGGCACGTGTATTTCAGGGGTGCGCGTGAAGTTCCACACGCGAATAGCCTGGGCGCGTGTATTTCAGGGGTGCGCGGGAAGTTCCACACGCGATCGGGCCTGGGGTAGCGGGCTACGTGTATTACAGGGGTTCGCGTGAAGTTCCTCACGCGATCGGGCCTGGGGGAGCGTGCTACGTGTATTTCAGGGGTTCGCGTGAAGTTTCACACGCGATCGGGCCTGGGGGAGCGGGCTACGTGTATTACAGGGGTTCGCGTGAAGTTCCTCATGCGATCGGGCCTGGGGTAGCGGGCTACGTGTATTACAGGGGTTCGCGTGAAGTTCCTCACGCGATCGGGCCTGGGGGAGCGGGCTACGTGTATTCCAGGGGTACGCGTGAAGTTCCACACGCGAATAGCCTGTGCGCGTGTATTTCAGGGGTGCGCGGGAAGTTCCACACGCGAATAGCCTGGGCGCGTGTATTTCAGGGGTGCGCGGGAAGTTCCACACGCGAATAGCCTGGGGGCACGTGTATTTCAGGGGTGCGCGTGAAGTTCCACACGCGAATAGCCTGGGCGCGTGTATTTCAGGGGTGCGCGGGAAGTTCCACACCCGAATAGCCTGGGCGCGTGTATTTCAGGGGTGTGCGGGAAGTTCCACACGCGATCGGGCCTGGGGTAGCGGGCTACGTGTATTACAGGGGTTCGCGTGAAGTTCCTCACGCGATCGGGCCTGGGGTAGCGGGCTACGTGTATTACAGGGGTTCGCGTGAAGTTCCTCACGCGATCGGGCCTGGGGGAGCGGGCTACGTGTATTCCAGGGGTGCGCGTGAAGTTCCACACGCGAATAGCCTGTGCGCGTGTATTTCAGGGGTGCGCGGGAAGTTCCACACGCGAATAGCCTGGGCGCGTGTATTTCAGGGGTGCGCGGGAAGTTCCACACGCGAATAGCCTGGGGGCACGTGTATTTCAGGGGTGCGCGTGAAGTTCCACACGCGAATAGCCTGGGCGCGTGTATTTCAGGGGTGCGCGGGAAGTTCCACACGCGAATAGCCTGGGCGCGTGTATTTCAGGGGTGCGCGGGAAGTTCCACACGCGATCGGGCCTGGGGTAGCGGGCTACGTGTATTACAGGGGTTCGCGTGAAGTTCCTCACGCGATCGGGCCTGGGGGAGCGGGCTACGTGTATTCCAGGGGTGCGCGTGAAGTTCCACACGCAAATAGCCTGGGCGCGTGTATTTCAGGGGTGCGCGGGAAGTTCCACACGCGAATAGCCTGGGCGCGTGTATTTCAGGGGTGCGCGGGAAGTCCCACACGCGAATAGCCTGGGCGCGTGTATTTCAGGGGTGCGCGGGAAGTTCCACATGTGATTTGACAGTGTGGGTCCTCCCAGGTGTACCCTGTACACCCTCCACGGCCCCTGCAGGCAGCCCACACCACAGGGGACTACCATGCATCCCTGGTCATGTCCCGCAGACAGCCCACCCACCATGGGCATGCCCCCCAGCAAAGGCACATGTCTCCTTGAACTAATGAACACCAACTCATGTCCCCTTGCACCCCCACCCCCCAGCACTGTGGGGCACCTGCCAGCAGGCCCCCACCCATGTCCAACTCATGTCCCCCACCACCCCCACCCCCCAGCACTGTGGGGCACCTGCCAGCAGGCCCCCACCCATGTCCAACTCATGTCTCCCACCACCCCCACCCCCCAGCCACCAGGGTCACCCTCCACCAGGCCCCCACTCATGTCTCCCATCACCCCCACACCCCAGCAGTGCAGGGTCACCCTCCACCAGGCCCCCACTCATGTCTCCCACCACCCCCACCCCCCAGCCACCAGGGGCAGCCTCCACCAGGCCCCCACTCATGTCACCCACCACCCCCACCCCCCAGCCACCAGGGTCACCCTCCACCAGGCCCCCACTCATGTCTCCCACCACCCCCACCCCCCAGCCACCAGGGGCAGCCTCCACCAGGCCCCCACTCATGTCACCCACCACCCCCACCCCCCAGCCACCAGGGTCACCCTCCACCAGGCCCCCACTCATGTCTCCCACCACCCCCACCCCCCAGCAGTGCAGGGGCAGCCACCATGTGCAGCCCCCACCAGGTCCTCACAATGTGCGTAATGGTCAGCCTCCACAGCCAAAAAGCCCTACCAAGTAACCCATTCACCCACATGGAAATGGAAATCACATGTTACACCCCCAATGTACATGAAGCAAATGAACCCATGTCCGTCACACACATATTTTCAAATAGAATGGGAAAACACACAACATGACATGCATGAAACCAATGAGATGAAACCACACAGTGAACAATGGAAAAAAAAATGTATTGAAAAAAATACAAATGCCAAAGAAAGAAAACTAACTACAATGTAAATGTGAAAAAATAAGCTGCATGTCCGCATAAAAACACAAAACTAGAAAATCAAATCAAAAAAATTATGTCCAAAGTGAAATGTAAGAACTCTCCATGCAACAAAGAACTATGTACAAAAATAACAAGGGTCCATCATCACAACTGAACTAAGGAAACCTCCTAAAAAACCTACCTAAATATCAACTATATACAAAAAGTGGAGCAGTGTCCGTCGACTCCAAATAATAATAAGAACGAAAGGAAACCTAAAACTAAAGAACTATATACAAAGGCGGCGGGCAAGTCCAGCGGCTCACTCTGTGGTGTTCCGGGCCAGGGCATCATCGAACTCCTGTTCGATGTCCCGGAGGCGGTCCAGTTCCATGGCCCCGAGGGTCCGCAGGGACGACGCCGTGTCCTCCTCCAACCCCCTGCGGATTGCCTCGAGGCACTCGGCCCGCCTCAGGGCCCTCCGCATGGAGTTCTCCGCCCTGACCATTGTGAGCCGCGCCTCTTCCGCCCGCCGCCGCTCCGCACCTATGGCGTGGCCCAACCGCTGCCACACGGAAGACACTCTCTGTCCTGGGTCCTCCTGCCCTCCGGCCGATGCCTGCCCCTCCGATGTCGAAGGCCCCGAGCCTTCATGGCTCCCACCATCTTGCTGCTGCTGCTGCTCTGCCTCTGCCCGTGCACTGCCTCCTGCTGCCTGCACATCCTCCGCCGGCTGGGGTGCACCTGTTGATGTGGCCACCCCTGCTGGACGTCCGACTCCCGACTGTGGCAGGGATGCCTCCTCCACCAGCCTGGCCGCACTGTCAGAGGCAGCTCCACAGGGCACCCAGGTGACTGATGGGTGGGAAGATGGCACAGAGGACGACTGGCGCGTAGGGGGTCCAGTTGAGGAGGGGGTCGGAGCAAGCCCCATCAGACAGCGGAATCCGGCCTGGGTGACCTGTCCCAGCAGGCTGACGTGGTCAACGAGCCATTCGAGATGACGTGCAGTCTCTCCATGAAAAGACTGCAGGTCACCTCGCATGGCCCGTTGACGCAACGTGATGACAGAGCACACGTGGAAAGACTGCACGTCAGAGTCTCATCGCGTGTAATTGGACAAAAGTGCGTGTACACGCGATTGGCCTATGTACGTGTATATGAGGTGTGCGCGGACACTTACACACGCAAGTACGTCAGCGCACCTGTATCCCGGTGTACGGCCATTTCCACCAATCACACGCGATGAGACTCTGACGTGCAGTCTTTCCACGTGTGCTCTGTCATCACGTGCTGTGTGGGAAACACCCGTGCGGGTCACGTCACAGACGCGCCTACGCGCTGAGGGCCTTTGGTCCAATGGAATCGCGTATGCGTGCTGACGCGCTTACGGGCTAAGGGCCTTTCCTCGCTTTTCACGCTGACGTGCAGGATTTTCACGTGCCAATTCACTCCGTACCAAGCTGGCCACGCGTGAGCACACGGGAGACCACGCTCCTGCCCAGAAGGCCGAATTACTGCCCCCCAGAGCCCCGAGCACGCTCCCACCTGCTACCTGCTGCTGCCTGACTGCCTGCTGCCCACGTGCACTGCCATTTGCTGCCTGCACATCAGCCAGGGGTGCTGTTGCTGTGACCACCCCTGCTGGAACAGAAGACTCCCGACTGGAATTCCATCGCTCCACAGCCCAGCCCCAGGACCCAGTTGCCCACCCACTCCTGCCTCTGGGGTTGTCATGTCGGGGCTAACACCATCTGTGACCACTGACAACCCCCGGCCAGAGAGGCAGAGGGGCACCAGCTTCAGTGCCACCGAAGTTGGTGTCCTGGTGGAGCAAGTCCTGGGGCAGTATGATGCCCTCTTTGGAAGTTCCCGCGCCGACAAGGAAGGACGGACTCGGATCTGGACTGACATCGTGACTGCCATCAACGCGGAGGGGGTGGCAGTCCGGGACTTACAACATGTCAGGAAGCGCTGGGAGGACTTCAGGTCCAGGACCCTGAACAAGGCCCGGCGCCTCTTGAAGGCAGCGGATGCCAAGGGGCGCCGGGGCCACTTGTCGGAAGAACAGATGGGGGTCCTGGAACGCATATCCCCAGCGCTCCACGTCCAGGTCCTAGAGAAGCAGAGCCGTCTGGAGTCGAGCGGTGAGTTTACATGCATCCTGGTTATGAGCAGGGCGTGTGGTGATCATTCCCCATTGTGCCGGTTGCACATCTGTTTGTATGGGGTGGAGTATGGGTGGGGGTGTACAGGGCCGTGGGGCTGACACATGCGAGGGCTGTAATGTGTGAGACATGGATGGTGCTTGTGTGTGTGGGCTTGCATGGCAAATGCAGTTGTGCGTGCACACATGTTTGGATGAATGTGTATGTAAGTAGACATGTCCGTGATGTCAGGCATGTATGTTGTTTTCGGCTGCATGTATGAGCACTGTGTACATGTGCATGTGTGTGTATTTGTCAAAGGTGCAACAGTGATGCTACATGGATGCATGTGACAGCGGTATGTGGAAGCCTGATTGGCAGATGTGACATGGATGCCCGTCTGAACAGTGCAACACTTGGCAGAGGTGTAGACATGCATGCAAGTGTGGTGGTGTGTGTACATGTGTGGTGCACTTCCTGTGTTGCATGTGATGTATGGCTCCCCTTTGGCTGCTGATGCTGTTGTATGTGTAGGGATGGTGGTGGCAGTTGCGATATGGCTGTGGTATGGCTCATGTGTGCCAGTTGCAATGACATGTGTGTTGGGGATTGTGATGACATGTCTGAGGTTTGCCAATGCCACTCATGTGCAACTGTCATGCGTGTATGTGTCCATTGTACAGTGCCCTGATGCCTGTGTTTTGTTTCTCCCTGTCTGCAGCGTCAACTGATGAAGAGGGCGGAGAAGGTGCTGTGGAGCACAGCGGCGGGGATCCGACCGCCAGCCGGAGACGCAAGGCCCGGCTCCCCTCCCGTGTTGTCATCTCGTCGGGGAGTGAGGAGTCCGGTGCCGCGTCCCAGGCCGCAGCTGCCGGGGGGAGGTCCAAGAGGCGGAGGTTGCAGTTGGACTCCTCGGCAGCAGAAGGGGCAGCTGGGACCCCACAGGGCCCAACAGGGGAAGATGGCACAGAGTCATCCAGGTTGGTGGGGGGTTTGGTGGAGGAGGAGGCCGTGCAAGCACCAGAGACGGGGTCTGGAGGTGGGGATCCCACTGGTGCTAGTGGTGCAGTCCAGGACCAGGCATAGGAGGCAGCACAGGCGGCCGCGGAGGTGCCTGTGTGCAATCCTGTCCCCGATCCTGTCCCTGCATCATCTTGCACCAGCAGGGATGCCTACGTCCAGACCCGTTTTCAGGCAGGGGATGAGCTGACGTCAACTGGCCTTCCTCTGCCTGCGGACGTGGCTATCCAGGTCCGGGTTGAGCCTGTCCTGGCTGGTGTGGCGTTGCGTCAACGGGCCATGCGAGGTGACCTGCAGTCTTTTCATGGAGAGACTGCACGTCATCTCGAATGGCTCGTTGACCACGTCAGCCTGCTGGGACAGGTCACCCAGACCGGATTCCTCCGTCTGATGGGGCTTGTTCCGACCCCTTCTCAACTGGACCCCCTACGCGCCAGTCGTCCTCTGTGCCATCTTCCCACCCATCAGTCACCTGGGTGCCCTGTGGAGCTGCCTCTGACAGTGCGGCCAGGCTGGTGGAGGAGGCATCCCTGCCACAGTCGGGAGTCGGACGTCCAGCAGGGGTGGCCACATCAACAACTGCACCCCAGCCGGCGGAGGATGTGCAGGCAGCAGGAGGCAGTGCACGGGCAGAGGCAGAGCAGCAGCAGCAGCAAGATGGTGGGAGCCATGAAGGCTCGGGGCCTTCGACATCGGAGGGGCAGGCATCGGCCGGAGGGCAGGAGGACCCAGGACAGAGAGTGTCTTCCGTGTGGCAGCGGTTGGGCCACGCCATAGGTGCGGAGCGGCGGCGGGCGGAAGAGGCGCGGCTCACAATGGTCAGGGCGGAGAACTCCATGCGGAGGGCCCTGAGGCGGGCCGAGTGCCTCGAGGCAATCCGCAGGGGGTTGGAGGAGGACACGGCGTCGTCCCTGCGGACCCTCGGGGCCATGGAACTGGACCGCCTCCGGGACATCGAACAGGAGTTCGATGATGCCCTGGCCCGGAACACCACAGAGTGAGCCGCTGGACTTGCCCGCCGCCTTTGTATATAGTTCTTTAGTTTTAGGTTTCCTTTGTTTTTTCTTATGATTTGGAGTCGACGGACACTGCTCCACTTTTTGTATATAGTTGATATTTAGGTAGGTTTTTTAGGAGGTTTCCTTAGTTCAGTTGTGATGATGGACCCTTGTTATTTTTGTACATAGTTCTTTGTTGCACGGAGAGTTTAGACATTTCACTTTGGACAAAATTTTATGCGGACATGCAGCTTCTTTTTTCACATTTACATTGTAGTTAGTTTTCTTTCTTTAGCATTCGTATTTTTTTCTAATACATTTTTTTTTACATTGTTCACTGTGTGGTTTCATCTCATTGGTTTCATGCATGTCATGTTGTGTGTTTTCCCATTCATTTGGAAAATATGTGTGTGACGGACATGGGTTCATTTGCTTCATGAACATTGGGGGTGTAACATGTGATTTCCATTTCCATGTGGGTGAATGGGTTACTTGGTAGGGCTTTTTGGCTGTGGAGGCTGACCATTACGCACATTGTGAGGACCTGGTGGGGGCTGCACATGGTGGCAGGGGGGTGGGGGTGGTGGGAGACATGAGTGGGGGCCTGGTGGAGGCTGCCCCTGCACTGCTGGGGGGTGGGGGTGGTGGGAGACATGAGTGGGGGCCTGGTGGAGGGTGCCCCTGCACTGCTGGGGGGTGGGGGTGGTGGGAGACATGAGTGGGGGCCTGGTGGAGGCTGCCCCTGCACTGCTGGGGGGTGGGGGTGGTGGGAGACATGAGTGGGGGCCTGGTGGAGGGTGACCCTGGTGGCTGGGGGGTGGGGGTGGTGGGAGACATGAGTGGGGGCCTGGTGGAGGGTGACCCTGGTGGCTGGGGGGTGGGGGTGGTGGGTGACATGAGTGGGGGCCTGGTGGAGGGTGACCCTGGTGGCTGGGGGGTGGGGGTGGTGGGTGACATGAGTGGGGGCCTGGTGGAGGCTGCCCCTGCACTGCTGGGGGGTGGGGGTGGTGGGAGACATGAGTGGGGGCCTGGTGGAGGCTGCCCCTGCACTGCTGGGGGGTGGGGGTGGTTGGAGACATGAGTGGGGGCCTGGTGGAGGGTGACCCTGGTGGCTGGGGGGTGGGGGTGGTGGGAGACATGAGTGGGGGCCTGGTGGAGGCTGCCCCTGCACTGCTGGGGGGTGGGGGTGGTGGGAGACATGAGTGGGGGCCTGGTGGAGGGTGACCCTGGTGGCTGGGGGGTGGGGGTGGTGGGAGACATGAGTGGGGGCCTGGTGGAGGGTGACCCTGGTGGCTGGGGGTGGTGGGTGACATGAGTGGGGGCCTGGTGGAGGGTGACCCTGGTGGCTGGGGGGTGGGGGTGGTGGGTGACATGAGTGGGGGCCTGGTGGAGGCTGCCCCTGCACTGCTGGGGGGTGGGGGTGGTGGGAGACATGAGTGGGGGCCTGGTGGAGGCTGCCCCTGCACTGCTGGGGGGTGGGGGTGGTGGGAGACATGAGTGGGGGCCTGGTGGAGGGTGACCCTGGTGGCTGGGGGGTGGGGGTGGTGGGAGACATGAGTGGGGGCCTGGTGGAGGGTGACCCTGGTGGCTGGGGGGTGGGGGTGGTGGGTGACATGAGTGGGGGCCTGGTGGAGGGTGACCCTGGTGGCTGGGGGGTGGGGGTGGTGGGTGACATGAGTGGGGGCCTGGTGGAGGCTGCCCCTGCACTGCTGGGGGGTGGGGGTGGTGGGAGACATGAGTGGGGGCCTGGTGGAGGGTGCCCCTGGTGGCGGGGGGGTGGGGGTGATAGGGGACATGAGTGGGGGCCTGGTGGAGGCTGCCCCTGCACTGCTGGGGGGTGGGGGTGGTGGGAGACATGAGTGGGGGCCTGGTGGAGGGTGCCCCTGCACTGCTGGGGGGTGGGGGTGGTGGGAGACATGAGTGGGGGCCTGGTGGAGGCTGCCCCTGCACTGCTGGGGGGTGGGGGTGGTGGGAGACATGAGTGGGGGCCTGGTGGAGGGTGACCCTGGTGGCTGGGGGGTGGGGGTGGTGGGAGACATGAGTGGGGGCCTGGTGGAGGGTGACCCTGGTGGCTGGGGGGTGGGGGTGGTGGGTGACATGAGTGGGGGCCTGGTGGAGGGTGACCCTGGTGGCTGGGGGGTGGGGGTGGTGGGTGACATGAGTGGGGGCCTGGTGGAGGCTGCCCCTGCACTGCTGGGGGGTGGGGGTGGTGGGAGACATGAGTGGGGGCCTGGTGGAGGGTGCCCCTGGTGGCGGGGGGGTGGGGGTGATAGGGGACATGAGTGGGGGCCTGGTGGAGGCTGCCCCTGCACTGCTGGGGGGTGGGGGTGGTGGGAGACATGAGTGGGGGCCTGGTGGAGGGTGCCCCTGCACTGCTGGGGGGTGGGGGTGGTGGGAGACATGAGTGGGGGCCTGGTGGAGGGTGACCCTGGTGGCTGGGGGGTGGGGGTGGTGGGAGACATGAGTGGGGGCCTGGTGGAGGGTGACCCTGGTGGCTGGGGGGTGGGGGTGGTGGGTGACATGAGTGGGGGCCTGGTGGAGGGTGACCCTGGTGGCTGGGGGGTGGGGGTGGTGGGTGACATGAGTGGGGGCCTGGTGGAGGCTGCCCCTGCACTGCTGGGGGGTGGGGGTGGTGGGAGACATGAGTGGGGGCCTGGTGGAGGGTGCCCCTGGTGGCGGGGGGGTGGGGGTGATAGGGGACATGAGTGGGGGCCTGGTGGAGGCTGCCCCTGCACTGCTGGGGGGTGGGGGTGGTGGGAGACATGAGTGGGGGCCTGGTGGAGGGTGACCCTGGTGGGTGGGGGTGGTGGGTGACATGAGTGGGGGCCTGGTGGAGGCTGCCCCTGCACTGCTGGGGGGTGGAGGTGCAGGGGGACATGAGCAGGTGTGCAGGGTAGTCCCCTGTTTTGTGGGCTGCCTGCAGGGGCTGTGGAGGGTGTACAGGGAACACCTGTGAGGACCCACCCAGCCTAATTGCGTGTGATAATTCCCGCACACCCCTGTAATACACGTACCTGGCCAAATCGCATGTGAGAATTCCCACATACCCCTGTAATACACGTACCCTGGCCAATCGCGTGTAGAACTTCCCACGCACCCCTGTAATACACGTACCAAGCCAAATCACGTGTGATAATTCCCACGCACCCCTGTAATACACGTACCTGGCCAAATCGCATCTGAGAATTCCCGCGCACCCCTGTAATACACGTACCCAGCCGAATCGCGTGTAGAACTTCCCGTGTACCCCTGTAATACACGTACCCAGCCAAATCGCGTGTGATAATTCCCAAATACCCCTGTAATACACGTACCCTGGCCAATCGCGTGTAGAACTTCCCACGCACCCCTGTAATACACGTACCAAGCCAAATCGCGTGTGATAATTCCCACGCACCCCTGTAATACACGTACCTGGCCAAATCGCATGTGAGAATTCCCGCGCACCCCTGTAATACACGTACCCAGCCGAATCGCGTGTAGAACTTCCCGTGTACCCCTGTAATACACCTACCCAGCCAAATCGCGTGTGATAATTCCCACGCACCCCTGTAATACACGTACCTGGCCAAATCGCATGTGAGAATTCCCGCGCACCCCTGTAATACACGTACCCAGCCGAATCGCGTGTAGAACTTCCCGTGTACCCCTGTAATACACCTACCCAGCCAAATCGCGTGTGATAATTCCCGCGCACCCCTGGAATACACGTACCCAGCCAAATCGCGTGTGATAATTCCCGCGCACCCCTGGAATACACGTACCCAGCCAAATCGCGTGTGATAATTCCTGCGTACCCCTGTGATACACGTGCCCTGGCTAATCGCGTGTAAAACTTCACGCGTACCCCTGATATGCACGTTACCCGCTTTGCGTTCCTTGTTTGGCAGCCCTGTGGACTGGTCCAGGGTTAGCGCTGCCCTTTGCGATGATTTAGCGATTTTGATGGCTTTTCCTTGCGCGAGGGCGTTCTTGGGGGCGTTACTGGCGCTGCTGCAGGGTCGCTGCGATACTCTGCGCCACGGCTGGTTTGGGAGCCTGAAATCCATGAATACGCTGTGCGCGGAAATCGGTTTTAGCGCACGTGCCTGGCGCAGTCAATCGCACGAGGACACTCTGCGCCAGCCGCTTGCGACACTTTTCTGCGAAATTCTATGAATTACCCTGTCTATATATTCCAGGGACAAAACAAAATAAACAAAAACTATATATATAAAAGAAACAGGTGACTTACTAAGGCATCCTTAACCTAAGGGTGCAATCGCTTCAAACTAAAGAGAAGTACTATTTAAATATGCAAAATTACATTATTAAGCATTTTTGGAGGCAGTGGTGGGGTCTGGTAGGGAGGATGGGTGAGAGGGCATGGCGAGCTCCCTCTTTAGCAGGTATGTGAAGTGTATGCTGAACTTTGAAGGCTGGCTTTGATTGTTATGGGCAGTGGGTTCCAGTGGAGCACGGCGGGCAGGGAGAACGAGCGGAAGCGAGAGGAGGCACAGGAAAGTATGGGAAAGTGAGGTTGAATGCAGACAAGGATGGGAGGGAATGAGATGGTGAACAAACCGAGATACAATCAGACAGGTACTGAGGAAAAAGAGCATTGATAGCTTTGTAGACAAGAAGGAACTTGAAAATAGTGTGGCTGTGCATGGAGAGTCAAATAACATGTTGTCCATAGGTAGGAGTGGGGGAGGATCTGGGAAGGTTGTAGAGGGTGTGTGTAGCAAAGTTGAGGACTTTGTCTAGAGGGAGAAACTAGTAAATAGCAAGGTGAAGGAGTAGGATTGAGCAGTAGCTAAGTTTGCAGAGCATGAGAGTGGCGATAAGTGTAGCTGTAGAGTGATTAGAAACAAAAGGACAAAGTTTCCAAATGTTGAGGACTTAACACGAGCAGCTGAGGCAGTGGTAGTGATGAATTGTTGAAGTCGGAGGTCGCTATGAAAAAGGACTCCAACAATGCGAACCCTGGGTGATGGAGCAAGAAAGTCAGATGGGAAGGAGATAGACGAGGGGAGGGATGGCATTGAAAGCTGGGGGAAAGATAACCTTTGTTTTGTAAGAGTTCAGATTGAGGCACCAGTGAGCCATCCAGTGATGAATTGCAGTGAGATAGTTTGCAGTCTGTTCCGAGATAATTGGGGTGAAGGAGGAAAATTAGAAAAATATTTGAGTGCCATCGGCAAAAAGGTGATAGTGAAAGCCACAGGATGAGATATGTCTTTCTAAGGTAGAGGTATAGAGGGTGAAGAACAGAGGTCCAAGGACTAATTCTTGGGAGTGGGGGCCGACAGGGGTTGGTTTGGGGTCAGAGGTTTGCAAATTCCAGGAGACTTTAAAGGATTGACCTACTAGGTAGCAGGTAATCCAGTCAAGGGCAGATTTGTGAAACCCAAGGTCCTGGAGAGTAAGATGGAGAGAGGACTGGTTGACATTGTTGAAAGCACTAGAAAGGTGCAAAAGGATGAATATAGGAGAGAATTTGGAGTGATGAGCATTAGAGAGAATGTTGGAGACGTGGATTAGTGCAATCATGGTTGAGTGTTTACTACAGAAGCCAGATTGACGTGAATTTTCAAGGCTATTATCCTCAAGGTCAAAGTCCGGTCAAGGACCACCAACCAATGACATTTGACTAATAGGGAAGGAGAGAAACTGGGCTATAGTTTGCTGGGACATTTCGGTCTGCAGAGGGTTTCTTCAAAAGGAATGAGACACTTTCAAATTTGAAGGAGGCAGGGAAGAGTCCAGCGGAGTGAGAGAGGTTAAACATCACAGAGAGATAAGAGCAACTGATTGAGTCTAAATCCTTGACCATTTGAGGAGCAAACTGGTCGATGGGAGCGCAAGATGAGTTGGCACTGCAAAGGATGGGTGATAACTCAATAGAAGAAGTAGGGGAAGAGTAGATAAGGGTAGAAGAGGTTGGGGGAAAGGTGATGAACAGTAAGGGGATTGGGCACAGAGAGAGAGAGGAGGGCTATGACAATGTCACAAATTGTAGAGATTTTAGAAGAAAAGTAAGGAGCAAACGGCCTAATTATAAGTCAGTGGGTTGGATAATAAAGTGCCAGTATTAATGTATACTGGCACTTTACCAGACCGGCCGACTACAGGTTTGCCGGTGGGGTACCTGTTTTACCTCCAGAGCTGGAGGTAAGGCAGGTGCCCTACCGGCAAAAAAAGCCATCATTACCAGCACCGGTATTGCCGGTGCTGGTAATGATGGCAAATCCCCTCATGGAGTCCTAATGGACTCCATGAATGGGGATTAACACTGTCACTCCTGCACTCGTAATCCAGCAGGAATGCCGCCAGACCAAGTGCTGGAAATGGTAATAACATTTGCCGGTATCTTGGCAGAACTACCACCAGGATACTGGCAAACTTATAATGAAACCAAAGTCTTTAGCACAAAGGGAGGAGGCAATGGATATTGGCTTGGGAAGTATGAGCAACAATTGGAGGGTAGATTAAAGTTTGCAGGTGTGATTGTGAAGGGAGGAGATTAAGTTTGTTAAGTAGGAGGATTCAGCAGAGTCCAGTGCAGAGGTTGGGCAGGAAGGGAATGTTTGTAGGCTCAGAGTAGGGAAGGTGTCTGTAAACTGCAACACCGTTGTAGGTTACGTCACATGTTTGATTTGAGGGACTACATTTCAGAGGTGATCCATGGCTGAGAACAGATATAGGAAAGTGTGAATCTGCGAGCAGGATAGTGTTGGTCAAATGAAGTTATAAATTCATAGTGAAAGTCAGAGAAAGCACGGTCAATGAAAGAGGCATGGATAAGGGAAAGAGACAGGAGAGAGGTCCTGACATCATCCTCTTAGCCATTAAAGAGGGAAGATGAGGAGTAGATGGTGGAGGGAAGGAGATGTTAAATTGAACAATGGACTGATCAGAGGAGGAGGGGTCAATGGAGAGGTTGTTGGAGGAGAATGAATTAGAGAGAATGACTAGATCAAGAGAGTTCCCACCAGAGTCTAGGCTGGTTATGAAGGGAGTAGAAGGAGTGGTCATATAGGAGGGGTTTAAGTTCAAGGGAGGTGGCTCCAGAGGGCTTGGGTAGGTTTAAGCCCCCATCATGACAATACGGATGTTGGCAGGAAGTGACTCAGGGAGAAGGACCAGATCAGCGAAGAATGAGTTGAGAGGTCTAGGGGCTGATAGAGGGCCAGAACAGTGAGAGGAGTAGAAAGGAGGAGTTGAATAGTGCCATATTCAAAAGAGGATGAGTTGCTATCCGAGGGGAAATGTTGAGGGCATTATTGATAAGGAACCCCACACAGCCACGCCTTCCTACAAAGTCAGGGAGAGTGGGAGAAGGTAGAATGAATGTGGAGAGCTGCTAGTGGTGCCGAGTCATGAGGGGAGATACAGGTTTCTATCATAGCAAGAAGTCAAAGTTGAGGGTGATAACTGGTCAGTAATGTAGGAAGACTTGAGTAATGTAGAAAGATTTGTTGCAGAGGGATTGTGCATTCCAGAGGCCAAGTGGAATAGTGATAGGAGGCAGGGGTGAGGAGCAGGTGTTGTGCAGTAGGTAAGTGGGCTAGTTGAGGTTTGAGATCCTCTGAGTGTCTGATTTGAGGGGTACAGACGCAGGGGGAATGAGGAAGAAGGGGCCGCCTGTGGAGTGATGCAGAAGCTACTCCAAGTTGAGGCTGAACGCTATGGAAAAAGGGAAGGAAAACAGTGAATAGAAGGCGGAATGGAGCAAAGTCGAGATGCATGATTAAGGGTAGAAGAAATAGCCAAGTGAAGACAACTAAGAGAAAGTGCAGTACAAGCGAGAGAGAGATGGCGGGTGAGTGGAAAGTGAAGGGGTGGATTGTTGACTCAGAAGAAACAGGTGTAATTTCTTAGTTGGGCTAGAAGGGGGCTATAGGTAACCAAATGACAGTTAACAGATCTAAAAAAAGCAATATTCCTTTGTCCTATGAAGGAACAGGTGCTCCACGGTGAAAGTATATTCATTGGGTGGAAGGTCCCCTATTCATGGAAACACAACTCAGGTAAAAGGTGAGCTTGGGGAAGTCCTGGCTTGAGCAGGGGTTCCTGTCTTGGATGTCCAGGAGAGACTGAATAAAGGAAGCAGTGCATCACATGACCCTCTGGAAGCCAACCACAGTGCTCCAGATGGCTCTCACACTTGCAGGCAGAGTCCAGGATGATGTAGGCTCAGAGAGCTTCGTTTCGCAGGCAAGACCCTGAGATGGTGCACAGCGTCCTCTGGCAAGGAGAATGCTATAGCTGTTCCTCTGAAATACAAAGACTGAGGCCAACATAACACAGCACGCTGCAGTATTTGGATTTGTTTGTTAAAGAGTGAAAAAGAGATGCTTTTTTTAAAAACTATCTTTAATTTCCTCACAGGACATAAATACCCTAATGTCAAAAATGGTAACTGTATGCCTGGAACCCCTAACGTTAGCACTTACATCATTTGGGTCCAGTGCACAATTGAAGAGTAAAACCAGATGAAGTCACCTTACACTTTAATTTTACTCTCCGTTTTGTAAAACATGTTAAGGGTATGGAGTGTGCCTGCTTTTTGCAGGTTCCAATTGCAGGCAGATTTTATAGGAATCCATTTGTTTTGCACCTGCATCTTGGGCTGGCGTAAAAAACAGAGAGGTTTTGCAGGCGGAGTGGGAAGTACAAGGCAGAAATGTACTATCCCTCCCTTGCACGCTCTGCAGAGTTTAGTTTAGTTTATTCATTTGTATTGCGCACCAGACCCGAGGGTATGAGGGCGCACGAGCAACAAGGTTATTCATAGCTTGGTTACACGTTACAATGCATTACAATGATTACAATGGGACAATAGATGGTTGGAGCAGTCACGATAAAGGCAAGAGTTTACAGATTTACAATTATACACATTTACATAGTTTATAGCGGTGAGGTGGGTTGGATGGTATTAGCAGTCATTGTTCTTTAACCATTGCATGTTGTTGCGTCTAAAGTGTGTGTAGGTTTGGGGTGTCCTTAGAGGGGGTGGTAGGGAGTTCCAATGTTGGGCTGCTTTCACCTCGAAGCTGTTGCCACCCATTTTGGTGCGTTTGAACCTGGGAACTGTGAGTAGATTAGCGTTGGAGGTTCTAGTAGGTCTATTGGAGGTGTGTTTACTTATTCTGTCGACTAAGTAGGATTTTATCTGTAGTGTTGAGCCAGTTATGGGCTCTCCTGATGTTAGAGATGTGTTCTCTCTTGGGGATGCTAAGCGCTGCTCTGAGAGCGTTGTTTTGTAGCGTCTGTATTTTGTTAGTAACCTGTTTGCTAGCTCCTATATAGAGGGCATTACAATAGTCGAGTTTTAATAATACAAGGGCTCTGGCTAACGTAATGCAGCTCTGGGTGGATAAGGAGGGTTTAGCTGCTCTTATAAGCTTACATGTGTAGGCCATGGAGGATGCCATAGAGCTAACCTGTTTATGGAAGGAGAGGGAGGAGTCAATGTATATTCCTAAGGTTTTCACTTCCTTGGCTACTTTGATCGGGTTCCCGTCTATAATGAAGCTGGTGTAGTTGTGGTCCAATTTAGTTAGGTTAGCCGTGGAACCAAGTATGATGAGTTCAGTCTTGTCATCATTCAGGCATAGACTGTGGTTGCCATCCATGCCCGGATGATGAGGTACACCTTGTTTATTAAAGGCCAAATCATGGTTGTAATCTCCCATCAACGGGATGAGGAACTGGGTATCATTGGCATAATTAGTGCAGGTGATACTCAGACCATCTAGATCATCAAACATGGGCTTTGTGAACACGTTGTACAGTGTAGGGGACAGATCCAGCCGATGGCTTCTTGGGAGAAGTGGGCAGCTGAATCCAGGTGATTGCATAAGATTTTGTGATCAACTAGATCAAATGCCGCGGAGAGGTGCTCTGACTGCAAAACTTCTGTGAAATCTAACTAAGCTGTATAGCAAGTCCATGTGCCTTGTTTCGACACCCTGCTATGCCCCTTCTCTAGCTTCAAAAAGTCTGACCTAGAAGAAAATAATCATCAACTGCAAAGGAACGCAAATACAAAACCAAAAATGAATGCTCTTAGAATACCTGGTACATAAAACCACTGACATGAAAGACATGTGTGCCAAAATACCAAAAGAAAAAAAACATTCAGCGTCGATCATCAATCATGCCTGAAATCCAGGCAGGAAATGCCTTCCCAAACTCTGATGTTTTAAATACTCCTGATTTGCAGTTTTGCAGGGTGATAGAATTCACTTTGCACAGATGCATTCATCTGCTGTTTCAAATCCACACGCTGCCAAAACATTGCACTACCTCTACATGTGAGTATGCACATATAGTGCCTTTCTGAGCATATCCACACACTGCCAAAACCCTTCACCGCCTCTATTTTATTTTATTTTTTATTTATTTATTGGTTAAATTGTAATGCAGAAAAATGGAGTTTCAAGGTACATCAAGAGAGGATAGGGATGAGAAAGAAGGTATAACGCAAATGGCCAGGGATGCTAGAAGCCCAGCAGGGCTTACCTGGAACACAGGATTCGCCCATCAATTCTGCACACAGATGGGTGGAGGCATCTCTTCCACCAGGCCCAGGCAGCACTGCAGTGCTGTGGAGATGAAGGTGATCTGGCAACAGCAGGGCCAGACAGGGCTAGGGTACAACATGCGCATACTCACTCTACTAGTGAGTTGCGCATGTTATGCTTTTCAGAGCATTTTCACGTGCTGCCAAAACATTGCACTGCCTCTACTAGTGAGTATGCGCATGTTGTGCTTTTTGTGCATATCCGCTCGATGCCAAAAGATTTCACTGCCTCTAATAGTGAGTATGCCAATGTTGTGCTTTTCCAAGCATATCCACAAACTGCCAAAACGTTGCACTGCCTCTATAAAGTGTATAGAGGCAGTGCAATGTGCCTTTGAAGTATAGGAACACTGAGCACAAAGCAGTGTCGGCCATTTTCACTGCAGCCTGACCTTACAGCACCTGGCTGCGGCGGCCCAGACGACGCACACTATCAAACACCAATCAGAACCCTTGTTTCCCACTAGCACCACCAGCTGAAACACAGACCTTCATATTGTTTTTCACACTAAAAAATGTCACAGGATTGATTAGTCACTGCACCTTGCATCTATGGTGAAAACAGGCAAATCAAGCTCAAAGTGGTTGTAATAGAATCATCACCATTGCACTGCAGGCAATAGTCATGGGAGGAATGGTGCCATGGCCATGTATTGTGCCAGAAAGATAGGTGGTGGTTTCTTGTGCATTACTATGGGAAGGCAACCAAGAAGTAGCCCAGGAATTGCACTGGAAGGACTTGAGGGATGTGCGGTATCGCACATGGATGACCTATAGGATGTGACACCCATTGTAAAGGTAACAATTGAGAAGGTTCAGTAAGCGCATAATATATGGGTAGACTCGCCATGCTATCCGCCTAGAAGAGCCTGTAATTATAGCCTGTGCTCCTCTAGTTGCAACTTGTTGAAGCGTAGACTGTTGCTGTTGCTAACCGTTTTATCGCAGCCACAAGAATCGACAGAAGAAGCCAATACCTGATTGGGCAGACATACAACTAATCACCACCGAATATGCTAGGTATGTATAACGCACCAATCCGGTGGAAACTGGGCGCCGGCAAGGCTATCCGCACACATCAGAATACAGCAAGGACTATCACAAATTTGGTTGTGCTGGTTACAAAATTCTCTACCTACTTACACCAGACTACGCCTCAAGACCGGGCACGCTGAACACATAGCGAGCCTATAGCACTCACGCCATCTCCTGACTCCTCTCAGCACCAGTCCACATGCCTGTCCTCATGGGTTGCTCTCCACCAGAGACTGGCCAGCCCTGCTAGGCCAAATGCACACAGGCATCCTAATCTTGCTCCATGACCTCAAACACTCTGGACTTTCCGTCCCCGAGGGCGTTCCCGCCACCAGCACATTGAGACTATAATAACGTTAAAAGGCTCTATATAAATGACAAATACAAGTAGGATTTATGTAAACTCTTATAAGATTCTGATAAGATCCTTATGAGAAAATGTATAAGAAAGGTTTGTATGAGCACTAGTGGCTATGCACATGTGCTTTTCCGAGCATTTACATGTTCTGCCAAAGCAATGTACTGTCTCTACTAGTGAGCATAAGCGCAAGTTGAGCTTTTCTGTGCATATTCACGTGCCGCCAAAAGATCGCACTGCCTCTGCTAGTGAGTTTTTTATGCTCATGTTGTGGTAGTCCGTGCATGTTCAGCGCTGCCAAAACATTGCACTGTCTCTACTAGTCACTATGCATATGTTGTGCTTTTCCGAGCCTATCCACGCACTGCCAACACATCGCACTGCCTGTTAGTGAATATGCGCACGTTGTGCTTTTCCAAGCATATTCACACACTCATAGATGCCAACGCTCCCGATTTAGGAGGGAGACTTCCGATTTTTAGGTAAAAAATGTTGATATTTATGACTGTCTCCTGCCTAACATATGCCGAACCACAATGCAGTTCCATGGGGAAATGTCATTCTCCCGCTTCCCGTTATATAATCTCCCTCCCATGGCATCGAAAATGATGGCATGTATGCGTACTGCCAAAATAGTGCAGTGCCTCTGTTAGTGGGTGCTGTGGGCTGCCTCCGGTCCCCGGGGCAGCCCACAGAGATCGTCGGGATCACCCGACGATGTTGACACGCCGGGGGGCAGCCGGCGTATCGATGGTAGGGAGGTGCCCTACGGCACCCGGTGTCACCGGGTGCAAGATCCGCATTGCGGGGGGGTCACCCCCAGTCGTCCCGCGGTCGCGGCTCCGAGGGCACTCGGGCCGCACCGCACACAAGGCCACGACCACGTGGCAGGCCCACAACCCCCACAGACCCACGCAGACACAAGTTGCCACTTCCTGGGGCTCTGCTGCTCTGCCCTCGCAGTGCCAGCAGAGCCCCTTTTATTAACTGACCACGTGAGCGTCATGACACAGTCACGGCGCCCACGTTGGTATAAACAACTAGACCCCCACACAACATCGAGTATGCGCATGTTGTGCTTTTCCGAGCATATTCACACGGGACTGCCAAAATAGTGCAATGCCTCTTCTAGTGAGAATGCACGTGTTGTGCTTTTCCGAGGAGCATATTCACACGGCACTGCCAAAATAGTGCAATGCCTTTTCTAGTGAGAATGTACGTGTTGTGCTTTTCCGAGGAGCATACTCACACGGGACTGCCAAAATAGTGCAATACCTTTTCTAGTGAGAATGCACGTGCTGTGCTTTTCCGAGGAGCATATTGACACGGCACTGCCAAAATAGTGCAATGCCTCTTCTAGTGAGAATGCACGTGCTGTGCTTTTCAGAGCATAGCCATGTGCTGCCAACACGTCCACTGCTTGTGAGTATGTGCATGTTGCATCGCCAAGGCAGGTGAAAACACCCGATTTTGTTTTTGGCGGGTGTGTCCCCATAGAAGTTAATGGGCGCATGAGGGACTTGGCGGGTGATTCAGCTGCTTGCAAGGCGGGTGACACCTGCCAAAGGTGGGTGAGTTGAGAGCTATGATATTGTGCTTTTGCGAGCATGCGCTGCCAACACCTGCACTGCCTCTGCTATACATGTCGTGCTTCTGTGTCTCCTGGTATCTTGTTTGAGTGGCCCGTTCGCCCTGTTGTTCGTGGAGTGGTGTTGTAGATATAATGGAAGGACTCGAGCAGCTGTTTAGCTCGCAGACAAAGCATGAAGGGTGCCATATTGAGTTAGTTTCTCTCATACGTGCCGCTCTAGGTCTCCACGGGAGGACCTGAGCTAAACCCGCTGTAGTAAGGGTTCTCACCCCCCCTCACGCACTCCACTGTGCCGGGCTGAGATCTGGGCTGCTGGCCAGATGTTTCTCACTAACCCAGCTCCTGCCCTGCCAGTGTCGGGTTTCTGACCACCTGTTGAGACAACTTAAATTTCATGGACGTTTTGTGGAGCCAGCCCAGAGCCGACAGCTTTTTTTTCTGCAGCATCAGGCTCAAGTTAGCACGTGTGTCCTTGTTTTAACAGCAATCACAGCCAATGGTTATGAACAATGTAAAGTGTTCGCTGCGGGCGGGCGGGCGGGCGCGCCAGTCGGGGGCCGGGGGAGGTGGGGCAGATAGAGTCTTGCGTTAGCCGTGGTTAAAGATGTAAAAAAGGGAGGAGGCAGTCAGATATAAAGTGAAATGAAATTAAATAGAACAGCTGCAAATACCGGTATGAAAGCCTGTAGATAAATGTCTTTGTATAACTATACAGGTTAGTTGTGTAATTCTAATTGGTTATTTATAACGCGCGTTTCTAAGTGTGGACCCAGGACTCGCACCTCTACTGATCTGCGTCATCTTGCTTCCAAGAAGCGCGCTGCTACTAAGCTATAGTACCCGTGTAATTGCTACTGTGATTGTGATCCATTTTTACAGTTGAAGGGTGATGTCACAATGACTACTGCTTGAGACAACACAGAGCGAATTCCAAATATCACTCCTGCACTTAATTAAAGCCCTAACGATCTTCTTAAAAGGCATTCTTCTAAAATACCTTTCTTTGACACTTTGCAGCCATTAATTGTCCAGGGGCAGTTTATGCTTGTAGGTTTATACTGTTCATTGCTGGGGCTCCAACGTGGGAGCAATGTGCTTTCTGCACATTACTTATTTGAAAGCACAAAACGTGCTTGATGCATTTTACTAAAGTGCTCAAACTGTTATCATGCAACAGAATAAAAGCTGCATATCAGTTAAAAAAATCTAATCTGATCCTAATCTGATCCTCCACTGATTGTGTGTCTCAACAACTGGAAGATCTGTTACATTGGATGAAGCAAGAGGCCAGGTATTAACGGGGATGACAGTGTGTGACTATTTACCATGAGGAATAAAATACGCCCTACATATGTAATAACGATATTATAAGTCACCTCACAGTTCTATGAACTTATAAATAAGGCTTCCCGTTTTATTATATTTATTTTTCCATTGTTTCTGTTTGTATTTAACCATATTTATTGTGTACCCCTCTTTTCTGTATTTATCCATATGTATAATTGTCTAATAAAAAGATAATAGCAGCCAGTAAATGTCTCTATTTATTCAAATAAAAAAATGCATTTATTATAAAGACACACAGCCCTAGAGGGCACACATGGAACTGGGTCATTCCACATCAATGACTGTTCTATTTTTGCTATGCCAGCCGGAAGACCTGCCTTTTCGTTTTTCCCATTGTTATACATAAATACAGAAGGAAAGCACATTGATATCGGCCTCCATGTGTTCAAATCAGTAAAACCGAGAAACAGGGCGCCCTACTTATAAAATAACTCAGGCATCAGTCTCATCCCCCAATTTAGTCACTGAACTCCTCATTGACTTGCAATATCCTGGGGGTACTTTATTCCATACATTAAGTGGCAAAGACTATGACAATAGCAGCAGTTACACATAGGAGCCCAAGAACACAGCATAACATTTATTGGTAATTAGCAAGGTAGCAATTGCGGAAACGCTGCTTAGTAGGGCAGAGATGGGGGGGGGGGTGAGAGAGGTCATAAGGGGTAGATGTGAGTAACAGGGAGGTTGTTAGGGAGAACAGAGGGAGACCAGGCACAGTAACTATTCACTGTGATCGTACAGGTTATGGAAGAGATTGGCAGAGCATCCCCAGAAGGGCTATGTGCCAGGAGAAACTGTGTGGGGTAATGGGCTCGGGACTTCGTCGCCGAAGCACCATCTGGCCCTTAAGCCTTGAGAGCTCTCCTCGTGCCACGGGGTGCCCAGCCACCACCTTCAGAAAGTACTGTCCAAACAGTGTCCCAGTTACGTGAGAAAAAAACGACATTTCAGGCATTTGTGCAGCTCTTTTATCCCCAAATCACAAACATATCAATACTTCTGGGCACGGCCTATATTAACACACTGACTCTACATATGCATTAATTATACTGCTTAAATACCCAATGCCACTGCTTCATAGCACTTTTGAAGATCTCAACAACATCTCAATATCGTAAAATGCAAAAGAGTTGCTGTATTTTTATTAAAGCCTCTGTATTGCTGTGTTGCTAAAACATAAATATGGGCAGCCTTGTGCCTTACTGACAAGTCTAGATGCTCACAGACAAGTTGATGCGGTTGCTCCGGTAGCGGAGCGCGTCATTGACTTACTAACAGCATATGAAATAATGTGTTGCCAATGAATTCTGGTTTAAGAAACAGCTCAAATTGATTTAAAACGACTTTGTAAATTGTCTGAACTTTGGCATTTATTTCGAGTTCACTGTGATGAGAAAGGCGGACATTTCATGGATATTTCAGGGTAAAGGTTGTAATGATAATAGCATAATAGGTGCTGGTTTTAGTGCTGATCACCATGAAAACATCTGCTTTTTAATTGGGAATATTTTTTATTGTTTGGCCTGTCTTTATGTTGGGGTGTGATGTATTTAATGCTGCTTGTAAACCAGAGAAATATTAAATACACAAATAGTTAAATATGCTTTTGTGAGATTTAGCAAAGTGTTGATTTGTCACGTGTTTTAATTAGCAGGGATGACACAGCAATGCTGACTGGGGATAGTGGTTGCCCACACAAAACACCAAAAATCCTGGTATGCTGTGGCCCTTTGAAACCACTGCGGTGATGGCTTGGCACAGCATAAAAGATGTGTAACGTAACATGATCGCCTCATGGCGCATTTGTTATTTTAATGAAGAAACACATTCATGCTCAGGACAGGAGCACTTGAATGTTATCTGCGTGGTATTGCTATGTTTTGTAGGGATATGTGCAGAAAAATGGACCATGTTTATGCTGCAATATTGCCTTTTCCCTGCAGATTCTTTTACTGCATGCAAGCGCTTCAAGTTTGTGTAGAGTAAATGGGTGGTTGACTACCAAAGGCATGAGTGCTATTAAATGTCACTATTGCCGAATTCCCTGATATCGCATATAGCGATAAACGAGCGAGACCAATTGAGAGTATGAGTCTTATTACCAGTAATTCCATTCCTGCCACTTTCTTTGGCAGTGACGGGATTGGCACCACTTTTACAGCACCGCCAAATTCCGAGTTTAGAGGTAAAGTGGAGGATTCCCCTCCAGAAAAAGGCTGGAGGTAAATTTTCCATTTTACCTCCCAAAATCTGATCCTTAAGAGCTCGATTCATGGAATATTTGCCAAAGTGCCTTTGCACTGTCGACACAAACACTGATTCATGGAACCGTGCAAAGTGTATTTTTGCAGTGCAAAGTCCAGGCAAAGTACTGCACAAATGGCTATGCGCTGACTTTGACCGGCCTTTGCTCTGCAAAAATACACTTCACACGGTGCCATGAATCAGGGTTTGTCTCTTTTCAGCAGTGCAAATTCACTTTGAACCGGGCAAATATTTCACAAATCGGTCCCTTAGTGGGCACATGGCTGGGTGCATGCGCATTCATTGCTCTGACGCATCGCGCATGCAGGCGGGAGGTGCACCGCCGGCATCTGCAAGCGCATCCGGATTCATAGAGAGACTCCTGGTCTCCTATGTCACAGCTCTGGCTCAGGGGAATGTGCACTGCTGACAGGGGATATGCTCTTGCCCATGGCAACCCTCCTCTGCCCACAATAGAAACATTCATTCTCGGCATGAGAATGTCTACTTTTGTTTGAAATTGTTACCTCCCATATGGGGCAAATGTAAAGAAATGTGCAGCAGCGGTGTTTAAGGGCTGTCAGTATGCCTACGCTCGCTAACCTAATATGAATGGGGGCTAACCCCTGCCCCACGTATGTGGGCTCAGGGATCCAGCCCCTACCTACGTTCTGGAACTGCAGCCAACACTTGTTCATGCCTAGAGGTAGCTAGTTGCAAGGCTGGACATTAAGATTGGATAAAAAGGAGCTAAAAGCAGCTCCTGGTTATCCAGCATTAACCAGTGGCCAGGGGCTACCACTGGGAAACTAGCAGCTAGTAAATAGCGTTCCCCAAATGCAACTTCCACGTAAGATGCAAACATGCCATTTTGTCCATTATTTATACTCCTGTACTATTCAAATGGTCTACAAATGTGTCCTAATGTTTATCTTCAGACGGTCCCAAATTCACACAGTTAAATTCACATAGGTGTGTTTGTTTGGCATTCATGTGCGCGGGGAGCCAAAGGGAGCTCCTGGTCGCTATTGCTGTCAAGCTCACCGGGCTCTTCTAAGCTGCAAGCAGAAGCTAAGTAGCTCCCAACTGCCCTCAGTTTCGGACACTGAGTTGCTGATCTCTTTTGCCCATAGCCTCCTATTCCTCGCAGATCCCTATTGCGAATCAGGGACTTGCAGGTGGGTACCGCAGGAAAAGAGCCACCAGGAGGGAACATGCTGAATGGGTCCCACTGATATCCCTTTGAAGAGTGCCAGCATACATCCATGTTGTCAGCTTTGATATCCCAAGAACTCTGTCCAGTGGTGTATAGCTCAAATGAGGGAGGCCTCTCCCCCCCTGAAAGATGTGCTGCGGGGCGATGTCAGTCCTCTTCCCAGGAAACAAACCCAAACTTTCCGCCAAGCTGTCTCGGGAGGATAGCTCAGCGGCAAGGTGCTCGCCTTGGAAGCAAGACGACACGGAGCAACACTGGTTCGATCCCTGGGTCCGCACTTAGAAACCTCTGGGTATTAAGCGCGTTATAAATATCATATCATAAGCTGGGGCCCCTTAAATGGTGGGGTCTCCCCTGCACGGCAAGCTCTGCAAGATCGTCTGTGAAATGCATACCTCTTTCTCCACTGCTTGTAAATAAGTAAAGACCATTCTACGGGTTGCAGCGTGCAGCGTGTAGCTGACACAGGGGCTACTTCAGGTGAAAAACAATGTCATCTTCGTCTTCTTGAAATCAATGTCTCAAGTGACCCTAGTTTGAAATGGCGCTTCGCTTTCGTTTATAAGCCATGCATGTGCTGCCACATTCTCTAGAGATGAATGTGTCAGCAGCGCCTCTTATCAAATTTACCAGCACAGCTACACCTGATGGCACTCGAACGCAGAAAGCATCCGGCGACCGGGAGGTGCTGAACTGCCCTGAATAAACCTGAAGCGCAGACTCCCTGTCCCGATAAGCGTGATACCTAAAATACCACGGGCGGAGGTGGAGAGGAACAAGGGGGGACAAGACAGCGATCTTAGTAATGCTTCGTCGCGCCTTGAAACACTGGTGTATAAGCGTGCTATAAATAAAATATATCATAACAAGAATCTGTCATCTGTGGTCAGAAGCAGAGGCATTGCTAGGGGAGCACTGTGGGTGGGGGGCTACAGCCCCGGGTCTTTTGGTTGTAGCACCGGATAGAAGCTCAGTGGCTACAACCAAAAGGTTAGCTAGCCCCAAGTCCTGACAGCCCTGACATTAGCGTAGCCCACGGATCTTTCACAGACCTAGCAACACCCGTGGTCAGAAGGGAGGAAGACTGGTCGATAGGGAAACAGAGGGATTTCATGCCAAGCCAGTGACTTTACAAGGGCGTTATGGATAAATCTAGAGCATGTGACAGGTGTATGCCATTCTTGACAAGATGTTCCTCCGGTTCCATGTCATTTCATCGTGGGATGTTTTTTCGCTGGGTTTTTTACTGCTAATTTTTTATTGAAAAAACCCATTGAATTTTTTAAAAATGTATTTTTGGGGGGTCCCCACTAAACCCCCTATTCCCTTTCAGTTTATATCTATTACCAAAAGCCCACATCCGATATATATAACTTTTTAACCCCCGCAGAAAAAATGTGATGGTTTTTTTTTCGATAAAAAATTCACGGTAAAAAATACTGTGAAAAAACATCCTGCGATGAAAGGACGTTGTACCGTTCCACCAGAGCCACCGGCCATTAGCACCACACAGCACAGTGGGCTTTGCTTGCTGTTTCAGTTGCAGCCCTATTCCATTAAAGTGGGTACACAAAAGGTATGTACAGATGAAGCAGATATGTCCATACACAGAATAAGGACTCTTAATGCTAGGGATGGGTGAACTAGCTTGAGTCAGATTCAAATCTGCTAAACAATGGGATTTCGAATTGGATTGAATGATTCAAACCACTTGGAGCTTAAACTCATAATATTTGAAAGATTTTAACCACATTTCAAGCAGCTTGAAAAAATAAGAGTCGCTGTTGGCTCATCCTGGTGCATCATTTTGGCTGCTTTTTCAGTTTTCGCAGCAGATTTTTTTATTCTACTGCACTTTTTTATCCTTTAATTAAATGTGTTTCATTTCACCAATGACCTTGGCCAGATTCAGACAGCTTGCTGTCTGTGGTTCGAACTGGTTGGATCTAGTTGAAACCATAAACATTGATAATCATGCATTAAGTGCTAAGCACAAGTATGCTCGTCCTAGTTGCATAGACTTGCATAGAGCTCAGCATTTAGGGGTTAAAGTTCGGTTTGAATAAACTAACGGGTCCGCCTAGTTGGGGTCATGATTTTAGCAGAAGCCTCTACAAATGTAAATCAACATTATCTCAGGATACACGCTAAACGTATGCACTGATTTCAACCCTCTTGGACGAGTATGCGTGTCCTTTTTGCATAGACTTGCATAATAGGCTGGCACTTAAGCAGATCATTTTGGATCATAGAGGATGTAATAGCCACTTGTAGGACAAAAAAAACGATGAAGATAGAAAGGACTTGCACGGCTGGCACCTTATTCTTGTGCTCATGTAGGGCTACATATGTAACAGTACCATCACAATAAGCACATTCTCTATCTAAATGCATGTCACATTTAGGAGATTTAAAACAATCATGTCTTCCTGCAAAACAGGTGTCTGAACGTTAATGGGTTAATTGCAGCCCTTCAGCTGATCCTTATCTACATTATTGTGGCATGGAGGTGATTTAAAGCAGGAATTTCTGCCCGCAAAAGAATGTGTTACTTTTAGCTTTTGTTAAGATTGTGGTGTAAAATAAATCCCTCGTAACCGTGTAAAACAACATCGCAGCAAACAGACCGGAATTCACATACTTAGCTTTTCTTGTTTTACTTTGCTGTTTTTACTCAAAATGAGTATTGGTAATATGTTATTTCTCTTTTGTATAGAAAATGTAAAGATGAAAACACATGTTTCGGAGGATTTGTTGAAAAGAATCATTTTTGAAACTTGTAATTTTAAACAAAACTTGAAAGGTGAACATGTCTGCCTATAGAAAAGCCAAAAGTCATTGTTTTTTTCCGGTGTTTGCTTTTTGTTTGCACGAGTTGCGACTTCATTTCCCCTACTTTTGTCGGCACATGGTTTATCATCATGGGTCTTCTTTACCTCTGTTTCACATTCTTGTCTTTGCATTGTTTCAAGGTTTTCTTTCTATGCCTCTATCCTGATGGGATTGCCTTCCGGCCCACAATACCCATCACCCTCCAGGGGGGGGCTCTGTGTTCCGTACAGCCGGCACCAGGGGTTCAGCGCCCCAAACACTATTCAAATTCAGGTGTTAGAGAATATGTGTACAGAGAGTGGCCATTCATTAATTAATTGAAAACACATTTCCTCATGAACATGAATGAGTAGATTTAGAGTCCAGCTATAATCATCACAAACATTTCATAATTCATTATAACAAAATGACCTCTCAAACCCGAAACATCAAATTATAATTATGGAAAAGTTCCATACAAAAAGCTCTATTTTTCTGCAATTTTATTTAATTAAACACTGCGCATATCTTAAACAGATTTGCAGAAAGCGCCAGCTGAGATTAAGGATTTAGCAAAAGAAATGAGTCATGGCCATAGTGACAACCATTCACAAAACAAAACTTTGAAATCTTTGAAAAAGAAACAACGAATATTATTGTGGATGGAACATTACACAAGTAACAATAACCCAACAACTAATTTAAAAATGTAAACATTAGATTAATTTCAACATTCTGTAAAAAAGCAAGAAACTAGATCCAAGTACACTCAAAGCAACTAAATACAACTAAAATAGATTGGCAAAATGGAAGAAAGCAGTTTAGTGAATAGGCAGTAACATCTGTAGGACCCAAGGGCTATGACCATCTGGGTGCCTGAACGAATGGTGGTCTGTGGACTCTTGTCTTTATTTCATCACCCAGCATTTTTGTAATGCTTTTCTAGGTATTATCCAACATATATTTTTTCCCCTGCCTTGCCTTACATTGTATCCTGCTTTTATGATTATAAATTATGGTCACTCGTGTTTGCCTTCTTTCTATTGACAAGATGCCTCATTGGAAGCATATGTCTGCCCTGTACAACAATACATCACATCAAATTACGCTAGACTGACAGACTATACTGCACTGATGAACCCTAATAAGTGTGAAACCAGGTATGTAGTTGCTGGCAGTCTTGAGAAATGTCTGTCTTGGGTTGCTATGTATAAACGAACACTATCCTGTAAGACAAAGGCAATTTGATGGAGCAAAAGGCTTGCTTTTGGGCTAATTTGCATGCCCACAATGCCTTGCTGATGTGGCTCTGAAATGAAGGTGCACTTCCAGTGATGGTAACTAGGTGGCGTTGTGGCATGTGTGACTTGGCTCAAATGAAATATTATATATATTTCTTGTCCTCACACAGATAAAGAACACATTTCTAAAATAGGTTAATCATTAGTTGAGGTAGCTCTTAGGCCAGCAGTCTCCATTTCATATTCCAAATATAGCTTCAAAATGTTCAAGACCACGTGATGCTATTATTACATACCAAGAGGCAATATCTTGCCAAGGAAGAATGGAGCTTTAGTTGAAGCCTTCAGGTTATTTAATATCACTATGAAATGCACACGTTTGAAAAAGGGACCCTACTGCCAATATTTGTATGTACCGCCACCACTTTTGAAGATGTTGACAGGAGATCACCAGCGATCGCTCCAATAGGCAGGCTTTGAGGAGCGGCTGCTCGGCGCAATTATGAACCGACAACCTAACAAGCATGCAGTTTTCATTCCAGCACATTTAAACAATTGCAAAAGTTTTGATTTAATTTTGGGGGACTTGTAGCAAGTATAGGTATTATTTAGATCATCGTATTGGCCATGGGATATCTAATCAGGGATTAATTCATCATGGATATTGAACGTGTTTACTGTAAACCATTTAAGGCCTTGCATGCCAGAAGAGGAAAAGTATTATTACTATATTCACACTACTAAATAAGAAATAATAATAAGATGCTTCTTGACCCCTGTCCTTACTGCCCTGGACTGAAGAACCATATACCAGCGTTGTCCATCACCCCACTGCCGTGGGATCCTGCGCAGGGCCTTCCACCTGGACAAGCAGGAGCAGTCATATGAAGGATCACGTGACTGCCATTTTCAGGAAGGGCCCTGAAGATTCCCTGGTCGCTCTGCTGTGTGCGGTTCCGGCCTGCAGTGTGTGCTGCTCGCTCACCTTTACATCTGCTGCTTGGCCCCTGTCCGTGATGCCCTGGACTGAAGAACTATCTACCAGTGCTTTCCATCACTGATGTGGGCTCCCGTGATTGGCTCCAACCCCAGGGACGTGCAGGAGTGGTCACTGCTGGTGTGCGGTTCCAGCCTGCAGTGTGTGCTGTTTGCTCACCTTTCCATCTGCTGTTTGGCCCCTATCCCTGCCGCCCTGGACTGAAGAATCATCTACTGGCATTTTCCATTATTGCCGCTGGCACAGTGTCCTGTACTTGGCCCCACCCCCCTGGACATGCAGGCGTGGTCACTTGAGGGTCACATGACCACTATTTCAGGAAGTGCCTCTGAGCTTCCCTGGTCGCTCTGCTGTGTGGTGTGCAGTTCTGACCTGCAGTGTGTGCTGCTCGCTCACCTTTCCATCTGCTGCCTTTCCTCTGTCCCTGGCGCCCTGGACTGAAGAGCCGTCTACAAGCATTTTCCATCACTGCCGCTGCTAGGGGTTCCTGTGCTTGGCCCCGTGCCCCCATGACATGCAGGAGCAGTCACGTGACCGCTATTTCCCTCGTCTCTCTGCTGTGTGCGGTTCCGACCTGCAGTCTGTGCTGCTCACTCACCTTTCCATTTGCTGCTTGGCCCCTATGCCATCCGCCCTGGACTGAAGAACCATCTATCAGCATTTTCCATCACCGCCGCTGCTGTGGGTTCCCGTGCTTGGCCCTGCCCGCCACCCGCCTGACATGCAGGAGTGGTTACGTGAGGGTCACATGACTGCTATTTTAGGTAGTGCCTCTAGGGTGTCCTAAGCCCTGGGTGTCCAAAGCAACAGGCTTCCTAAGAACTTTGTCCATTCCTGTTTGCATTGACGCTGCAGTTTCTTATTCTTAAACTTTAGTCATGGCTTACTGCTTGCTTTTGCTTGGCATATTCTGCCTAAGCTTTGTCCTAACCGATACGCCCCAAAGCATACCTTTTTATTATACTGCCCGTACTTCCGCTCCCCATTCTTCATGTATTCATGATCCCATTAACTTAATTTATCTTTCCCTGTCTTTCAGTAATTCTTTTCTACTTTCTATTGGACTCTGTAACGTTTGCTCTGCTTGTAATAAGTCATACTCTACTCTCGATACTTTTCTTTGCTCTAATTTCCAATTTGTAGGTCTCATTATTGAGATATGGATTAGCTCGCCCCCTGCATTCGTTCATACTTCTTCAACTAATTGTTCCCTCTCCCCCCATATTCATTGCAAGGGAAGTGGTACCAGCATTCTTTTTCACTCTTATTTGTCTCTTACTCCAACAATTTTACTCCCAACCTTTTCCTCGTTTGAGTATCATTTTGCTAAATGTTCTCATTCGCGCTCAATTGCTTTTCTTCTTCTCTATCGTACTCCCGGTCCTCTTTCATCTTTTCTAGCTCATCCTGAGTGTCTCTTATCTACCCTTCTCCCTCTCTCTTCTCCTTTTATACTTCTTGGCGACTTTAATCTTCATCTTTCTTCTACTCTTGCATTTCTGCCCTTGCTTCCTCTTCTTACTTCGTTTCACCTAACATCGCTTCTTACTCCTCCGTCTCATACTTCGGGCCCTTCGCTCACTTGAATTTGTACCTCTTTCTCACTGGATACTGATGTGGCCACTCAGCCTACTTACTCATCTGATCATTTTTTGCTCTCATCCAATCCTCTTCTGCCTGCTACTTATTCTAGTTCTCCACCTCCTATATCTCTCTCATGTCATGATCTTTCCTCTTTTAATCTAACTATTTTTCCTCCTCCCTTTCTTCTAAGCTTTCTCCTCTTTATCAATTTTCTTCTCTCTCGGCTCATACTGCTTCAATTCATGTTAATTCTGTGTTATCTTCAACGCTTGATCTTTTACATCTTTCCTGTCTGTTCACCCCTTCTAAAAAATTCCAAAGGGTACCTGGTAATAATCTATGGTCCTCCAGGTAAGTAGACAATGAACAAAAAGAAATGCACCACTAGATCGAGGATGACAAAATATTCTTCAACTAAATCTTCATACAAATTGAAGTGGGAAAAGGGAACAAAAGGCTCCAACCAATCCCCTCTCACCCCTGGCCTAGAGGATCACGGCCCAGACACCCGCCACGAGAGGAGTTTGCCCATCTACCAGACGACCAAATACCCTGGTACAGGAACATACGGATGTGCCCACTTGCGTGCCCACCCGCCTGCCCACCAGCCTGCCCTGCACATGCCGACACCTGCGGCATGGATGGACTCGACTGAACCATCCAGCACTAAATCAACACATCGTTAGAGATGCCATGACGACCTAGCCAACGGTCAGCACACCCGTGCAACCATGCACACTGGACACTCCCACACCAATCCACACGAAGAACATACTCAGTGCTATGACGTAGGTGACGGACACACCCACGGACGTGCATCTTTATTATTTTTCACATAGGCTTTTCAAAATGCAGAAACGCAAGACGCACAATGAACTCATCTAAAATGCTTGCTCACGCTTCTCCTAAACCCATGCATTACAATGAGAAATATAACAAAGACATGATACTAGGGATAAAGCAATATGATACCATAACCTAAAGCGCTCTGTATCAAACGGTTCCACCTATGCACCAGGCCCAAGTAGTCCGCAAGCAAGAGCTTCCATGAACATTGAATGAGCAAGAGTTCGGTTGCTGACCCTGCAGAATGAGCCCGGCGAAAGCAGAAAGTCAAGGGCACAATGTTGCAAACTCGCATACCGCAAGCCGATGCCAAGGTCACACCTGCAAAATAAGCCAGGCACACAGTGGAAAATGCAATATTAATTGTGCAGAATTCTGCCTCAACCACGGTCCCACCTCACGTGACCAAGCCGAACCTGACAGGATGCCAAGCCCAGGAGGAGGGAGGCGCCTGGATCCCCCGTCTCAAGACACAGGCAGATACAATTAAGCGACTCAATAGACATCTGCGGCGGTGGGAGTAGTCGGCCTTCCAGCATATGAATAAATCCTCACATTGTCTGCACATACCCATAGTGAAACATTGTTGCAAATGACAGGTGCACCGCGAGCTGGGAACAGCGATGGTCCCAGACTGGGGGGCTCGCGGGTGGACCAATCAGAACATGGGGCTCTTATCACTGACGCCATTAACATTGACCAATCCTCAGGGGTCTTCATGTAACAATTTTTATGTATCAAATTGAAGGGACAACCCAAGTATACCACCTGACTGACCCTCAACCACTAACAACGTTCTCTATACGTATGCTATACTAACCCTACCACTCGGGGAACCAATCCAGAGTGGCGATAGGTTTTTTGCTAATTTTCCCAGGTGACGCAAGTAGCGCGTCATACTAAGGTAAAAAGGGCCTGCGAGCCCTACGAGGAGGAGAGAGTGTCAGGACGGACGCGTACGATCCTTGACCCATCCCTGCCGTTTTGTTTAATAAACAGCAGAACCACCTTGCTTCTTGCGTGTGTCTCATACTCTATCTTTTTTGGGATATATGGGAGGAGTTGGGATCGCCCTGCCCGGAGGTCCGCGGACGGCCCAGCCGACCCAGGGAGAATTTCCCCCCGACAAGTTGGAGGCACTGCTGAGATCTGTTTAAGATCTGCTTTTATTTCATTTTTCCGAGTGCTCCCGTTGCGAGGAGGCCCGGCGGCGCGGCCCCCTCTGCCGCTGCCCCCTTTTGAGGACTACAGGACCATCGCGGAACTGCGAGACGACCGGACAGCGCAATCCGGATATTGGCCCTCGGGAGCCGGTTGAGAAGTATCCCGCCCGCGGTTGGCGAGTGTCCAGACGTAGTCCAGACGAGGGGAGGTGGCGAGCCGCTTGGAGGGGTGCACGCAGTCGAGCGGCCCCGCATCAGGAGAACTTGGTGAGTATGCCACGCCCAACAAGCAAAGTGAAATTGTGAGGGAGGGGGGAGGAATTGAATAAGGGAGGTGGGAGGTGTTGCACAGGTGTGCGGGGAAGGTTTGATAATTTAGTGTTGGCCATGAAATGAATGGTAGCCGGACGAGTGCGAGAGCAGTCCGCTACGTTACGGGAGAGAAGGGGGCGGAGAACGAAAACCTCACGTGTGGCAGCTCGTAGACACTGATTGGCCTAGGTCGCGATCACGTGTAAGGGTGTGTGTGTGCACGGTTTCCTACGATTTGGCAATTATTGATCAATGAGTAGATGAGGATCCCTATGAGGAAACTCGATAGATAGATGACGTTTCCCTGTAGGCGGTAGCTAGCTAGTTGCCCAATACGGAAGATAATTGGCTGGTTAAGCCCTTATGTCGAGGGGCGTATCACACGCGAGGCGACGCAGTGTGCGCAGTCCGATTATATTATTGATTACCTTGTTCCAGGCGTAACAGGAAGACAGCTGTGGGGTTAACGGGGGTAGATTGCAAGTGTATTTTGGACTTAAAGAATATATGAAGAACTTACCGGTAGTTTGAAGAGATCGGTGACGTCACCAGTAGGGCTTTCATAGGATATCTCGAGCACAAGGCATCTTTATTTTTGAGAGTGGTGGGGAGGAGAGCTGTGGTAAGGGAGTGGAAATGGAGGTAAACGGTAATGAGTTGATCGGGGGAAGGCGAAAAGGGGGATGTGGCTGCGCACGGAGAACGCCGGCCACGGCAAGTGTAGAAGAGGGAGGAGGAGCAAGTGAAAGTAGGACGGCTGTATAAGAACGTGACAAGGGGCACGCAGCCGCAGGGGGCTATGTGCGCCTCGGCCGCAGGGGGCCGTAAGGGTGTTGTATAAAGGAAGAAAAGAAAGAAAAGAATATACAAATGTAAATACTATATTTTACTAATTTTCCTTAGCGGACTATCGCAAGTCCCCAAACTTACGGGGCCAGGTAAAGATATAAGGCTGTATATTGTAAACTGTTAGTAAGATAACCGCTACCAAATAGGGGAAGGATAAAAAGTGGAGCGCTACTATGTCATACGGGGCAGGATCAGGAGGGTGGGGGAACACCCTCACTACCCCACTGCAACACATATGTAAAACACTGTCACCCCATAGGGAGAAACTGATCAAGTATAGCATAGAATGGACACAGGTGACGGACAACAAAATGACGACACCATGGCCGCCTAATGGTAGCTTCTATCCATATACCCAACATTCACTATTAAGCCATCTGCATAACACATACAAGGGGAAGAAGTTGACACACCACGTGGAGGTGTTCAACTTATGGAGGATGTTCCAAGGGTCCCGACCAGGACCAAACGGAATGTTCATTGTGGGGGAAACAACGGAAGAAAAATAGATTAAGGAGGAAGGAGAGAATGGGGAAAAAGAGAGTGAAGGCACACAGAACACGGGGAACGGACAAGAGGGTGGAGAAAAGAGTAACAACTCCAAAGAAAATGAAATAAAAAAGGAACAGAGCGACGATACACCCCTAGCGAAGGTAGTGAAAACAGAGGGAGGGGGGTTGTATCCTTTAAGAGAACTAGGAGAAATAGCAAGAGAACAATTAAGGGCGGCTGAGGGGTACTCGAACCCGGCATACAGCCCGCCACCATATACAGCTACAGGTGGCCACACGGGAGGGGAGCGGACTAGTACGACGGGATCAGCTCATAGGAAGATGCCAACTGGAGAAGAGCAGACTGCGGACGTAGGAAACGATGAGTGGGTAGCTGCGCAAGTACTATTAAAATGACGAGGTTCATTAACAGGAGAAGAGAAGGAGGTAGTAAGGAAAATGGACAAGGATAATACCAGGGAGAGTGAAATGGAAGGGGAAGAGGGGAAAAGAAAGGGGGGAGAGCTGTTACGACAAAAGGAAGAGATTTTGGAGGAACGATTAGCAGAATTAAGGGATGAGCAGAATGCACTGATCAAGCAGCTCGAGAGGGAGGAAAGAGAGAGAGCCCGGGAAAGGAAAGAAGGTAAGAATGAGTTGGAAAAAATGAGAGAACGAACTGAGGAGCAAAAGAGAGAAGCCGAAAGGGTAAAGGCAGTAGCAGAAAGGGTATCAAGAGCAGCACTGCGTGACAGGAAAAGAGAGGAAGAGGAGAAAGAAAAAATAATGGCAATATGGAAGAAGAGATTACTATCAGAAACGACAAGGAATTACGAAGAAGGGAGGATGATAGAGAGTATATTAGAACGGGAGAGGGAGAGATGGGAAAGGAAGAAAGAAGATGAAAGGATATTGGAAAAGATGAGTAGTGAAGTAATGGAGGAATTAAAAAAGAAAAGAGAGGAAATTGGTAGAGAAATAGCGGAGAGAAATGAAGGGGAGGGAGAAGATAGGAGAGGGGAAAGTGAAGTAAGGAGGTATGTATATAGAGGCACAGAAGTAGAAACAACATCAGCACAAAGGGGAGCGATTGGTAAAGAAGAAAAGGGAGGAACGGACCTAATAGACTTAAGAACAGTAACGATTAGGGGGAAAAAGACAGATTGGGGGTTGCCATTTACGAATGACTTTTGTAGTGACGAAGAAGAAGGAATGGAGAAGGAAGGAAGAAATAGTGAAAGGGAAAGCCTAGATAAATTATACACCACCCAGACAAATAGAGACTCACCATGGATCTGCAGGAGAAAGGAAGAACTGGAGAGAAGTGAGGAGGAAGAGCAAGGAATAGCGGAAAGGCAGACACGTGAAGCCACACTGTCACCATCCCGTCCTACATGCTCCACCACCTCATGCTCATTACGTGCAACATGCCCATCTAAACTCGCGCCCTTCACAAACGAACTGACACCCTATGCAGGTAGGCTTAGAGACCTCCCTGGACGCAGGCAGGGAAAACGAATACACACGCCCACATTAAATAAAGGAAATGATGAAAGAAGGGGAAGAGATGGAGGAGAAAGAGTTCCAAGCAGGAGAAATATGGACGAAATTGACGATGTAGAAGCGACGGAAGAAGAGGAGGGGTGCGCGGACACGATTTTGTGGAACCCAGGGGGTCAAACGGGACACAACTTAATGCCACTTCTGGAGAGGGGAGGGGTTAGACCACAATACGTCCCTTGGAAGCATGCAGACAAAGAAAATATAAAGAGCAGACTCCCATCATTAAGTGGAGGTGCGGGTAAATGGATATATGAAATGGAAAAACACACCGCAGGACAGAAATTGGCAGTGGGAGATGTAAAGGGCCTTCTAATATCAATATAAGGGGATGCAGCGGATGACATCTGGAAGAGAGCGGGCTTCCCCGGGGTCACAATAACAAACACATCACACGATGGGGCACCATTCGCAAACTGCAGACATGCATTATGGCAGGCACTGAGGGTACAGTATCCAGACACATCAGACATAGGAGCAATTACCTCGCGCAAGATGCGTGAGAACGAAGATCCTGTTGATTATATCCAGGAAATTCAAGAGAAGTGGCGCATGGAAACCAGAGAACAATGGGACAAGACACCGGCAATATTTTACCATATACTAGGACAAGGGCTCCCAGAAGCAGTTCAGAAACAACTGAAGAAAGTAGTGGGGATGGAAGCAAAAGCATGGCCAGAAATACAACTGACAATAGTGCATTATTGTAGGACATGGCAAGAAAAAATGAAAAAAAAGGAAGAGGATAGGAAAACGGAAGAGGCTAAACTAGTACAGAAAAAACTTACTAAATACACGATGAAAGGCGCACTAATAACTACACCTGCAACAATGACTCAAAGCCCCACACAAGTAGTGGCTGCACAAGATCCCTCCCAAATACAATCATCGCAGACTGTAACACAACAGATGCCGCCACTCCAACCATACACGACTAACATGGGAGGAGGATACTCAACGCCAGGAGCTGGGTATTATAGTTACAACAGGGGAAGGGGAGGAATAATGAGAGGGAGAGGATACGGATATAACACACAACAGCAGGTGGGAGGACTTAGAAATTCCTACCCCACCGGGCAACCAGTATACCAGGACAACACAGGAAGCTTTCCATGGCAGAACAGGGAACCACCGGTGTGTTGGATTTGTGGATTAGTAGGGCACATGTCACGCACGTGTAGAGTGAGACCAGGCACACCATCATGGAGTGAACAGGGACAACAAAGGCCCACACAGGAACAGCAGGGCATCCAGCAACAGCAGACATTGCAACAGGGAAATGAACAGCAACAACTAGTAACACAACAACAGCCACAGACATATTCACTGCCACAACAACAGGTAGCGATAACACAACAACCCCAAGCACAGCAAGTACAGCAACCTGCACAAATCCAAGACCATAACATAACCTCTACCAATACACAACTACAGCAAATACAACTGGGTAGGGTGACGGTCCTGGGACACAACCCTTACACAGGAAGTGGTCAATCGTTATACCCTCAATAGGACAGCCCACAGACGGCCTTGGTGTGTCCCATCCTGTCGGTAACACCTAATAGTGTGGAGGAACCACGCATAGAGGTAACGATAGGTGACAAGAAATTATCATTCCTTGTTGATACCGGGGCGACCCGGTCTTGCATAAGGGAAGGTAAATTTAAGATGTCAAGTGAAGCCATGAACACCCAAGGATTCTCTGGGGCTAGGGGGTTGGTTCCCTTTACTGATAACATTCCCCTATCAATAGGGGATTATGACATGTCAGTCCCACTTTTATATTCTAGGGCCTCACCAGTAAATATACTGGGGAGAGACATAATGAGCAGGTTGAATATGACGATCTCCTTTACGGAGGACGGCATAATTTGCTCCACTCCAGGAATTAACATGCTCACTGCACGACAAATTATGCAAGCATACTGTGGACAGACAGTGATTAGGGCTGAGCCAGTAGATGGTGAACTGTTCCAGTACGGGACAGACATGGCATTTGCATGGATGCCAGGGATAGAAGGAAAGATCTGGAGGAGGCCAGCAGCCTATTTGTTTAGACCAGAAACACCAGCCAATGAACCAGAAGGAAAGGTGATTTCAGTGAACATAGAGAGTATTATAGCAACCGCTGATTACATTGCAGTACATGCCCAAGACAGAGAAGGAAGAGCATGGAGGGCAGTGATAGCACTAGCAGAGGGATGTAGACTCACCCAGGTGTCAGATGAGGAGCTCTTCTCAGGAGAAAAGGAAGAAGGTGAAATGGTATTTATGATGAGTGTGGAAATATGGCTAAGGGTGACGTACAAACAAGTGGCACAGAAAATTGCATTGGCACTTGAGGCACCCATATCCACCCCAGTTCCCTTCCTTGAGGAGGATATGGCAAAAGTACCCACACCATTATGGACTACTAGCCCCTATGACGTGGGGTGCATAAAAAGCATAGGGGGAGTAAGAATAAAATTGAAAAAGGGTGCAATACTCCCCAGAGTGAAACAGTACCCACTATCAAAAGAGGCAGATGAGGGCATATATGAAACAATAACGGCCCTTATAAATAATGGCATATTGGTCCCATCAGAATCACCATGCAACACAGCTGTATACCCAGTGCGCAAGGCTAAAGGGGGGTCTTGGCGCTTCATACAGGACCTCAGGCCTTTGAACAACATAGTGGAAGCAGAATACCCCATAGCAGCAAACCCGGCCACAATATTGTGCGGCATTCCAGCAGAGGCATCACGGTTTACAGTGATCAACCTTAAAAATGCCTTTTTCTCAATACCACTGCACCCAGACTCACAAGATCTGACAAGCTTCACTTACAGAAACACAAAGTGGAAACACACCAGATTGCCACAAGGGTACTGCGAGTCACCCTCAATATTCAACAGAGTAATACAGATGGATTTGGGTAACATTGAAGTGGAAATCACAGTGTTGCAGTATGTTGACGACATAATCATTTGCAGCACAAACGAAAGAAGATGCAGAGGGGACTCATTAAAGATGCTGACAATATTGGCTGAAAAAGGTTACAAGGTAGACAAGGAAAAGTTACAGTACTGTCAGGAACAGGTACTTTACATTGGTCAGCTCATATCCCAATATGGAAGAAAGATTGCACCACAAAGAGCACAGGCCATTTCAAAAACGCCATTGCCAGAAACAGTGAGAGAACTACAGCAGTTCCTGGGTCTGTGCAACTACTGCAGAGCATGGGTATTTGATTACAGCTCATACATAGGACCCCTACTTGAGGCGTTAAAAGAAGCTAACAAAGGGGAGAAAAAGTTGGGGTGGACAATGGAAATGAAAGAGGCTTTTGATGAACTGAAAGATGCAATATCAACCGCTCCGGTACTGGCCACCCCAGATTATGAACGACAATTCTTTATATTTTCACATTGTGACTCACCAGTAATGAAAGAAGTGTTGGCTCAAAAAACAAGCATGGGCTACAAACCAGTAGCGTTTTACAGCGGCCACTTGGATCCTGTGATGTTAGGTCATTTCCCTTGCGAACAAGGTCTCGCAGCAGCTGCCTTTGCTGTAGAGAAAGCATCAGCAATCACCATGGGGTGCCCAACCACACTATTTGTGGAACATGCACTATTTGCAATATTGAACAAGCCTAAGTCCACACTAACCACGCAGAGGGCGTCAGGTTATGAGATCATCTTATCTAGAGCTGAACTATCAATTGTTAGATGCAGCACGGTCAACCCTGCAAGGTTTATAGCAGAAGTAATTGAGGAAGGAGACTATGCACACGATTGTACGAAGACTACTGAAATGTACTCATGTACTAGAAAGGTTGAAGAGAACGCACTAGATGGAGGGGAGCTCTTGTTCATTGATGGGTCATCAACAATTGACCAAAGTGATGGGATAAGGAGAACTGGGGCAGCAGTGGTAAAAATGACGGAGGTACCGGTGTGTGTGGCGATGAAATGCGTACAATTACCACAGCATTACTCTGCTCAAGCAGCTGAATTAGTTGCACTGATCTTGGCGTTGAAGGAAAGCTTTGACAAACGAGTGACCATATATTCTGACAGCGCATATGTCACGTCTACTGTCCACTCAGGATTGTCCAAGTGGAGGAGAAGAGGGTTTAGGAGAGCTGACGGCACTCCAGTGCAACATGCTCTCTTATTGGCTGAACTAATTGAAGTAATAAATGACCCCCAAGAATCAGCCTTGGTCAAATGTACCGCACACACTAATGGAGAAGATCATATCTCAAAAGGGAATGCAGCAGCAGACGCACACGCGAAGTATGCTGCATATTTTGGCGAGATATGGAACCCCCCAGAGTCAGAGAGAGGGAGAGGGAGGGGAATAGCTAAGGAGATGTTGATAAGAGAAGGGTACACCCATCTCCCAGCCACACAGATAATGGAGCTACAGATAAGAGGATGCACAATGTCACCAACTGACGCACTATGGCGCCAGGGTAACACTGGAAAGATGGTAATGCCACTGGCACTATTGAACACCGCCCTGAGCCAACTACACCACCCAGCCCACACAGGCAAGGAAGTCATTGCAGCACGAATTAGGGAAGATTGGTTCTGCCCCGAGTTAAATTCCCAGGTGTCAAATTTTATCAGCAATTGTCTCACATGTCAACAGTTCACGGTGGTCACACGCTGAAGGTGATAAAAGGTACTATACCCCGGCCAGAGGGACCCTTCCGACACATCCATATTGACTATGTTGATATGATCAACGTATGTCAAGGAAATAGGTATATGATTGTAGTAGCATGCCCATTCTCGAGGTGGATTGAGGCAGGGCCCTGCTCACACCCAGATGCATTCAGAGCAGCTAAATTCCTAGTGAGGGAGGTCTTCCCCAGGTGGGGAGTGTGCGAAGTACTGCGGTCAGATAATGGCCCGCATTTCGCCAATGAAATGTTCCAGCACATCACATCCTTACTGAACATCAAGCATAAATTTGCATGTGCATATCACCCGCAGGCCAACGATGTATGCGAACGCCTGAATGGCCTACTAAAGGAGGTAATTGCAAAAATACAGCAAACAACAAAGAAGAGTTGGTTGTATTGCCTTCCGCTAGCCCTATTTGAGCTAAGGAATAGACCAGGCTCCGACCACCACCTCACCCCTCACGAGGTGGTGACCGGACGTCAAATGCGCCTTCCTCTGACGCCACCATCAAGAGCATTCACTGACTATGAAAACACTGCAACTGTTCTTGGTGATGAAATGTACCAATATGTGTCTTCTTTGATTACTAGTGTAGTGTTTGTGTCTCAACAGCTTGAGCGCACGCGGGGCGGGTCTAAGAGTGATCGACAAGAAGACGCGGATGAAGAATTGGAAAAGGGAAAACTGTGCAAAATTGCTAAAGGTGACCACGTACTACTCCGCAATTTCAACAGAAAGTGGAACAGCCCACGCTTCACTGGCCCCCACCTGGTAGAGGAAGTATCAACAAGAGCAGTAAAGCTACAGGACAAACGTGCCTGGAATCACCTACACGACGTAAAGATCTGCAAACTCCAGACCCGCCCTAGCGTCACCGACATGGCCATTGGAAGAACAGCAACAGTGTCACCAACGGAGGAAGGGACTTCTACCACAGCTAACGGCCTAAGTGTCTCCATACCCTGCCACCCCCCTTATTCCCTAGAGACAACTACTGAAATAGAAAGGGGTAATTACCATACCGCCCACCCCATGGTCACACGATCAAAGAGTAAAGAGACTTCCGCCAGTTGAGCCCCCAAACCCTCTGCCTATCGACCCCCTACCCACTGCAGTAATAACCCAACTGAAGGACATTGTCTTGCACATATACACATGTAAACACTTGAATGTTCTCTTTTTTTTTCTTTTTCTCTCGCACATGCAGGTACAGTGTATTATTGTACTGCTAAGAAAACAGATAACTAACAAAGTTCACTGCCCAGGAGTAGATGATACCCTTAGACGATAACTACCCTGAAGAATTATCACACCAATTTGTCTATTACATAAAAAGGCCAAAGTACCTGAAAAGGAGGAGGGTACGTGTCTACTACACAGCATTTCTCTTGGCCATAGAACAATCAATGCCCCACCTCCACCCATACTTGCCTCTCCTAAGAGATAGATCGCTTAGATTGGCGTGGGAACAGCTCTTCGCCTGGGCACTGAACGACTACTTGATAGGGAGAGCTTGAAAACAACAACTAACACTAATAACAAGCATATTGAGAATTTTCAGGCGGGCAACTTTAACGTCGCAAGAATTAGCTGCCGGACTGCAGCAAGGTAAGAGCAAAATGCCGGTGAGATTAGCCTCTGTAATAAAGATGATAGGGATTTTGATGATCACTGGGTTCTTGGCTGCCTCTGTATGGCAGAACAGTTATGCTATCAATATTTTTGCTTTACCCAAACCTAATATACCCCCACCCCCGGCTGCAACAGGTGTTACGTCAGGTGGTACTAGCAAAATTCCACACAAGGGAAATAGAGTTAAACGCAGCACATACTCAGACAATAAAGATATTGACAACTACATACAAAATTCAGCACACGTCTCGAACAACATGTGGTACCAACACATGACTCAAATAGGTAAGCAAACAACAGAAGACAGCTGCTACGTCTGCTCATTGATCCCATACGCCATGAGCGCTTCCCGAACATTCGCTGCCACGGAAATAGATGAAAAGACAGCACGATGTATAATATACCTGGCACTGTTCCAAACGAAAGGGATATTTCAAGGGAACACAGTGCACCTGGTATGGAAAACACGAGACACATACCCGTACAAAAATAACTTCCTCAAGGGTTATTTGAGTTACCACAAGGCCAGTTTACATGCTGAAGCATTCAGATACATAACAAGTGGCCCTGAAAAAGGAGAAACAAAGAAAGTAACACTACAGTACCTACCATGTGATTGGTACGCCACTGAAGTTCCTGGTAAACAAGGATGTTGGGAAAGACCACTGATAATAATAACAGGGAAGGTGTACCTGGGTGACAAATGGGACACAGGAGTGGTTGGCAGCAACATGGTAATGAGAGAGGATACTACAACTATTGCTGAACACAAAAACAGATGTTGGATGACTTGGGTCAAGTACGTACCCATGCTAACGTGGATAGAGAAGGATGAAGACCCAATAACAATACTGCCGATGACTGCACCTAAGGTATGCTACCAACATAAAGGAGAAGTGGACGTGGGATACAACACCAACTGTGCAAGCGTGACAGAGTTACCTGAGGGGGAGCAGGAACAGCAGTAGTAATGGACCATTACTGGGCCTGCGGAGACAAGGCATACCACACACTGCCCCCTCTGTGGAATGGTATATGCACAATGGTACACGTTAATGTACCATCACTAGTGGTGCCCCAGAAACATGTGAATGTGGCGAACTTCCCCAAAATGGATGAAGGAAATAAGAGGAAGAAGAGATCTGTACAGCTTCAGAAGGGGCCAGAGAACCAAAACAACGGCAACAACACTGCCCTGAATAGAAAGAAAAGACAAGGAGAACCTCTGACAGGAAATTACCTATGGGGAAGGTCGGAAACAGCACTCACTTCAATTCCGCCAGAACACAGCCTATTCAGCAGAGCAGCAATGTTCTTCTCCTCAATAATACATCCGGGACTACAGGCTTACGCAAACGCAAAATGGCTCCAGATAACTAGTTGGGAACTAATGATGACAATTAACTCTACAGTAAATGGATTCAACGCAATAAAAGAGGAACTGCGAGCAGTGAGGATGGTAGCACTACAGAACAGATATGTACTGGACCTCCTCACAGCAATGGAAGGAGGAGTTTGCGCAAAGATAGGACAATCATGCTGCACATTCATCCCTGCTAACGATGCTGACAATGGTACACTGACAGAAGCAGTGTCACAATTGGCCCAGATGCACTCCAAAATGATGGATGAAAGTAAAGGTGTGAAAAAGGATGAGAGATCGTTTTCGATATTATGGTCATGGATGCCTCTTGGCTGTCAGATGGACTGAAGATTATAGTTGGATGCATTATTTTGGCTGGAGCTGCACTGATCATAATAGGATTTTGGAAGGCCCGGAAGGCACGCACCACAGACGAGATGATCGAAATGGTCGGTATGCACCCCTTGATGCCAGCAGATGACGGCCAACACACAGGCACAATAATAAAAGAGAGAGAGAGGTTGCGCAACCAGATCATCACCAACCACCTGGACCCACCATCTGTGAAGCTCGAAAACCCAAGAAACCCAAGGAGCTACATAGGGAAATGGGTATACTGCACACCTGGAGGAACCTGTGTATATATGTATTGGTCATTTGAAGACCATGTTAACCACTATGGGCATTTGGGAGGAGTAACTAAAATATGGAGAGTGAGAGGGGATAAGGAAAAGGATATGTTTGTGGTCGACAAGTCGACCAGAGGGGGGACTGAAGTGGGAAAAGGGAACAAAAGGCTCCCACCAATCCCCTCTCACCCCTGGCCTAGAGGATCACGGCCCAGACTCCCGCCACGAGTGGAGTTTGCCCATCTACCAGACGACCAAATACCCTGGTACAGGAACATACGGATGTGCCCACTCGCGTGCCCACCCGCCTGCCCACCAGCCTGCCCTGCACATGCCGACACCTGCGGCATGGATGGACTCGACTGAACCATCCAGCACTAAATCAACACATCGTTAGAGATGCCATGACGACCTAGCCAACGGTCAGCACACCCGTGCAAACATGCACACTGGACACTCCCACACCAATCCACACGAAGAACATACTCAGTGCTATGACGTAGGTGACGGACACACCCACGGACGTGCATCTTTATTATTTTTCACATAGGCTTTTCAAAATGCAGAAACGCAAGACGCACAATGAACTCATCTAAAATGCTTGCTCAGGCTTCTCCTAAACCCATGCATTACAATGAGAAATATAACGAAGACATGATACTGGGGATAAAGCAATATGATACCATAACCTAAAGCGCTCTGTATCAAACGGTTCCACCCATGCACCAGGCCCAAGTAGGCCGCAAGCAAGAGCTTCCATGAACATTGAATGAGCAAGAGTTCGGTTGCTGACCCTGCAGAATGAGCCCGGGAAAAGCAGACAGTCAAGGGCACAATGTTGCAAACTCGCATACCGCAAGCCGACGCCAAGGTCACACCTGCAAATTAAGCCAGGCACACAGTGGAAAATGCAATATTAATTGTGCAGAATTCTGCCTCAACCACGGTCCCACCTCACGTGACCAAGCCGAACCTGACAGGATGCCAAGCCCAGGAGGAGGGAGGTGCCTGGATCCCCCGTCTCAAGACACAGGCAGATACAATTAAGCGACTCAATGGACATCTGCGGCGGTGGGAGTAGTCGGTCTTCCAGCATATGAATAAATCCTCACATTGTCTGCACATACCCATAGTGAAACATTGTTGCAAATGACAGGTGCACCGCGAGCTGGGAACAGCGATGGTCCCAGACTGGGGGGCTCGCGGGTGGACCAATCAGAACATGACGCTCTTATCACTGACGCCATTAACATTGACCAATCCTCAGGGGTCTTCATGTAACAATTTTTATGTATCAAATTGAAGGGACAACCCAAGTATACCACCTGACTGACCCTCAACCACTAACAACGTTCTCTATACGTATGCTATACTAACCCTACCACTCGGGGAACCAATCCAGAGTGGCGATAGGTTTTTTGCTAACTTTCCCAGGTGACGCAAGTAGCGCGTCATACTAAGGTAAAAAGGGCCTGCGAGCCCCACGAGGAGGAGAGAGTGTCAGGACGGACGCGTACGATCCTTGACCCATCCCTGCCGTTTTGTTTAATAAACAGCAGAACCACCTTGCTTCTTGCGTGTGTCTCATACTCTATCTTTTTTGGGATGTACGGGAGGAGTTGGGGCCTCCCTGCCCAGAGGTCCGTGGACGGCCCAGCCGACCCCGGGAGAATTTCCCCCCGACAAAATAATTTTATTTTTTCAAATACAAACCATATTTCATCACAAAATTAAAAAAACATCAATTTACATGTATCTCTTTAAACTCTCACAGTCAATTTCCACACCGCTCATACGCATTCATAGAATCAACCATAGCTCTCTCTCTCTTTCTAAATCACAAAACGGTATTGATACACTTATAGCTCTCTCAAAAAACCATCTAACACAAGGTTTTAACACATGTTCTTTATTGCAAATTTGACTATTCTATGAATATCACAGATAGTTTACAAAAAGTGGACACGTGTTTTGGTTGTTTGTCTCGGGCTTAACAAATCTAGCCCCTTTGTTGATCCGACCTCCGTCAGGACAGAAGCTCAGTGCTAATTGTGCCTTGCTTCATTGATGGCATGGGTGAGAGCCTTCATCTCCATTGTGCAACTTGTGGAGTAAGTGCAACTAAACTGGGCGTAGTCCCAAGCAGACTCCACCAAATAACAGATATTCAGACTGCAAGCTAATATGTCTTCCAACACCTTATTAGAGCTGGAATTGATTCGTCAAATATTCCAGTGTCCCAACACTGTGATGGTATCTTGACTTAGAGGGACAGGACTGTCATCCTCTTCATCGGCTGCCTTATTTGAAGTTATGATGTATTTGAAATGATGTCAGGTTAATCACCACAGGCCTCGCCTGTCCGTAGGGGTCATGCCATGTTCTAGATCTGTTGCATGTGCAGCACTACCACGAGTGAAATCTTCAGTAGTGTGCGTCCTGGTTCAGACAAACAACATGAAACGCCAGTGGATTCCACTGAACCAATTATTAATTATTGTTCTGTTCTCTTTGTTGGTCTTCCTAAGTCTCACCTTACTCCAATACGCTTGGTTTTCAACTCTGCAATTCGTCTTTTGTTCTTATTATAGTGTTGTTCCTCTGCGACTCTGTCTCTTCGCTCTGCCTTTATGCTTACTTTCAATCTCTATCTTATGTTTCATTTACTTTGTTTACAAAGCATTACATGGTCTTGCTCCTTCATATCTATATTTTCTTGTGTCTTTCTATTCTCCAACTCGTTCTCTCTGGTCTGAACCCTTATTTCTTTTCTCTGTTTCAAAGCCGCTTTGCGCCTCCTCCCGTTGCCATTCTTTCTCAGTTCTCGCACCGAAGTACTGGAATACCCTTCGACTTTCCTTTCATGTTTCTTCTACTTAAAATTTCTAAACTCAAAGCTGATATTCTTCTCTCCTCATCTTCTGTATAGTTGACTGCAAACGTCTGATCACTACGTATTATAGTATACCGTTTGTTTATTTTGTAAAGAGCTTTGGGAAAGTGCTCAACAAATAAAAATAAAATACAAATACAAATAAAATAAAACTATTCAAGTGCATAAAGATTCAAAACAAATCCATGGAACAAGCTACTAAGGATTAAAACAAAAGGAGAGTGGACGGAGAACAGAAAAGCAGAGGGCGACATAAAACAAAGAAAAAAAAAGGTCCCGAATATATCATACGTTGGCTTTGTGTTTCGTGTATCTGGATTGTCGTCTTCGATATCTGGTCGGCACCAGGATTTTTAGTCGGCTCCGGTCCGGATTTCCTGTTAACGGCATACATTTTGTTGAAGTGATTATATGGTACAAGTAGTTTAGCGGATTAAATCAAGAGAAGAGTTAGACCTCTGGAAACAATATTTAGCCAACAGTTGCTTTAATAGTACACTTGGTGGGAGAGCCCTCTTTTGGTATAAGAGATGTAGTAAGCAGATGGCAAGCTTTTAGCACTATATAGTGCAGTATCATGCTGCCTAGGAAACTGCACCATTTTGACTTGCAAAAATCTATTTTTAAATATTTCTCTTAGTGCCTGATTCTCAAAGCGTTTTTCAATTAAATGCATCCATTTTAAAACATATTGTGAATCAGGCCATAGTCCACTATGAGATACACTAACTACAATTCCTTCATCCCATCCTGGTTAGGGGGGTAAGAACGTTAAGCTTCCCTTTTCCCCAACCACTGCAGGGTCTTTGTTTTTGGACTACTCCTATCTCGGGTCCTCCAGATCATCCTCATAAAGCATCAGAATCGACAATGCCAAACTCTTTTAGATCAATAGTAAACTATGATGGAACTGTCACACAGAAGAAGGGTCTTTTTTCTCACATGTTCTGGGTGTGATCTATCGTGCGTTCATTATGGCCAAGAGCAGCTGCAAGAATGTGCTTTATTTTGCAAAGGACTGTACAGAAGGGTTATTAACTTGCATCTGCAGAGATCCCTTCCCCTTAAAGAGTTTCTCACAATGACGAGGAGACACCGTGATGAGGAGCTACATGGAAATCGACTGCAAAAGTCAGGATTGAAGACAGGTTTGAGGATTTGGTTCATGAAGAGGTTATGGTAAGTGGTTTTAAGATCTAGTGCCTGGTATTTAAATGCCTTCATCATCAACTCTGAAGTGCGATAGATCGTTCTGCATAAACGAGCCGGATGCAAAGGGCTACTCCTGGGCATCCCTAAATCCAGACTCAGGACGAGCTGCGGTCAGAGATGTTCAGTGATCGCTCCTCATTTGTGGAATAATCTCCCTCTAGCATTCTGAAATATAGACACCTTTTCTGAAGGCCTTAAAGACTTGACATTTTTGCTTCTAAGGGGGCAGAGTCACAAAAATGAACGCAAATGAAGTCCAGAGGATGCGCTGTTTTCATTTGCGTTAATTTCAGAAATCCACAGGCCATCTTATTCTCAAAGGTGACCTGCCCATTTCTGGGTCACCGGACAGCAGCGCAAATAATATGCTTTCCAGCCCCCTTGCATACCTTAGGGTTGGGAAATGGTTGATTGGGCAACCACGTGGTTTCTGGGAGCACATTTAACAGAAACAACCCTTAAAGTGCCCTCACTGTGAAACGTGAGAAAAAGAAAAAAACATTCCCATCCTTGTTGAATTTCCTTTGCACTGTTGTGCTTGATTGATGACGTGGCAATGCTGTCATGGCTGGTGCTGTTGTATGCTCTTGTCAGCCCTTGTGTTTTTGCTGGTGTAAGTGCTTGAACTCTTCACATGTCTCTGGTGCTTTGTCACCTGGATCCCGGTAGTATCTGTGTCATGTAGGCTCATAGAGTCACCCTTGTAATTCATGGGTGTTTTTCTCCAGTTCTTGAGGTTTTGGGCATCTAGAAGTCTTGGCGATGTGCAGTCTTTTTGAGTAGGGATGTATACACATGGTTGTCCAGTCCTTTATATCTGTAGTGTGAACAAGCAAGCCGTTTACATGTGCCCCCCTGAGGATGGCTTTGCTTATCGTGCATTATCAGCACTACAACACACTAATTCCCCGTAAGATGAAGGTGCAGGCACAACATCTCGAACATCAAAATGAACAGTTATGTTCAATGTATCCCAGTATTGGGGGGTTTGTGCGTTTGTGAAACAAAAACTTTTTAAGGAACAAAAACGAAACTGTACGTATTAGATGTGATCTTGTATGTATCATATGGGTGAAAGGTTTATTTGTAACCATACACAAACAAAATAAATAAATAAAAGCATTCTATCATCAGTGATAATAACTCAAGGTTAACTTTAAAGTCCATACATGAGGTCAAAGGTTACAAAGGGTATTGATTTGTCACTTTGACGTGTAAATTGTCAGGCAACCTTAACTACTGTGTCAATACCACCACACTATATTCTCGCAACCAAGAATGAACAAAGCCGTAATAGCCTTTTCTTTCAGCTGTGCTCCACCTGGTCACTTTTCGACTGTACTCCACCTGGTCACTTTTTAGCTGTCAGAACCATTTACAGAAGGGAATACCAATTTGCACAACAGTCTGGTAGGTTAGGTGGCATGTTTCTGTGGAACAGGACCCTTCACACCATGTTCCTGCTCCCACACATTCCAATATTGCACCCTGGCTACTCCCTCAATTCTCTCTGCTCCTTCAAGGTCCTCCTGCAGGCTAGTCGCACGTCCTCATCATCACACATTTTTGGACGCTCATCACCCTTTCGGCTCTTGTGCTGTACGCACCCCTGGGCCAAACCATTCTCTGTTGGTGCTGGGTGTCTCCCACTTACCTCTTTTCTGGGGTGTCCTTTCACGAGGGACACTCCAGTGAGGCCCAGCTCTTTTGTACAAAATAAAAATAAATGTCCTCTGGGGTAACCCCTCTGTCATCCATATCCCAATGCTTCTTCCTCTCCTTCCACTTTAAAAACCCATGCTGTCCCCGCCTGCCAAATTGGTCACCCCTGTTCACATTGTGTACAGAGTGAGGGTGGGCACGTCACGTGTGCTGTGAAATAACGACGACTGCAATAAGAATACTCGGTCCTGTCTGATCCCACCCTCAGGAGCAGTCCCACACTAACATGCCAGGTAATCTCACATGAACAAGAATACATCCAGCAACCCCAGGCACGAGTTCTCATCTGTGAAAGGGACTGAGCTGTCAAACTTGATGTGTATTTATCATAGTGAGCATATTGCATTGTGTTAATAAACCCATTGCAGTGGCACAGTGGTGCAGGCGTATGACACTCTGAAGTGGTTCGGTGCATATTGCACACTGCAAACCACTAAATAAAAGTGTGCACACACACGCACGAACGTGCACCTATGCGCACACGCGCGTGTGCACAAACAAACACATACGCACACACTCTATGTGATATTATTGACCTGAAGCAAGTCAATGTTGCTTTAGTGTAGGGTGACCAGCTTTTCAAGAAGAAAAACCGGAAGGCCAAAAGCATAAATGAAGGAATAAGCCCCTAATGGCCGCTTACGCCCTCCCCCACATTTCGTCCCTCAATCCCAGCACCCTCAATCCCACTGCCTGCACTCCCATCCCTTCTCACGGTATTTCCAGCACTAATCCCACTTATAAAATGTGCTGTTTTGAATCAGGATGTATGCATGTTGATAAAAAAGCCACTATTTCACTGATTGGTTTTTATTTATTTATTTAATACATTTATAATAAGTGCACAAAGCCTGTGGGCATCTAGACGCTGGTTAAAGAGGAGGAAAAAACAGTAGAAGAAGGGAGAGGGGGTCATGAGCAGGGGGAAGAAGAGTGTCAGTTAAAGAGATAGGTTTTAGGATATTTCCTGAAGGCGTTGTAGGAGGGTTCATCTCGCAGATGGGGAGGAAGCTCATTCCAGACAACCGGAGCACGGAATAGGAAACTTGCCCCCCCCCTCACACTTCTCCTGTTGTATTTTGATGTGACAAGACCGTGTTTGAAGGCTGATTTTATCAGTCTGGTTGAGGAGTGTTTATACATTTTTTCTGCCAGGTATTGGGGGACATCATTAGCGATGCACCAGTAGGTGATGGACAGTATTTTGAACTTAATTATATCCTTAACCAGAAGCCAATGGGCAGTATTTCTGGCCTCCAAGTTGTGGGCATGCTTGCCAATGTCCAGTGCAGCCTGGAGTGCATTATATTGGATTGTTTGAAGTCTGTGCAGGTTTTTTTCAGATGTGTCACAGAATACTGAGTTGCAGTAATCCAATATGGGTCCTATTAGGGCATGGGCAATTTCGAGGTGGTTTTGGGTTTGTGAGGAAAGGTTTGATGGCGTTAATGAGTTTGAGGATGAGGCAATGTGGTTGACTTGGCGGGTCAGGCAGAGTGAAGAATCCAGGTACACGCCTAGGGTTTTGAAAGAGGATGCTACAGGAATCTTATGGCTGTCGATGGTGAGGGATTTGTATGCCTCATGGAGTTTAGCCAGGCGGGCATGTGGGCCAATGATTAGGAGCTCGGCTAGGACAGGTCTTTCTATTTAATCTCTCAACAGGTGTCTGTGGCACAGCCAGTTAATGCATGTGGATGGTACATGAAAGGTAGGGCTATGAGCCCAACGTGCCATGGCAACATTCCCAGTGTGTTATGACGTATATTTACTTCATAATTGTTGCAGATTATGGTTAAATTGTCATCCTCCCTTTCACCAAAACGGGAACACTTTTTTTAAATTTAAAAAACTGTCAGGACAGGGGGACAGTGGGCCCAATCCCTGGGCAGTCCCTGCAAAACCAGGATATCTGGCCACCCTACTTTAGAGCCGCAATACTGTGAAAAGTCACGATCTATTTTGCGGATGGAGAAACGTATATGCTTCTATAGGGGTGACGAATATATCCCACATGTACAGACAACTAAACTACATGTCTTGGTTAGTAAACCCTACTTTTGTACCGAAGAACAAAGTACCCTCCATTCCAAGAAGCAGCACAGTCTACCACTTATTCAATGTAATGCACCTCATCGTGAATACATTGCATAATAAGTTGGAAGGGAGTTATGTTATCAGTTCAACAATGTGAGGATATAAAACATCCATCAAACACATACCATATACAATATGAAATTGATCATAATACAAAAACCTTTTACCATTACAGAATTGCTATAACATACAAATACTTCAACATCCCGATGCTAGTAAAACTTGAATTTCTCCCTTTAAAATCCCCTTTCTAATGTACATAGCATTTTTTAAATAAAACAGCAAGGCCCATGCGATCAAAACAGATTCTGCTGACAGAAGCAACAGTAGGGCAGATCAATAACAGCGTATATATGTTTGCTTCAAGATCTGCAACATTGTGCGTTGTCTTATTTCTCTATAACCGGGACAAAAAAATACAAAGGGCCTCATTACGACCCTGGCGGAGTGGGTTTACGCCAGCGGTATTCGCGGCGGACCCGTCCGCCCTACTACGAGTTCCCGTAGCGCCATGGAGCGTTTTCCGCCTGGTTTTTCCGGGCGGAGAAATCCATGGCGCTACGGGACCTTGTTGTTAATTACGCCACCGTATTTTACGGTGGCGTAATTAACGCCGTCCCCACTCCCATTATACCCTATGGGGCAAAAATGGGAATGGGGAAGGGTAAAATGGGGAATGGGGATTTACCGCCCCGCCAAGGTCGGAATGGGGCGGTAAATCTGCCAACCCCCATGGCGCTATCGGCAGCTTTCCGCCGTGCTCCATGGTGCATATTGCGCCACGATTTCCGCCAGGGTCGTAATGAGGGCCAAAGTGTTTTAATTCCTCTCGTGGGGCCCCACATACTGGACAACTGGGATCATTAGGATATCTAGATCATTTTGCGGTATTAGCCCTCAACCGGAGATAGTTGAATCTTGGCCCTTGTAATGAGCCAACTCTGTTTTGCTTTTTTTTGGCCCAAACGAGATACGGCTGAATATCGGGGGCACTGCTAATCAATCTATGTTGTGTATCCTGGTGCTTAACCCGTTCTGTGCCTGCCCGTTTGTCTACAATCCCATGACGCACAGCCTCCTTATACCTTTGCTGCCGTACAGAGGATAGCACTGCCGCAGTTGGGGACTGGGCCTGAGCGTCAATGGAGCTGTGAAGAATATCCCCCATGTACAGACAACTCAACTACATGTCTTGTTTAGGAAACCCTACTTTTGTACTGAAGAACCAACTACCCTCCATTCCAAGAAGCACAGAGTGAGGGGTCAGGAATTGAAGGTCCCCCAACAGTGTGCCAGATGGCATAGTGGTGATGTACAGCCCAACCGTCTTACGTGTTAGTGAGATCTATTCTGGGCACCAGAAACAAGGCCCTATCTGGCTCGTAAGGGGCATCCAAGTGTGAGGCTTCTACGTGGTGCGACTTTGTGCGGCTTGTTACAGCACTATCCTTCCTTTGAGAGAATAGACTGAATGAACTCCTGGCTATGCTAGCCTTGCCGCAACGGCTATTGCAAATTAAATGAAAAAGTCCTTGGGCCTCATTCCGACTCAGCGGTAGCCGTGCTGGTAAAAACGGCACTGCTACCACCAGAGTTGTGTTTTTTTCTGGCCCCTGGCAATGGGGAATCACCAGGCCATTACAGCCCCGGCGGTCCCCGAAGTCAGGCACCGGAAAAAGTAACTCCCCATTCCCATTTGAGTACCATAGGACTCAATGGGAATGGGGAGGACGGTAGCACCGGCTCCATTTATAATGGTGCCGGTGCTACCGTCAAGGTCTGCGAGCGGGTGCCTTTCTGCCCGCCAGGTGAGACCTGGCGGGCAGAAAGGCGCCTGGCCCGCAATCTTGTACTCTGACAGTCCGGCCGGTAAGCCTACCGGCACCGATGTTACCGACCGGCAGGGTTGTAATGAGGCCCCTTATTTATGTGGCTAAGATGGATGGGGGCACAGGCTTGTTGGGAGATGAGCGGTCCTGATTTATCAATATTAGGGGAAATGCTCATGGGCCTGATTTACAAAAACACTTTTCAATGGGAAACCCCCTTTGAAGAAGGCTTTGTAAATCAAGCCCAATAGCTCATCACCCTCGAGGACAGTTCTTGCTTTTAAGTGTTCTGTTTACACTAAAATCAAAAGCCCCATTGCAAAATGATTGTGTCAGTTTGTTATAGAATAGGCAGACCGACATGAGAACCTGCACTTCCTAACCATGGTAAACATGAAGGTAAAATAAAATGCAAGAAGTGGCAGCCCTAAACAAGTACAGACCTGATTCACAAACAACATGTATTTGAGCATGAAAAGTATGTCAGGTGCAGTTTGCACCTCTGACAACATGTACATTGAACATGCCTGGTGATCCGCAATGAATGCCACCTGCGTCAGGTACAATGTGCACCCCTGACAATACGTGCATAGAACATGCATTACGATGTGCAGACAATCCCATATGCGGGAAGTGCAATTTGCACCTCTGACAATACATGCACAGAATATGCATTTTGATTTGCAGAGAATCCCATAGACGCACAAGTGCAATTTGCATCTCTTGCAACATGCGCATAGAATATGCAATGTGATTTGCAGACAGTCCCATATGTTGCAGGTGCAATTTGCACCTCTGACAAGCATTGTGATTTGCAGACAATCCCATATGTGGCTGATGCAATTTGCGCCTTTGACCCCACGTGCATAGAATATCCATTGTGATTCACAGAGAATCCCATATGCGCGCATGTACAATTTGCACCTCTGACAACACCACATAGAATATGCATTGTGATTCGCAGAGAACCCCATATGCAGCAGTTGCAATTTGCATCTGTGCCATACGCACATTGAACATGCATGGTTAGTCACAAAAATTCCCTATGCGGCAGGTGCAATTTCCACCTAACACACTTTGCATGGGCAGATGGTCCTCGATTGATAAAACAAAGGGCAAATCATACCAGACGCAAGTTCAACTTCACACGGGAGGGCGAAACGTTTTTCAAGCTTTTCCAAGCATTTTTACTTAACAGTGATTGGACGAATATTTTAAAAAGTAGCGTGTATATATATATATATATATATATATATATATATATATATATATATATATATATATATATATATATATATAACAAGGCCACGGCAGTTGCTGTTTCCATAGGAAGAACACTTTTTGGGCGGCTTATAACTCCGCTCCCTCTGGATGAATCCTTACCAAACTTTGCAAAGTATATGGCCCACTCTGAATTTTTTTGCAAACTTTGGTGAAGTTTGGTCCAGGGGGGGCAAAGTTATAGGGGGGGTTCCAAAACTTATTTTTTTCCAATAGACTGAATGGAGGAAAAACTTTGCGCACGGCTACAGAGGAAACCGCTGGACGGATTTTCACCAAATTCGCGGCAGGAGCAGCGGTTTGGTCCCGAAAGCGTTCTATTGTAAATTTGGTGAAAATCCATCCAGTAGTTGTCTTTTAAACGATCAAAAAGTAGGTCTAAAAACATTAGTGATACCTATATCTGCTCCGCGGAGACACTACCCTTTTCGCTCCACGGGCAGGACACCGATTGGCTAATGGGCTCACGTCATGTCCTCAGACACGCGAAGTGTCCATCGATTGGCTGGAGTGAGGCGTGATGTGTGTCAGATTGTTCCGATGCGCCCGTCATCTTAGATCCGCTGACAGCGCGGCGGCAAACAGAGGCAAAATGCAGTTTTGGGGAGTGTTTTGGGGTGCAAGAGTGCTTGGGGAGGTTTAGGGAGGAAGAGATGGGTGAAATACTGTATTTGTTTAGGTGGCAGGAGTACTGATGTATTAGCCATGCCTGCGCTGTCCGGGATGTTCGTAATTACTGAAAATGAGGGGTGTTCTAAGGATAGTATTCCCGTCTGTGCTGTGCCCAGGCACGTTGAAACTGTTCTAAGGACACGCGGACATTTGCGTAACAACTTACACCAGTTTCATTTGAAAATTTGAATGGATCAGATAGTTTTGTGTCCAAGTCATTTTTTCGGGGTGTGGGTTGCTTCTTTGAAGAAGTACCTGAGTTACTTTGACTAATAGGTTCTTGTTTGCTTATGGTGATTGATGAAGTATTAGCTTCTTTTACTCTCTTTGGAGGATTTGCAGTCAGATTCTGTTGCATTTGAGTTTGAATTAGTTTTCTTTTACAACGTTTTCCTTTTTGTGGAACAGGTTATGCTTTTAGGTGGGGGTGTATAGTGAACATAGTCTATTGTATTCTAGAATGCAAGGAATATCAGCGTTGACTTTACTTGCATCAAATTTGATTAGAAATAGACCGCCAAGTGTACCTAAGCGTAATAGTGCTACGTAGGTCATGCCTTCTTTAAAGACTGTGTTACCAATATCTATCAATGCTTTGTCTAGGGTAAGACCTTGGGATTTATGAATGGTGACTGCATATGCAAGAGTTAGAGAAAATTGTTCTCTGCGTACATACATGTCTTTGAAGAGAAGGAATCAAGCTGTTGAGCGCCCTATCCTTTTTACTTCTGAAAGTTTGTCGAAGAGAACATTGACAAACTGAATGTTGTTGTCACGTGGGTATGTTTGAACGCCAACAACTGTACCCAGTGCTCCATTAACTTTTCCTTGCTCCACGTCAAGGTTACGTTTAAGCATTACTCTACAGTTTAAGGATAATTTTAATATTTTCTCCAACCCAGCTGTGTTGGAGATAGAATTTACTAAGGTATTTAGTCTTGTTGTGGCTTGTTGACACATTGGTAGTGTCATACCATGTACGTCCAGTTTGTCTATGGAGCAAATTTCAATTATTTTTTGCATTTCTTTTTTTAACATTGTTTCATTGAATTTGGAACAGCTTGCAAGAGTTGGCATTAAGGCCATACAATTGACATTTTTGTGCGCTAATTGTTCCATAACATCAGTAGCACATGAGTTATCGCCATAAAGTGCATGGATGTGCCGGTTTTTTTATATTGTTTGTGCTTCTTGAGATAGTACACCAACTCTAATACTTTTTAAAATGTTGGCGTAGGTGAGGTCTGCAGATTGGTGCATGTTTTCTGTTAATTCTTTGTATTGGAAATGTTGCCACAGGTTGACATATCCTATGCTGCCAACAGTTTTATGGCAGAGTTTGTGTCCTAATGTTTTAAAAATGGGTTCACCTTTCACTGGTGTCAATTGAAGAAGATCTCCGAAAACAAAAATGTGTTTTCCTCCAAAGAGTTCTTCGTAGTTTGTTTTAAGTACTTCTTGCAATCTGAGGTGAATCAAAGCCAACATTAGGTTGGAGACCATGCTCACTTCATCCATTAGTAGCATTTTCATTTGTTTTAATACTCTGCGTAGTTCCATTGCAGCTTCTGTAGAAAGTTTGTAATAGTCTAATTTGTTTTGGTGTTCTACTGGAAGGAGTAATAATCGGTGTAAAGTGACACCGCCGATGTTGTAGGCAGCTAAACCTGTGGGGGCAGTTACAACAGCTGACAGTTTGTTGTTTGTCAATTGTTGAAGGAACTTGCTGATGATTTTGATTAAGAATGTTTTGCCTGAACCAGCTTCACCACTGACGTATAGCAGTATAGGTTTGTAATTTTAGCAGGTACATTCTTTATTTTTGTTTTGTACACCATGTGCAATTTCTTTCGTTACTTCTTCAAAAACGGTGCCTGGTCTTTGTTAAGTTTTGATTGTAGTACAGTTAAGTCTTCTGTATCTTCTTCATAGTGACACATGGTGTTTTCTACTTCTGTCATAGCTAATTCTGCCTCATTTGCCATTAGTGGCTGTCCCAGTGGTTCTTGGCTTGCTGTTACAGAAGGTTGACTACTGTCAGAAGTTTCCTTATCTAGTTGGGCCTGGAGTTCTTCTTCGTGTTGCTGTTCATTTTGCAACATTGTTTTGTACTGCATAAAGTTCACATCGGTGATAGTGCTTTCATTTGCTTTGAAAGCATCTTCATAGCAGTCATAGTTATCGAGTATCTCTTCTTCTTTTCTCCATGGTTTAAAACGTTGTAGCAGAGACATGTAATATAGTTCTTTCTGTTGAGGAGTTTTTAATGACAATTTGATATGATTAATTAAGCTTTGTTTGGTAAGTTTCACTAAGCTGCCTTCACAATCTGTCACTCTATATCACCTTTGTTTTCATCAGGTTTTATATTATTTTTGTATGCAAAGTTTTGGGCTATGTGGAATAGACATATGTTTTCCAAAGTGGTACTCCTGTTTGGGTAGTATGTGTCTAGTAAATTGTTTTTTGTATTGACATTTTTATAGCAATATTTTTATTATTGGAAGATAAAGCGTGCGACGTATAGTTTGATCTGAGGAAAATATGTGATCTAAAATGTTGTATATGTAAAACTGTAATTGTTATATACATATTAAATAAATAAGTAAATACATTGTTTTTCAAAATGTCTTGGCTGTTGGGATCATTTTTCGCTATTGTTTCTATGTCGTCATAATATGATTTGAGAACTCTTTTTCTAGATTTAGCAGGACTAAGTCTTATCCATACTATATTTTCAGATATTCCATATAAAGCAGTACCGGTTAAACGATCTGCAGCTTCATAGGTGCCACATTCTCTATGAGAGAGCATTTTTATGCCTAAACTGTGCAATTTCTGAGATAGTGTTTTGTCTGATGACATGTCATTCCAGAGGTCTGGAAGCTCTGTTTTTTCTGCTTTTGTTAAGTAGGCTGTAACATATCGTGCAACTGCAGTGGAATTGTCTGCAATGTACTGCACATCTATGTTTGCATTCCATAAGAGGGCAATGATTGCATTGTAATCATTGATATATTTTGATTCTTCTGTTCTTTTTATGTAATACGTGTTCTTAGGTGATTTACCTTTAACTCTATAACTGAAGACATGAAGTTGTTCACTTCACCTGTTTCTGTAACTGGTCTAGGGAAACCAAAGCAGCATTTGGTGTAGTATTTCCCTTTGTTTTTGTATTTGCGACGACAATATTTGCCACATTTGTGTCTTTGAAATTGTACAATTTGTGCATGAAGGTCACTAAGTCTCGTTTGTGAAGGGATTTCACACGTGACATATTTCTGGATGAACTGCAAAACAGTGGCATCACTGTCCTGACCAAATTTAGGAGCATCTTTAATCCATAAAAGCATGTGGATATGTGGTGCTCCTCTGGCTTGTTATTCTTTTCTCCAAAAGAAGTGTTGCACTTCTCCGAGGGGAGGAACAGTCTTATTACAAATAAAGTGTAGCATAGCAATGAAACAATGGTAGAAATATCTTGAAACATTAACAGGATCTAGAGAGTAAAGTTCTCCAGGTGTTAGTATATCTATGTTGGTTTTGTTTTTGTTTGATTTGCGTAGGAAATCTTCCCATGCATATTCTGCACAACTTATTGTAACAAACCAAGTGGGTGGTCCAAGGTTTCTGATCATGCAACGTACATCTCTGTGACGTCCGAACCAGTATTCTTTTGTACCACACATGTTTGAAAACAGATTTGTAATGCTTGATTGTAAAACCTCATCTTTTTCCTGCATTTTTTGTATTAATTGCGCAGCTTACATATTTTGAAAGTGGGTTCCCGATTTCAATATGTGTGCAACTCCGTAACATAGAGTTGCTAGTTCACTTTCAAAGAGTAGGTGGAATATGTATTCCACATTTTGTCTAAATCTGGGATCTTCAGAATACATTCGTAATGAGCGGTATTTTGATGCTGTTATCTGAGTGGGTCTATCATTGGTGATCCTTTGGTTTGTCGCATTTGGTACGTTTCTAGTGCATCATCTATGCTATCTTTAGAGTGCAATGGATGAATTGTATAATGGTCTAAAATATTGGATACTGCAGCAGGATCAAGAAGTTCAAATTGACCAGTTTCTGGTGACTCTTGAATTATTTCAGTTGTTCCCCTTAAGTTGTCGTCAATATTTATTTCTTTGTAGTACTCATTATTGTCTTTTAGATATTGCAAGGCTTGTCTAACCTTATGTAAGTCCACGAGTTGTTGCCAATTTCTTTTGCCTTTTGTTGGTACACTATTTACTAAGACATTTAATGATTGCTCTATTGGATGTTGCACTCCTAGAGTGTGCACATTTTCTGTCAGATCTAATGGTAAATAAACTATTTTGCCACAAACGCCTTTTACCAATTCAGAGGGAGGTAATTTTGCTGTTTTTGGTTGAAGGCGTATTATTGCTTGAAATGGGTGTACTGTTTGAATTATGATGCTCTCATATACATTGAGTTGTTGCAGGTGTTTTGGTAGTGGGAATAATTAGAAGTTATTTGTGATACCACGTGAAGGAGTTTGGTTGTTGTCAAGTTTGTAGTGCAGTAACTGCAAAGTATTAAGGGGTCATTTATTTCGTATTTGTTTTCTGCTAAAAGGTAGAGAGCTAATTCAAACCATTTGGAATCTTCATTGTCTTCTAATTTGTATGTTACGTCTATAGTTTTTGTGTTACTTTTATAAAAAGTTCTGCGGCAACACACACACACATGGTTTGGTACTTCAGCGGATGTACTTTTAAATTTTAGTATTTCTTTTTTGTATGTGTGTAGTGGAAGGTTGCCATGTGCAGAATTGTTGCTAGTCTGTTCTAAAGCTATTGCATTTTGTAAGTGGCTTTCACTTCCAAATTATTTTCTCTGGATACGGTCGATCTCGTCTTGTAGGTCTTTGGGTGTACCATGTAGAAGAGTTTTATTTAAATTGGCTAGTTCTAAAGCAGGACTTTTAGCATAGTAGAGTTTATAGACTAGATTTCTTACAGTTGAATGATGTGTTGATATCATTTTGATATAATGGAAGGTGCTTTTGCAAATAGGTCCTGAAATGCAGGCTAATGAATGTCCTTGTTGTCCTGTGTATTTGCACACTGGACAGGTATCCATATTTTGCAGCACTTTCATTTTGATTTTGTCTTTACCTGTCACATACTGATTGAGGAAGTGGCATAAAGATTTTAAAGATTTGTTGGGAATGTTACACATTGACGTGCACGGCCATTTCTATACTGGACGTTCTGGTTCGGTCGAATGGAGAGGTAATTCTGAGTTTTCTTGGGATATTTTTGTAAGCAGTGTTTCTTGTTCCATGATGGTATTATTAATGTTATCATAACCTCGTCCACTGCTATGGATGGCAATTGTGTTTCTTTGGTTTTGTTTGTATGCTTCTTCATTAAAATATGGTTCTGTGCTTGTGGAGTGACTCCATTCACCTCCACAGATATTTAAGAAGTTATTTTTGTTGACATTGCATTTATTGAGAAGTTTTTTTGTAGTTTAGTACTTAGTTTTGTTAATGGTTTCATCCCATTTCATACTAAAATAAATAACTTCCTTTTGAGAAGGATTGCACTGTCTAAGAGAGCTTCTAGAATTAATTTTCTACGGTAGGTTTTAAGGGTTGTGCATGATTTTGCTCCTGTTTTTATCAGATTCTGAAGGACTCTGTGGCGGAATATTTTTGCTAAAATACTTTTTTTGCTATGGTTACTTGCCACTACATCAAGATTTATAAGAGCAGTGTTAGCAGTAGTATTAGCTGAATTCTTGTTAATCACTTTCTGTTTCATTTTACATTTTGATAGAGGAGGCAAAGTTTCTGTACTAGAAGCTTCTTTTGGTTCGTTAAATGACTGCAATAGCTGTTTTGTTTGAAAATTTTGTACAAACTCTGGTAGAGATGGATGCTTATTTTGGACACTTTTATTTTCATTTGCTCTATTTCTGCATTGTTTTCTATGGACTTGCTTTTTGGTAGGCATTCTTTGGGGTCTGTTGAAAAAAAAAGAAGGTATGGGTTGGTTTGTTTTGCAATGTATGTGTGCTGTGTTCATGCGTGTATAAGTTTGATGGGAAAGATGTATGTGGTGGTGTGTGAATGTGCATTGGGCAGTTACAATGAGTTGGGAAGGCTATTCTTCTGTTTGTATGTTACTACAATGCGGTTCATATGAGAGTAGAAAGTGAGCTAGTGGTGAGGAGAATCATTCATAGTAAACGTAATGGTATAAAATTAAAACAGTTCTTTGTTTTGTAGTACTAATATTCTAAGGGTTGAGTATGTTATTTGTGTTCCAAAAAAACAGGGATTTGTGTGCCATTCTGCCTGATAATCTCTGTTTAATAAATGCAGATTTGTGGGCAGAATGGTTCAGAAATCAATGTTTTTTTTGGTGCGCAAATTACATGAATGAACCACACAGTGTCTTTGAGGAACAGTAAGAATATAAAGGTAGTATTGTACGTACTTTCTTTTGTGTGGAATTAGCAGGTTTCTTCGGATATGTTGTTTGTAGTTTAGATGCTGCTGATTTTCAGGAGAGTGGTCTTTACTGCAATTGTAAAAGGAAGAAAGTAGTAATTTTGTGTGTTTATAGCACTGATGTTAATGTACACGTTGATGTTTATGTTTTTGTGGTAGCTTTCTTGTTTGATATTTGAACATAGTGTATGCATGCATTACATTTTGATATGTGCAGTCTTTATATGTTATTTATAGTATGTTAGTTGAACATGCTTCGTAAATGAGTAGGATTTTAAGTTCCTGAAATTCACTTGATTTTTTACAGCTGTGTTCTAGATAGCAGAGAGGTTTGGAAGTGATAGGTCATTATAGTAGATGGGAAAATGTTGAATAATTTCATATTATAACTAGACATGCGAACAATCAGGAGCACCTGAGAGGGAGATTTCACCACAGCAATCGGGAACATTTATTTTTCTCATATGATTGCATTGGGATTAGCATTAATTTAGGCAGGAGACAGTAAAAAATGGTGACATTTTTCAACGAAAAATCGAGTCTCGCTCGGAAATCGGGAGGGTTGGTATGTATGTATAGGTTATGTGGGAGACAGTAAAAAATAGTGTGTTTTTTGAATGAGAAATCGGGAATCTTGCGCTTAAATCAGGAGTGTTGGCATGTATGTATTGGCTATGCAGATTTAGTGGCATTACTTTGTTTATATGGAATCATAAGAGTTGTACATGTACTCTGAATAAAATATGCTTACCTGTACTTTGTAATCATGCATGTGGATATGTATGGAGCTGTAAGTAGAAATCTTCGAGACTTGTAGAGTAGTTTTTGTAGTAGGTGCTTTCCAATGATATGAAACTTGTATTTAGAGTGATCAAAAGTACATTTGAAGTGCGGAACTCTGATGATGGAGTTAGATGTAGAGGTCTTGGATGTGATTGGTGGATGGTTGTGTGACTGCTTAACCTTATCCAATGAGGGATCGGAACCGAGAGTGATGTGGAAAGGGAAGAAGGGCTGGCTAAGAGTTAGGTGCCGCGCGGACACCGCGGGTGTCCGCGGGTAGGGCGTGCCACAGACGGAGTTTTCCAGCAAATCCAGCATGGAAAGGGGACTGGAGGGATCAGCCAATCAGATGTTGATGTTGATTTGTCTAGAAAGAGAGTGTGTGTAGTGAAGATGGGAGAGGTGGAGCAAGTCAGGGTGTTGGTGCTCGGAGATATGGTTTTCCATGGTTTACAGGAGTATTCTCAATGCAGGCATGCAGCAAACAATTTCGATGTTAGAGGAGTGGAGGTGGTGTAGAGCGCTGTGACTGACTGCAATGTAGAGGCAATTCTCCAGGTTTGTAGAGATATGCATAGGATGAACAGTCCCCATGTGATAGTTTTGCACTATGGTGCTTTCCATTTGGGCTACGTGAGTTCCCCAACTTTGTTGGCAGATTTGGAACAGTTGGTTCAAGCAGTAATCAACATCATTCCAAATGCAAAAGTAATTTTTTCTGGATTACTTCCTAGAGCAAAATGGGACAACAATTCTTTTTTTTGTCCTGATCAAAGCATTGCTAGGTGTGCAATCAATCAAGGCATGCATGCCTTCATGCTAAGAGCTGGTATGTTTTTCAGTAACAATGAGAATATTGTTTCAAGTAATGCTGCTTATTTTGAAGCAGATGGTGCTTCTCTATCTTTTATGGGAAATGACATGTTCTTTTGGCATGTAAGGGTTGCTTTGGAACAGGTTATGTGAAGATTTTAGGAGTAAAGTAAGAAGATAAAACCCCCAAAAAATAAAAAATAACAGGTGTCTGTCAGGCATCTGCAAAAAAAAAAAGAAAACGTCTCTTTTCAGAGCCCACCTTAAAGGGGAAATTGGGAACACTATTTACATGTACATTCACCACGCTCAGATCTTCTACATGTCCGCGGACATGGCAGTAGTCTGAGTACAGCACGTATTACATACGGGCATTCTGGGGTGGAGAGGCATGCAAATGAGAATGAGCAGAGCTAGGGATTGGTCAGTAAAGTTTAGTGGGTGTGTTCTGTAAGGAGAGATTTAGTGAGGACGTCTTTTTCCTGAGAGAAGAAGAGATAGCTATGGATGTGTGTTTTCGAAAACAGATTATCTGGATTTTAGGAGACTCATGGATACATTGGTTGAGGTGCATGCAGAATGTTGTGATGTATCTGCAGATCTTGGATTCCCTCATGTGGAAGTGCACTGGCATGGAGTGCGTGAAATGAAGTGGCTGGACTTGGTACCTCTCTGTGCTACTTTACAGACAGAGCGTCATCCTGACATAATTATAATTCATTGTGAAGGGAACAGTTTAGGACATGTGTCTGGAATTTCTTTGCAATTTGCAATGAAAGAAGGACTTCAGAAGGTCATGGACATGTTTCCAAATTCCCAAGTAATTTTTTCTCGTATTGCGCAAAGACAAATGTGGCTGCGTTCTTCCTCATTTGGTCCACAAATGGAGAAAGTGAGGCGCAATGTCAATAAGGCTGTTTATGCCTTTCTAAGAGATGTTGGCATGTCCTCTTTTCACAATGAAAATATTATGTTTCGTAGCACATTCATTTTTCGCATAAATGGAGTCCATCTTACATATGCTGGCAATCAGATTTTTCTGAGAAATGTACAAAATGCATTGCAACCTTTTTTGGAATTATAGTCATCTATTTTGCAGTAGATGTTGACAATTCCAAGTTTTTCAAACACACAAAAACAGGACCAAAATGCTCTTTTCAGAGCGACCACTTACTCCCAGAGAAATGTGTTTGCTAGGGCAGCACCCAAAGAAAATTTCTGTACTAAGACTGTCTGCTGACTTTTAAAAAATGCGCAGGAACCTGCACTGTTTATTTGAAAGTTCTATTTTAAACTGAGAAAGGCGGCTCTGAAAAGAGCCTTTTTTTGGGGGGGATTTTTGTTGTTTTATATTTTTTGGCTTTTTTACCCACGCCACACTAGGAGAGGAGAGCAAAGGAGGGTAAGGAAGGGACACCAACCACGGGGATAAGCAAGGGCAGGTGGAGAGAGGAAGATGTAGGGTGGGCCTTATTTAGGTAGGTAGCAGGTCTTCTGGTGGTCCGTGACTGTAGTCTCAAAAGCGCTTCGAAGACTCTCACCCCTGTAGAGTACTGCGTCACAGTACATACACAATATTGTGACCATCGAAAGGTAAGGGTCAACAGCATCGCAAATGGCCTGTTAAGCAGCTGGAGGGATGCGCTCTCCCACAGGAGTGTCCCTTGTGGTGAGAGGAGCGGAAACGGAGGATGCTGTGGAGGAACTCAACCTACTACCTTCATCACAAGGTACAACCTTGCGAATGTCCGCACCGTGGAACGAAGTTAGGTGTCGCTTCATGGATGTTGTACCAAAGCTGTATGAACCCCGTCTCCTACGACTCAGCACTAATTTGCACTGGTTACAGGTGACCTTGTCCGCACGTGCTTTTGGTACGTTACCATAACCGGTAAACAACCGCCACACCCAAGACTCCACCTCATTCTCTTCATCCTCGCTCCCTACATCCTCACGCGTGTTCCCCTCTGCAGGCCCTTGGGGAGGTGCTGGTGGTGGAGCGTTTGTGGGTTGTGCTGAGGCTGATGTAGCAACAGCAGCCATGGATGCCATTAGGGTTGATGAGGTAATCTCCGCTAGAGCACTAAAGGCATCAAAGTCAATCTGCAATAGCCAGAAGCACAATGAAGATCAGCTCTGGGGTGTGGCTTTTTATAGGGGTGGAGGGGTGCGCCTCGAGAAAATATCGAACACTCAAAAGCGTTCAAAAAGTTACAAAAAATATGTGGAAAGCCAGGGCCATTGTCTAGGACATGTGAAATGGTGATTTTTTACTGTTAAATAATTTGGATTGTCTAAATAAGTTATTTTAAAATGTTGGACATCCGGACAGAGTCTGCAAATTAGGACACACGCTCAGCGTGGGTGCGGTCACATGATGATGTCGGGAACATGTCCGCGAAGGGAACGGGTGTCTGCAACACAGCAAATGTGCCGGAGCGGTCGTGCGCATGCGCACGGGTGTTCTACGGACAATGTTCGGGTCCTGAAACCAATTAAAAGTGCGACACAAGTGAGACGGACAGTTACAGACAGGCGCGATGTTCGCACGACGTATGGGTATGGTGCGCATGTGCGTAGATGTTCTGCAGACTGTACGGCCAGGTATAGTGTCCTTATGACACCTCCATTTTGTTTGTATACGGACATCCCGGACACTGCGCCTGTTCTACGGACAGTTCCATCTTAGTTGCGAACGGTACAGACAGGTATAGTGTCCTTAGGACACTTCCATTTTGTTGATTTACGGACATCCCAGACAGCTGGTGTGTTCTAAGAACAGTTCCATCTTGGTTGCGAATGGTACATCCACATTTTATTAATTACGGACAGGCCAGACAGGCGCCCTGTCGGCCAACATTTTAACTGCTTTAAAAAAAAAAAGATACAAAGATTTTCATTACAAGAAATATAAAATTTGTTTATTTATATACATATACACAAATTATGTAAGAGAGGGGGAAGCAGAAACTCATACAAAACTAGGGGAATTAGGGGGTTGGAGAGGATGGATGGGAGGGGATGAAGGGATGGAAATCTCATCAAAACGTTTATTTTGTTGTTCACGGTTTGGGGATAGTTCACTGGGACATGGAGAGGGGGCACAGGTACAGGTGGGACAATGGTACTTAATTTTTTCTTTGATGTTGTCCTCCACTACCTGTTTCAAACTATTGAAATGTTCCTTAAGAATGTCTACTTTCTGTTCAATGCGTTCCAGAGTATTTTCCATTGTGTCTTTTGGAGTCACATTTTCAATCTTTGTATGGTCTGTAAAAAAGAAACATATATATTTTAAGTACACATTAGGTCATGATTATTAATTTCATTGTATTGACAAGTGTCTACCATTATTATCACTCTCTTCAGACATTTCCTCATGTGGAAAATTTTGTTCCAGCCACTCCAAAGTACTGCACATTTCTGTGTGAAAAACACAAATTTATTATTTATACTGTACCTCACACACAAAGTAGAGCAATATATACAAAACATGAAGTTTACTTACTATTTTCTGGAAAGTTAAATTCGTTTTGTTGTGTAGGTCTACTGTTGCTTCTAGCTCTGCAGTTTCTGTGAGGTAATTATGTTGGAGGTATATCTTTTTTGTCATGGTATACTCCATTTTATTACATATCGTATTTCAATGGCTGGTTGATGTGTTAAATATGTAGGTTCCACTGCTTACTTATTAATATATATATAATGTGTATATGTTCTGATTTTCAACTTGTGCAGTGTTTATATGGTATGATAGAACAATTTCAAATACCCCTGCTTGTTTGGGTAGTGTTGATGTCCTCTGTGACTGTCCACGGACATCAAAATCATTAGCAGGGTGTTCGGTATGCTCTAAGTTAATTGTATATAAAGTAAGGGAACCGTAGTAGACATCTTTCAAATTTACACTATGAAAATGTATAATCAGTAAAAAAAAGTCAGTGATGTCATCAATGACATTTGTGATGTCATCTTTGATGTCCTGGGTGTTAGTCTTAGCAGTGCACTGTGGTGTCATGCGTTATGGTTGCTTAGTTTACCATAACTGGCGAATTTCAGGGGTTTTCGGTTTTACTTGGAACCATAACGTCCCTTAAACAAAGTTTGTTTACTGAATTTCATAGGTTTTTAGTAGCGCAACTTAACCATAATGTCCCTTTAACAAAGTTTGTTTACTGAATATATATATATACATATATATATATAGTTATATAGTTCGCCCCTTCCCAAAACTGGGCGGTGCCAAGTTAGACCAGGAGCAAATTGCTAAAGGAGCGAGTGCCTTCCTATTTTGTCGTGACATGGGATGCCACGCCTTCTTTCGGGGCGTGTACTTCATTAGCATTGGTCAGCCACTCCCCCTCCTTCAGACACACCCATTTTGCATAATGTGGGCAAATTGCAGAAAAGCCGCAGAATTTGCACATATGTGACCTGTTGAAGATACTCTCATGCACTTCTTGTGAATTGGACACAATTTGCAGCATCCGCAATGTGTGTATTGTTTCAGCCGCATATGCATTTGCGGCCCAAAAAATGGTGTGTGAATCCGACCCCATGTTCGATTGTTTCGAACTAAGGGTTTATTTGGTATGTTGGAATATGATACATTTAAAAAAAATGTTTTATCAAGCATGCAACAGAGCATTCCATTGAGGTTTAGCATATATGTATTGTATACGTGAAATACAACAATAAAACAGTTACACAAATCAACAACAGTTGAAATAATAAGTTGGCGTAAGTACTGTTTCTCAAAATGATTTTTTTTCCAGCCCTGAGTGACGCGGATACATTCTTAGCATTGTGAGTCTGAGATCAAAGAACCAGAATTCATGGGTCAGGCCTTCGGTGATCTCTTAAAGTGTGTTTAGTTAATCGAGTGAAAAAGTATTTGCAAATACTACATTTCCCTGCCGAGGTCTAAAGTGTAGCACTGGCTGGCTCTGCTCTTTCAAGAAAGCTTGAGCCGTCCCTTCATCCATCAACACCTGTGTGATATGCAAAGGCTTTGGCAACGTGTTGATGCTGGCTGATGCCCAGGCCTGGGTCGTAACAATTATTTTATGATCTCTGCAGGCTCAGCAGCATGTCAGTCACAGGTGTGTGGGTTACTTAAGATGCCTTGAGACAAGAGCGAGGTCATTATGGAGCTTTAGAGCCGGCACCTTAGGGCTGTATTGTATGGTAGGTGACCGCCACGCAAGTTACTGGTCCCAAATTGATTGTGGGGGCCTCTAACGAGGGTGCGGGTCAACAATCGCACAATAGTGCCCAATGGTAGGGGCTTTAACACTATTAGAGCTTGTGTAGTGGGAAGCATAAAACCTCTCCTGGGGCTTCCTGTGGCAGAGCATGTTCAGGTCTCCTTAACCATGGCCCAGTATGTACACATTACAAAGGGAAGTTTGAAATGCATCCATTACAACTGGTTAAAGCCTAGCCTATTCCAAGCTTGCTGATTGGCTAGAGTGCTGGAAACAGTGGTAACAAAGGTAAAACATGAAATGCAGGCTTCCATTGTTGGTTAGGGCCTGCATTCTACACTTTCTTGAAACCTAAAGAGGAGAAAACATGCTCTAATCTAGATTATCCCCTTCACCTGGAGGGAAATAAGCCAACCCAATGCACTGATGCTCATTTGCAAATAATGTCAACAACCCCTATCTTGTCTGCTTGTTGGCATAGTTTTACAGGTTTACCACTAGTTACAAAACAATTCGGAGTATTACCCGCCTTCCAATCAATCTGCGTCCCCTAATTGGCTCCAGATTAAAAAAAAATCGCTACTGCGAGTATCTAGGCCATCTAGGAGACCTGTGCACCACTTTAGCTCGGGTGCTCTGCAGGTAAACTCCTTGATTTTAGTCAAGCCGTCTGCCTTTAGAATCCATTTTGCCATTTGCAGCGCTTCCTTTGAAGCAGCGTTTCCGTGTGCATACACTGACCCTCACCTGCCCCTTTCCTGTATCCACCACAGCCACCCGCCTCCCTATTAGCCCCATCCCCTGATTAGCTCCAGAATAAAAAAGAAAAAACTCGCTACTGCTAGTATCTAGGCCTCTAGGAGACCTGCACACCACTTTACCTCGGGTGCCTTGCAGGCAGGGCTTTAGGTGGGCCAGGGTTGGCCAGGGCCAAGCGCCAGCAATCTCGAAAAAGGACTCCCGAGCTGGGGTCCTGCCGAGGCCAACCCCCGAATACCCCCGGGCCACGCCAACACCTCAGTCAGGCAGCCTGTGTGGCCGGGGCGCTGCAGTGTCGTAGGCTGCCTGCGGGTGTCAGCACTTCGGAAGTGCTGATATCTGCAGGCAGCCTGTGTGGCCGTGCATCGCTTAGACTACAAGGGCTGCTTGACATCTCTGTGCTCAGGGGTGGGGGGTTCTGGGCCGCCCAGCTTTCCTTTAGTTTCTGAGTGAATAGTCATCGAGCAGCATGATACCAAGGGGCTTTGAGCTGCTTGGTGACTTGACTCGGGGGATGGGCGGGTCAGTCTTCCTTCCTGTTTCTGAGTACAGAGACATCAGCAACAGGGTGACCTTTCCTTTAAGGAGCCAGTGTATAAAGCGTTGCCTTCGATGAGAGCACTGCCTGCTGTGTGTAAGATGGGACACACTGATGTGGCACCTTTGGTGTGCCCAGCCCCTTCTTTTGTTTAAGGGGAGGGACTGGGCGCATCACGGGTGGTGGTGCCGGTGTGCGCCAGCTCTACTTCTATTACCAGCACCCCCCAAACTTAGGCGAGGGGGGCTCTCCTTGAGGGCATGGCCTAAGTAGACCGTGCCCCCCTAAGGAGAGCCACCTTCAGTTTCTAATCTCACTTGATGCACTGCCTGCAGGTAAGCTCTTTGAGTTTAGTCAAGCCGCATGCCTTTAGAATCCATTTGCAGCGCTTCTCTTGAAACAGCATTTCCATGTGCATACCCCGACCCTCACTTGCCCCTTTCCTCTATCCACCCCATCCACCGCCTCCCAACCAGCCCCATCCCCTGATTGGCTCAAGAATCAAAAAAACGTGCCAAAATCTCCTCTGGAGGCCAGGACGCTCTTTCCATCCAGCCTCCTGGCCTTGATGAGGTAGGTGTTGTACTTTTGCCCCTGCAGCCCGTCCTCCATTTTGTAATCTTTCCCCTGCTTTCTTGCCCTTCCTTTCCTCCACATCGCCTACTTTCCCCTGCTCGTTTTTTCAGCCATTCCCCTACTTTCCCCTGCTCATTCTTTTCATCCAGTCCCATTCTCGTTTTATTTCATCCATTCCCCTACTTTTCCTTGTTTGTTATTACCATCCTTTCCCCTGCTTGTTATTTTCATCCTTTCCCCTGCTCGTTATATCTCCCCTGCCCATTCCCTCCCCCTGCCCTGTGCCGGTGATTGGCTGTTTCTTTCCAGGAGGTAGGCTCTTAACCACACCCCCTAGGGCAGTCCAAAGCCTAAGCTAAGATCCCTAAGGCAAAGGGCAGCTCCCAAAGAAGCATCTCCAGACCGTGTTTGCCCGTGTTCGCCTGCTAGCCATCAACCAGCAGCGACGGACAAGATAAGTGTGGTCTGGGAGGGGAGTACAGCAATCACTGTATTCCAAAAAGCCCTGCCTCTCTTATTACCTACACAACATAGCATACTGAAATTAGCCAGCTAGTAAAGAATACCCCTATCACTGCTGTGTACCAACCTTTCAATGGTGTCATTTACTGTTGTGTCCCATACTTAGGTGTTCTCCTCTATCCATATACCTCAAATTTAGGTGTTTTGCACTTACCGTTGTGCCTCCAATTTTGGAGTTCACACTCTGTCCAGGTGAAGTTTAGCCATGCGTCACACTCAGATAAAATAATTATGGAGTTTAGTCATTTGCCACATCAGATAGGACTGTGTACAATAGCCACATAGAAAAACTTAGCGAGTAGCCAACGCACTAACCACCCACTTCTACCTCCTCAAACACACCACCCAAACACTATACATGCCCACTGATCTAGCAAACCTATACCCTAACACAAACCCAACACAAGCAACACACACCTACAACAAACTAACTTGAACACTGGACCTTACCCATACAGACACAACAAGCCAGTGCACACAACCTTAAACACCTGCCAATCTACCCATAAAACACACATACACACCCCAACATGACAAGCAAACACACAGAAAATGCCCAGGGCATTGGACCTTACCCGTATGGATACAAGAAGCCAGTGCATGCCACCTACCATCTGCAAGCCAACACACACAGACAGCAGTTTCTTCTGGTTCTGGGCCTATCGTATCATTCTTCCCTCACTAACCAACCATGTCCCTTTCTTGCAGAGCCACATGAGAGCCTGGAGACTGCCCTTGGCTGGGATCGGTGTGCGGTATAAATCAACATAACATAACTTAACATAACATGGGCACAGCTATCTCTGCAACCACAAAACTGTCCCACCTTTCTCCTATCTTATTACCACCAAATAGAAGGTAATCTGCATGTACCCACGTCCATTCTGCAACTGTCGCCCCACATAGGCTCACTGATTTGTGAACTGTCTTGCACAGCCATCTCTCACATCAAGATAACTATAAGTGAGCAATATCTCACAACTAGGTAGGCTATACTCTGTGCTAGCTTGTCCAGATAAAATGTCATATACATGAGCCAGCATCACAATTAGACAGAACTGTGAAGATTAGCATTAGGAACTGTAATACTAGCTTGCGTCACACCTAGACAGAATTGTGAATGTCAGCTTGCCTCATATCTAGACAGAATTGTGAATGTCAGCTTGCACCACATCTAGACAGAATTGTGAAGATTAGCATTGTGCCATATCCAGACAGAACAGTAATACTAGCTTTTGTCATATCTAGATAGAATTGTGAAGATTATCTTGCATCGATATCTAGACAGAACTGTAATACTAGCTCGCCTCACATCTAAACTGAATTGTGAAAATTAGCCTCCATCACATCTAGACTGAATTGTGAAGATTAGCCTCTGCCACATTTAGACAGAATTGTGAAGATTAGCTTGCGTCATATCTAGACAGAACCATAATCATAGCTTGCGTCACATCTAGACAGAACTGTGAATGTCAGCTTGCACCACATCTAGACAGAATGGTGTAGATTAGCATTGCATCATATCTAGACAGAACTGTAATACTAGCTTGCGGCATATCTTGATAGAATTGTGAAGATTAGCCTCCGTCACATCTAGGCAGAATTGTGAATGTCACCATTCACACATACAAGGTCGTACCAGCCCTAACCTACGGAACAGATTCAATGCCGACCATACCGAAGAACATATGGCTGAAACTGGGAGGCTACTTTTGGAGAACTGTCCTAAAACTTCCAAAATCAACGCCAATGGCCTCAATCAGACACAAACTGAGCTTGCTCTCGTTAAAGATAGAGACCACAGATGGACGTTGCAAAGCGCTTAACGCATGGACACAAGCAAACAAAGAAAAGTTGGCGACGATACCAAGCTCAGAAGAGGAACTGATTAAAAACCTGCTAAAGATAAAAAGGAAAATGGGAGAGTTAGATTGGGTCCACACTTTAGAAATAGCTGAAAAATACAAGCTGACAAAGCATCTTCCGTCAAACACAAAAAAGCTAAACCAGACACAGGAATCCTTGAAGAATAAGAGTCCATTTAAACCTCTGGAAACAAATGAAATTCAGGTGGTTAGAGGTCTTTCAAATACGAGTACCTGCAGACTCTGTAAGAACCAAGCACGGACTGAAATATTAAGACATCTTCTTTTGTCATGTCTGGAAACACAAACCATTAGAAGGACATATTTAAAACATCTCTTTTCTCCAACACTTCTGTGCGAGGAAACCACTTGGTGGTCACGCCTTATTAATGGTGAAAAGAACTCACGGGTAATGAATCCCAGTGATTTGACTGAAGGGGAAATAATTGAGGCTGAAATATCCGAAAACGAAATGTTCGAATTACCAAAAGTTCGAACACTTTGTTTTTGGACATTTCAGCCCCGATAATTTGCCAAAACACACATTCTCACACACACACACACACACCACCATACACAAACCCCACTTACCTTCACCTTCACACTGGTCCTTTTCTTTTCTTTTTTTTTTTTTTAAACGGACGGCTGCGGGGGTGTCCCACGCAGGCCCCGCTCGCTATACCATAAAGTATAGTGAGCGGGGCAATGCGGGGGACACACCGCAGCCCCCGTTTTTTTTTTTTCCACGGACGGCTGCGGGGGTGTCCCACGCAGGCCCCGCTCGCTATACCATAAAGTATAGTGAGCGGGGCAATGCGGGGGACACCCCCGCAGCCCCCGTTTTTTTGTTAATGCTACCACCAGAGGATCTAACTTTTGGTGTTCGATCCTTTGGTGGTAGCATTTTTAGACCTTTAGTCGTTTTTAACATCCTTATCTACTTCGTGACAGCAAATCTGATATCGACACATTGTAAAAATCGCTAAAGTGATTCAATCAAGAAATAAAATGAAAAACAAAAAAAACAACAAACAAGCAGGACATAAAAATTAGTGCTTTTTCAATATTGCCCTGTGCAGGGTAGCAACAAAGAAATGCAAGTTAGCACAGTATTTCCAATTTGCAACACACAATGCAGTCCTTGTAATTCGACCCCAATTCTTTTATAAGATCAGAAAGGTCCCCCACTGCCAAACTTTCCTGGCACACCATTTTGTCTTCCTCATTTGGCCGGGGCCCCTGTCCTTTAGTCCCATCCCCACCCCAACGTTTTCAGCAAAGTTACTGACTGAAGCCTAGCATGTCAGGATGTCCGGTCGGGGCTTTCTCTGTGAATCCAATTGTATGTAGTATTAGGAGATGTAGAACACCTTGGAATTATACATTTAGTTCATGTATTTGTTTTTATGCAATTTCCAACCCCTCTTTCTCCTATCTTCCTACACAGGTTCATCACGGGCCGCAGTCAGGCTCGCAACCTCCTGTCATTTCTGCCTGCTCCGTAGGGGGCATGCACTTCCTTCTGCCTCCCCAACGCGACACGCCTGAGGTACTGAGCTCTGTACCGGTCCTGTCTCTCTGCTGCTATTCGGGGCACAAGTCAGGGTTGCATGCGGGTGGACGGAGTCCCCCCACTTTTTTCAGAGGGCACCTTTATATGCTCATTTCTGGTGACGCCACATTCAAACGGTATCTTAATGAGTCCCCCCACTTTTTTTTAGGACTTGATCCCTGCTGCTAAAGCATCAATGGCTGCACAGAAGGATACCCTGGCAGTGATTCAAAGACATGTCACCAGCAGTTAGTACAACAGCCAGCTACAAAGCATAATTTAATGCACGTGCACATCATCAATTATTTTGAAGCCTAATTTCTAACAGTATCTCTCCAACCCTGTGTTTGCTTTCAGATATCATAAGAGTTATTTTGAGGGTGAAATGTTGAGGTCGAAGTCATATTCCGGGCAAAACATTTACTTGGGGGTCAAATGTAATTGTTTATAAAGTAGAGCACCTTGCAATGGTTCACTTCATAGGGTGCGAGATGGGAGTGCAGTAGTTATAATTATCAGCGCATGCTGAGGAAATCCCTGCCCTGGTGGAAGGGTAGAAGTTGAAGGGCTCTTTTGGGGAGCAATGTACTTGTTACATTGCACTGCGCTATTTTCCTGCTTGATCCTCGGGCTTGGTATTAATTGGTCACATGCACATTTTCTACCTGATTCACAGACATTACCTCAGCAAGCTGCTGCCTATGCGTTTTGCTCCTGGAGCTCAAGGAAGGAATAACGTGTTACTATCCATAGGCCCAGATAGGACTCAGGGCAATGTTGTCCCTTTCTCCTTTTCTTCTTTGAATCTCTGCCACATTTCTTTCCCTTAATAGCCTACAAGCTTGGACTCCCCTATACACCCGTGGTAGGCAGCCTGCAGCTCCTCAGGTTTATTGACCTTCAACTCCCATCATCCCTAGTCAGTATAGTCAATGGTGGGGGATCATGGAAGTTGTAGTCCAAAACATCTGGAGAGCTGAAGGTTGTCTACCGCTGTTGTTGGGATATGTCCGAAGGGCTGGCCAGACAATGCCGGATAGACCAGCTCTGTACGCGTACAGCTCAATGGCATAGCGCACTATGCAGCTGATGAGCGACGATAGTTGCCAATATGCTTTTCACAATTTGCCACAATTATCCCCGAAAACGCACATACTAGTTTACAAGTTTGTTATGAAAAGTCAGAAAATGTTTTACACAAATGTGGGCCCCTTTCTTTTCTGTGCCCAGGCTTATTACTGGGTCAGTCTGACCCTATGTGACCCTGTGTGTGTTATCTCTAATAAACATATATAAAAACGGAAAGGTAATAGCTTGTAAACAACAAAAGTTGTGGGGACACCTTTGTTGCTTGGAGACGAGTAACCTTGACCGCTTCGGTGTAGTCTCCTCCTAACTGCATGGCCAAACCTCCAGCCATGCTGAAGGCCCTCAGGAGATACAACAGGTCCCCCTTTTTACATCAGTTACAAGCCTTTGCCCTAATCTGAGGCCTGCTTCCTATGACAGACTTGGGAATAGAGGTTGCTTTTTATTCTAATGAATACTGCACTTTTACGTCAGGAAGGGCGTTCAAGGAAGATGAACTCATAAGTACTCAGGCTATGCAAAGAAGAAAGTAACTTGTTCTTTCCAAATTTCCACACCCCCTATATATCAGTTCCATATGTGGAGTCTGACCATTTAATTCCAGCGGCACTGAATGCTGCTGGCAGCGTTTTCTCTGCCTTTTATTTTTTTTGCAGGCGTATACCCTCCAAACCTCTCCCCCATATGCTTCCTTACCCCCTCTGCCACATACATCTATGACAGTGCCCCTTATATACCTGTATTTATTTTATTTTATTTATTTTATTACATTTGTTAAACGCCCAAACCTTCAGGTATCACAACGTTGTTGCAGACATCTTACAATAAAGTTCAAAACAGTATTCCAATTACAACACATAAGACACTGCTATAAAAGGTTACATAGGTTGATACATTGCATGGTCACTTTCACTATATACAGCTTCTGGTAATAGTCTATGCTAGGGAGGCGTCTATCTGGGCCAGCCGAGGGTGGATATTTTATTTGAGGTTAGATTAGTATTGGTTGAATAACCAGGTTTTTAATCGTTTTCTGAAACATTGGAAGGATTCTTCATTTTTAATGTTTAGTGGGAGCTCATTCCAGAGTTTCAGGGCCATGACCAGGAAGCTGCTGCCTCCTGCTCTAGTGCTTTTGAAACGGGGGACAGTAAGGAGCGATTTTGTATTGGATCTGAGCCTTCTATTACCATCTTTTTTTGCTGTTTGAGTTATTTAGATAGGTGGGGGCTTGGCTGGTAAGGCCTGTGTGGTTAACGCACAGTGATTTAAAGATGATTCTAGCCTTAATGGGTAGCCAATGAGTCTCCCTCCTAATGCTGGAGATATGGTTGAACTTCTTGATTCCTAGTGCAGCTCGTAGATATGTATGGGGAGTTAAAAGGGAATGCGGCTGGATGCCCTTTTGTCAATGGCATTTAACAATAGCATTGCAACCTCTATAAACAGATTAAACAAAACAAACATGTATGGTGGGGAAATCCTAAATTCAAAGGGAAATCTGTTTTAGTTTCAAAGTCTCTGAGAAAGCTTTACTTATGATGCGCTGGCTATTCATACTACACAACTTGCCACCTCACGTTGCCACTGCATTACGGATTGTGCCCACGCCCGGGGGAAGAAACGCTGGGTCTGTGGAGGCGAAAAGGGAAATGGGGGTATGTGTGAAGAAGGCAGAGAATGGAAAGAGCAGAAAGACTAGAGAGAGAGTTAAGGTGGCTCGGATATGAAATGGTGAAGGCCTGTTCCTGCTTGTGAGTGGGTTCTCACAGCTGGTGGATCAGCCGGGCGGTGTTAGTGAGGCACTACGGTCACATTGCAAGCCAGTAGCCCAATAGTGTTTCTGACAGGTGGGTGACTAGTTAATGATTGAACACTCTTGAAATATGGAGCCCTCACTGAAATTACTTTGCAAAGTTTAATAGGAGAAACCTTCTTTTTTACGGTTTACACTTTTTAGAACCCCGTATTCATATGAATATGTGTATTCTTTTGGTGTGAGAATACATACTTTTGGTTCAAAGTGATTGAACTCTTTTATTTCAACTACACGACACGTCTCCTGTGTCCTGGCATTTATTAACCCCTCCTGCTTGGATCCTTAGTCAAACTATGTGTCCTCTGCTAACAAATTCGAGAGCATCATCATTTTTGAGAAAAGTTGAAATTGATCTATGGCTGTCATTTCCCAACAGTTTGATTCTTTGGGAAGGAATCAAGAGGTTTTTTGTGTTCTTTCAAACACTTGCATCATAATCAGCTCACTTGTGGTCGGTGTCTGCATTCTTTGCTCTGGTAGTGCAGTATGTAAGGTACTGTTGCTAAGCAATGCACATGACCTTTGTTAGGATATGATCCCCGAGTCTCCGTGCAGGACCTTAAGACATGTCCCATTAGCCCCTGTAGCGTATATCGCTAATAATATGCACAGCATTTACTCACACCTGGTGCATATTTTTCTGCAAACCTGGCATCTTCTGCAAATTCCATGTGAGGAATGGAAGGCAATAAGTCTTGAGGGGCAATTCTAAGTACTGATGGGTAGATGAACGCTGTGCAGTAGTGCACTCCACTCTGTCAGTGAGCCGATGCATGCATTCCCACTGATGACCCAGAATAGGGGATGGTGTAATGCAACCTTGCAGGACCCGGCAAAAAAGGACTAGGAGCCAACAAGGTATGGCTGTGGGTCTAAGGATAGGGCCATTATGGCGAGTCCCGTGAAAGTGTCATTTGAATCAAAAGCCCTCTTTGTCTAAAAGACTTTAATGCAATCTTTTGCAGTTTGCTATTTGTATTTGTATTTGTTCATTTATATTGCGCAGCCTGCCCAAGGGCATCAGGGAGCATGTTTGGAAAGATAGTTATAGGAAAGTGTTACAAAGGTTACAGGTTACAGTTATATATATATATATACATACATTTACAATGAGGGTGTATATCAAATACAGTATTTACAGTAAGTATTCGAAAGGGTGCAGCAAGCGGTACAAAGGGGCGGCTAGAGCATCGTCCTGATCATGAAGGCATCGTTTTGTTCTGTTTTTGAAGGATTGGAGGGAAGGGACATTCCTGAGATCATTGGGTAGGGAGTTCCAAAGCTTCGCCGCCAAGACTGGGAAGCTCGAGCCTCTGGCTGTCTGAAGCTTACAACAGGAATGATAAGGGTGTGCGCTTGTGCAGATCTCACAGGTCTGGGTGCTGTGTGCTGAGTGAAGTGCGCAGACAAGTAGGTAGGTGCAACATTGTTCTGTGCTTTATGGCTTAGAACAAGTGTTTTGATGGTGATACACCGTGAAATGGGAAGCCAATGTATGTTGCATCTGGTGGATGAGATGTGGGCGCGCCTGGGTATGTTAAGAGCAGCCCTAATGGTGTTATTCTGGGTGACCTGTAGTTTATCAATGTTTCTTTGGCTCGTTCCAAGGTAAAGGGCGTTACCGTAGTCAATTTTCGACATGATGAGGGTTCTGGCAAGGATCAGGCAGTTGTCCAATGTCAAGAAAGGGCGACAAGCTGTGATGAGTTTACACGTATACGAGGATGCTGAAACTACTGAATAAGTTTGTCTGTTGAGGGAGAGGGTGGAGTCTAGGTAAATTCCGAGGGTTTTAGTGATGTAGGTGACCTTGATGACATTTTGCCATCAATGTTGAAGGACTCGTATTTAATGTCAAGTTTTGGGAGTTTGGACTGAGAGCCTAAGATGAGGAACTCAGTTTTCTCATTGTTAAGGAAAAGCCTGTGGTGGGCCATCCAGGCCTGGATGACAGTGTATACTTCAGTGAGTGCTTTAACATCGGTTACATAATCACCAGTGATAGGAATGAGTATCTGGGTGTCGTTCGCATAATTCGTGTAGGGGACACCCAGATGGTCAAGAATATCAAAAAGTGGCTTGGTAAATACGTTGTAAAGAGTGGGAGATACGCACGAGCCTTGAGGGACTCTGCAGGGAACGTGAGCTGGGTCAGCAGTGGCAAGAGGCAAGAAGACCCTCATGGATCTGTTTGCCAGGAAGGAGCTAATCCATGAGGTAGCTGCATCCGAGAAGTGGGCGGCAATCTTCAGGTGCTGGCAGAGGATTTGGTGATCAACCAAATCGAAGGCCGCAGAGAGGTCCAGTAGGAGTAGGAGCGCTTGTTTGCCCTTGTCTTTCAAATCTTCAATTTGAGTTTTTAGGTCGATCAAAGCTGTCTCAGTGCCATGTCTCGGACGGAAGCCAGATTGCCTAAGTCCTAAATCCTAATAGGTTGTTAGTATCAAGGTAATCTTGAATCTGGAGATACGCGGCACAGTCCAGGATTTTAAGGAGGAAAGGCACTGTGGTGATAGGCCTGTAGTTGGTGGGAATGCTAGGGTCTAGATTCGGTTTTTTAATTAGAGGGATTACCCATGCATCCTTGAGGTTGTCTGGAACTGTGCCAGGTTTAAAGGAGGAATTGATGAAGGAGGTGATGAAAGGTGCGAGGTCAGTCGCTACTTCCTTTACAACTGGTGCCGGGCAGGCGTCACCTTGACAATTGGACGGTTTTAGCTTCATGATGATATTTTTCACTTTCTTAATGGTGAGAGGTGAGAAACTGAAAGGTTTGAATGAGTGATTGGGGGAAGGGGTATTGTAGGACTGGGGGTTACCTGCTGAGTCCACGAGATGGCTTTTTTGGTGTTAATTTTAGCTTCGAGTGATTTTGTTTAGTAGTGCTTTTTGTATGTTGGCGCACCATTAAGTGTCAGGGGCACATTCCATAGACCGGTCCCTGTCAGTCACGTGTCAGAGCCACTCATCGATCTGCCACAGCCCTACTTTTCTTTAAAGGGCACTAGCCTGTCTTGAGTATTTTCTGATTTAATTATGCTATGTTATGTTATTTTGATGTATACCGCGCATCACTACTACCCAAGGGCAGTCTCCAGGCGCTATTATAGGGTGGTCCACTTAGGAATGCCCAACGCGCCGACAAATACAATTAAAACAGCCTGCGGAAAGTCACTTTTGGAAACATCTGTGTTTCAAGTGGATGGAGTTTTCAGGGGGAATGTGCCCCTAGTTTGTCTTTAGTCTTTCATTCTGAAGGTACAACGATGAGCATCATGTTCAGCCTTTGTAGGTTTCCGGAAGGTTAAAGTAGAGTGAAGAGCCTGTAAAGGTTCTCTGAAGGTCCTTCCCATCACAGAAGCAGCACACTTGATACAGACGATGCAATCCACGCCTTGGACATGTAATGAATGCATACTAACCAGTGCAGTGCAGCTTTGTTCTATGATTTCTCTTGATGAGGGATTCTTTGGGAAAACCATAAAACCATTGTGCATTTATTCGGTTACTGTTGAGCAGTGGGTTAAATATAGCTACTCTAGGTTTGAAAGTACCTGTTGCAAGCAATCAAAAGATACATCAGTGGGGGGGTTCAGCCTACCCAAACCGATGCAAAAGTTAGAAAAACTATGCATTGTGCAAATGATTTGGAGGAAATAAGGTGTCAAAATGTCTCTTGAATGTTTATGATGTGTGTATAATTTGGCAATGAAGGAATAACGAATTGTGACTCTAGGTTATGACGGTTATAGTACATATTGGGCCTCATCAGGGCCTTGGTGGTAAACCGTCGGTAATATTGCTGGGATACCACCAACGCAAATAGTGTTACTGATACTCGGTCTGGGGCTATTAGCACTGGATCAGGAGTAGCAGTGCAGCAGTAAGTTCCCATTCTCCATTGGCCACGCTAATAGCACCAAGAACGGGCCGAATGTGGAGATTTGTACCTCCAACATAGAGCTGGGGGTAATACTCAAACATTCTGCCCAACTCGTGATTGGGTCAGACCTTAAATATGATGCTAATGGCATTACCACCGCATTTAAGGGCTGCCGCCCATCTCCATATGAGACCTCTAGTATTGCATTGAGATGAATTATGTGGGTAGCCAATGTATTGAAATTAGAAGAATTTCAAGATAGGCAATGTATTACATTTAGACGACATTTGTTGGCAGCCGATGTATTAACCACCCCTACTCCTGCTCCCCTCCCAAGGATCACACAAACCCTGGCCAGCCAAACTCCACACGAAACACACAAAACACACATCCAACAAAACAAACATTTGCATACAACAAACAATTCCAGACACTGGACCCTCCCCGATACAACAAGCCAGTGCACACACAAAAAACTCAGTTAGAAAGCCGACACCCACAGACGCCAGTTTCTCATGATTGTGTATCAAAAGAAAAGCACAACCTCTATCCTGTCCTCGTCCCACACTGACTCACCCTGTCCCCTTTCTTACAGAGCCACAAAAGCGCCTGCAGATCATGCTAATGGTAACGGTGCACAGTATAAGTCAACTTAACGTAACGTAATAAACTATTAAAATCACGCAAACATTGGAAGATATCGAATACACTTTCTTGCCACAACTTTAAGGATTGAAACTGACAAATATCTTGGGACGATGTAATAACAGACCACTAAGATCACTAGATAGTTTGTGTTTTGTTTGTGCTAACACGCCCTGATGCCTGCGGGCTACCGGCGCTATATAAACTCACATTATATTACATTACATTACAACGACTGCTTACAGGCTGAGGAAAGAACATTTTTCAAAAGAGTCCTAGAACACCCTAGAGCCTCGACACAGCAAATGGTCCATATGGAGTTAGGATTGCCATATATATGGGCTCTGCTTGGTCCTGCAATGTCAACCCTTTAGGCTAAGGTATGGGCATATCTGCCTGCACCTTTCTGCAGCTGCTACTCATTTATGTCTCTAAAAGCATTCATTATTCGGCCACAGTTGACTTTAGCGCGTACGGTCATAAGGCTGTCCCGTCTCAGCTCAGAGAGTGTAGTGGACAAACTCTAGTATTTGTGATGCAGGTTTCATCTGTCCCAAAAGAATTGCTGGGTCAGATTGTGAAATTCTGGCATGGTTCTTGGCCATGGATCATTTGAAAATAGTTTATTGAGCAATGTGCTTACTCTGCAAACAGACCTCGAGGCATTAATGGCCCTTTTGTTAGTTGGAGGAGTGCAAATGCTTTTGCATGCAGACCTACGGTTGCTTTTAAATTACAGGAACAAGAGGTTAAAGCAGAGTTCTTCCTTGGGGTGCACAATGTGTGAATGGGCTGCCTGGATAGGCAGTGAAAGGGCCGTGGGGTGGGTTTAGTAATTCAGCCCAAATATGTGTTGAGATTGTGCAGGAACTTCAGATAGTGCCTGCTCAGTTGTGTCCGAAGGGGAATATGGGTTCATGCAGCGATTACACATTCTGTTTTGGAACAAGCAAACGCATACTTTATGAATGGTTGGGCAAAGGAAAGATGCCTGCTCGAAGAATGCATAGGACGCAGTCAAGTCGTGGAAGATTTAGCTGACAAAAATGAGGTCCCAGTTCCTGCCTCCTGTGTTACCTTGTAGCAAAGTGGGTGAGATGGCTCATGGCCTCGCAATGAATTGTGGCGGCTGCGGATGGACTCAAACGTGACTCTTTTAGTAAGTGTTTGGGCAGTGGGTGTGCAGTTTTAATTCAGCTAAGAAGCATCTATGTAGTAGAAGACCACACGTGAAGCAGCTAGTAAGTCTTCTGTATGTTAAATTGACTCATACCGTGCACTGTTACCATTTGCATGGTCTCCAGGCTCTCAAGAGGCTCAGGGTTTGGTGGGTTAGCAAGAGAAGAGGGATAGGATAGAGGTTGTGCTCCTCTGTTGATGCTTGCAGAACCAGGAAAAACTGGCATCTGTGCATGTCTGCTTTCTAAGTGTGCTTTGAGTGTGTGCACTGGCTTGTGTCCAGAGGGGTAAGGCCCAGTGTCTCGGATTGTTTGTTGTGGTGGATGTGTAGTTGGTGTGTTTTGTGTGCAGTGTGGCTTGCCCTTTAGGGCGAGTGGAATTTGGGAGGTATGCGTGAGAGGAGCCGGAGCGGGGGTGATTAGTACAGTGGCAAGCTTTAGAGTGTAGTACACTTTCAACAGAGAGGCAGGATTCAGAGGGCAGCAGTACCTTAATCAATACAGTAACTTTGCTTCAAATTCTTCTAAGTGCAATACATTGGTTACTCTAAGGATTCAGATAAGTGTAATATATTGGTTACCCTCAAATTCTTTTAAAATCAATAAATAGCCTGCCCTAAGGGTTCGTCTAAGTGCAATACATTGGCTATCCTCAGAATTCTTCCAAGTGCTGATTACATAGGCTACCCTAAGGATGTTTCTAAGTGCAATACATAAGCTACTCTAAGGGTTCTTCTGAGTGCAATACAAATACAATATGTTACTCTAAAAAATTCTTCTAAGTGTCATACATTGGCTACGCTCAGAATTCTTCTAAGTGCCATACATTGGCTATGCTAAAAATTCTTTCAAGTGCAATTAAAATCACCTCTCGTTTAGATGATGGCTCCCCAGCTGCAACCTTTTGTAGGGTCAGTCTGCATTTCCATGACCTCAGCATGGTTTCACCAAATGGTCACTAGGCTTTAGAAAAGCCTTTCCGTGCCTTAAGGGGTGCCTCTATCCCTTTATTATTTGCTGCACTGAAACGTGTACAAACAATGTTTAATACTAACGAATCTGATTAATTCTTTTTATGAATTTATGTATAACTCATGAATTGCCTTTTCATTTTAACTTAAATGTATATATTAGATAATAATATGACTTTGTATTAGTGGATTTTTGTAACCTAGCACACGATTTGATAAAAAACTGCTTGTGAAAGGTTTAGTATTAAAAAGTAACACAATAAAAAAAAAAATAGAAAAGTCTTTCTGCCACCTTTCGGAGCTTCACAATTTACCTCGATCAAGGAAGTGGCAGATAAACCGAAATACAACAATGCAGACAGGCTCTGACTGGCCAAAAGGGCACTAGGCCAATGCCCGAAGTGCAGGACCAACATGCGAGTGTGGACCAGTTTGTTTGATCAAAGTGGGCGAGTTTCATGAGCTATTTCACAGAACAAATATTCTTGAAAAGACACAATGTGCAATACATTTTTACTAAAAACACCCCACCACTTTGTAATTGGTTCCCACATCAATGTTATACCACAGCCCGACCCGTGTCCCACCGTGTTCAATCCCTGGGAAAGATTGGGGAAGCCGATGGGGTTCTGATTACAATATCCCGCATATGATCCACATGCCATGAGACTACCTACAGATTGCACCTGCGCCGCCATTTACAAAGTGTGAGAAAAGTGCGGGTGGGCAGACCACGTGCCAGTGAAATCTAATGAAACCCATTTATACAAGTTGCAAGGGTTGGTGAATTTACCACGCGGAAAGCCGATTCGTTTCCTTAAACTTGAATGCAGTTCTTAACAATGGAATTTTAGGATACGGCCAGTGTCTTAACCCTTTCAATCAGCTACTTCAATGCTTTCCTATGGAAAGTAATACGTATATATACGTCGTAAGGGCAGCACAAGTGTCAGTGTACAGTTATGTGTTTCTTGTTTCACAATGAGTGCTCTATTCTTTAAGAATTTTCCTACCTCACACCCATTTGACCTTAGCAAATTTAGCCTCATATTGTTGCTCAGAATTAATATTAGTATTGCTGGGTATTCAGCACCGTCAACAAAGCATTATAATGTCGCGAGTTCTGCGTGCAAACCATCACAAATGTTACGCCACCTGGTAGGCGGCATTATGAAAAGCAACCACACACCTGCGCAGCATTGCTCTCAATATGAGCACTTAATGGCTCAGCTTATCGTAGGGGTGAGTCTTTATAGAGGATGCTACTAACAGGGCAATACAGGTGGTGCAGAGTCTTAAAGGGAATCTGCTAATGCTGACAACTTCTGCTTCCACACTTTACATTCATTCCACTTAAGTGTGTACTAATGGTAAAAGCCTTTTATATCCGCCTGGCACCCCATAACCGATCAGCCAGGCCATATTCTTAGTTGAACATCTTTTTATCTATTTGGATTTATAAAGCGCCAGCAGCCCGGGGGCATCGTGGCGCTGTAACAGGATAGCTTACTTGAGCGTACATGCATTTACATAGTGAGGCAGTCAAACATTTTGCATAGTGAGATATCGCATACTTATTACTTTTATCCTGATCAAAGGCAATGAATCACTTAATGCATGGACTGGTGCTGGGTTACTATCACATAGTCACATCTAAGATTCACAAGAACATGGTCTGGCTGATCGATTATGAGGTGCCATGCGGATATTAAAAGGTTATGATAACCATTTGGTTTTAAGAATATCACCAAGATGAAGGCACAAGCAAAACGTTACGTACCTTTTTTTAGTCGGTTTAAAAGTGGGATATAAACTCAATTGTGTGTGATCGATCCTATATCATTGAATTCTGTTTTTTGTTTGTTCCATCTTTGCCCCATCCAACTGCCACAAATAATTTTGGGTATGCAACACTTATTGTTTTGTGCACATTTTGTTACCTTTATCTACATTGTAACCGTTTTTTCTTTACAATAATGTTATACCATATGAATTTTAAATTATTTTCTTTTATGTTGTACAAACAGTATTGAGGACGACCGAGGGTCAAAACACGTGTCGGCTGCAAATGATACCACTATTAAATAGCTTTCCGAAACTTTAGAATCTTGTTTTTAGCACTGGTACACACTTAAGTGTAATTAATGTATAGTGTGGAAGTACAAGTTGTCAGCATTAGCATATTCTCTGTGCTAATATCATCAGGAAGGTTTGGGGTTCCCTTCCTGATGCGGACACTTCTGCATACCACGCAACATAAAGACTAGGGTGATAGCGCACCCTCCCAAGGCTATACCCACACATTTGGTCTCATCACATTCTTAAAGGCGTTGATCCTGTTGCAATCCTACCGCCGATAACCGTGAATGAGCGGGAGATAGCTCCTGGCAGACAGAGAGGTTAAGAATTGTTTTTTTTTAAAGTAGGTGTTTGTACCACTTTCTATTTTTTTAATAAATAGACATTTAAGGGCCTGGCACAGCCAATCTTATTCCTCTTAAAAACTTTCAGCCTCATTCGGATTTAGTCGGTGTAGTAAAAAATGACGGTAATTCCATTACCACATTTTTCAACAATAGTGTGATGACTGGCATGTTAACCATACCGCCAAATTCCCAGTTTGGAGGTGAAGTGGAATATTTACCTCTAGTTACATATACCACTAGATTTACTTCTAGTTACATATACTACTCCTCCAAAGATCAACACATTCCTGCCGCTGAATTATTGCTCATGGCAAATACACCAAAATCCCCAGGCAGATTTTTTTAAATGGGGATTAACTCTGCCATTAATCTGACAGTAATTTTGCTGGCCCAATTTTAGCAGGAAGTGTATTCAAATTTGGTGGTAATTCTGTGAACAAATCCCACGCTAAACGCGAAATTAGGCACTTTCTATTTGTTTCTATGGCTGGTGGAAGATATGCTTCACGTGAACTTGGGTGTCTGTGAGTTATTTGTTGAAGTAAATTTGCAGGTCGGTCCGGGATGGCCTTTTTTGCAGTTTTCTCTATGTGTAAATCTAAAGCTTTAGGGGGGATGCAGGAAGCAGTGAACCTTCGCACGCGTTAGTTGTATGCGGTCTGGCATTTTTCGTTTAAGAATACTGCTTTCCTTCGCATATATTTGAGCCTTTCAATAAATAGCACTGTGATGGTCATCACAGTTCAAGAGCGTAGAATGGGCAGCTTGGGTTAACAAGCCCTACACATTACAGCACCACGTAGTGGCCATGCCTGGAAGTTCATCTCCAGTGCCACTGAGCAAAGCCACATGTGTATGCATATGTTGTTATGTTATGTTGATACATACCACACACTGCTGCCATTTGCCTGATCTCCAGGTGCTCACGTGACTCTGTAAGAAAGTGGGTGGGGTAGGTTAGTGAGGGAAGAGGGATAGGATAGAGGTTGTGTTTGCAGAACCAGGAGAAACTGACGTCTGTGCGTGTTGGCTTTCTGAGTGTGCTTGGATTGTGTGCACTGTGCTTGTTGTCTCCAGATGGGTAACGTCCAGTGTCTGAGTTGTTTGTTGTTTTCGCTTGTTTGTTCTTGTGGCTGAGGTGTGGCTTGTGTGTTTTGTGTGTAGTATTGACTAGCCTTTTGGGCGTGTGTGGTATTTGAGATGTATGCGGACAGGTGCAAAGAGCAGGAGGTGATTAGTGGTTGTTTTATTGTTGGTTCCTGGATCCGCACTGTGCCATGATTGCCTTGGGTGCAGGGTGTGAGTTATGGGAGGTGCCCGTTTTTATACTTGTTTCAGTGAATTGGATAGCCAGGTTTTCATTTGTTTTCTTAAGGTTAGGTGGTCTTCTGTTGTTCCTATTTCTTTCGGTAACAAGCTCTATAGTTTGGCTATGAAACGTGAGAATATGTTCGAATTGTAGTGTTTCATTTCCATTTGGAACATGTTGCTCGATCTTAGGTTTCTTCATGGTTGGTAGCGGTCAATTTTGGCTTGGAGAAATTCAGCTCCTTGTCCATGTATTGATTTGTGCGTGATGTAGAGGGCTTTGAAGTTAATGCGTTTTTTTACTGGAAACCACTGTAGGCTTCTCAGAGCTGTTGTGATGGGGTCTCTTCTGTTTAGGCTCAGAAGTAATCATGCTGCAGAATTTTGTTTGTGTTAGAGTTTTTTTGTGAGGCGTTAAGCCATTCCGAGGTACAGGCTGTTTCCTTAGCCTAGTCTTGATAGTACCAGGGAGATGATTGCAAGAGCTCTGTGTCGGAAGGTGGTGTAGGGGAGTATCCCTCTAATTAGTTGCAGGAGGTAGAAACATTTATTTGCTACTGTGTTGACTTGTGTTGCTAGTGAGAGTCCGTTGTCCATGAATATTCTCCGTTTTTTTATCATAGCAGATGCCTCCTGTTGGGTTACCATGCATGGCGGTCCGGTCGAGTGTGTGTGTGTTGCGTTATCCTGTGAGACGGATATTATTTCTGGGTTTTTTGGGTTTAGTTTGAGATTGTTGATTGTCATCCAGGTGTATATGTCTGTGAGGCATTTGTTGTGGGTGTTTTTTGGGTCTTGGGTTGTGGTTAGCTTGAAGATGAGTTGGGTATTGTCTCTGTAGTTGTAGGTGGTCCGTCCATGGGTTTGAATGAGTTTCATTACAGGGAGATATTGATCAGGAGTGGGGAGAGGCGGAATCCTGGTGGTATGCCACATGTGATGTTTTTGCTGTTGGATGTAAATGGTGGTAAGCATGTTCTTTCCGTTCGATTGATTGCTCAGAGAGGCACAGCTCCACCTCACTGATGAGGCCCAACAAGGCTGAAACACGTGTATTGGGTTGCTGTTGGTACTCTTGTTCAGAAGGGAATTGCCATAGCATTTCGGTGCTGGACTGCCCATGTGGGCGGGACAAAGACTGATATGAAAATAGATATTTCCCATCTGTGAAAGGTACAGTGAGCAAAAAGCAGATGGCTGCGAACTCTCAAAGTGGTTAAAAACCACTGAGCAGGTTATCATGCTGTGTTCTTTCGAGAGAGGGGCGCCTGATACCTTTTTTGTATTATTGCTGAGGAAGGATTTAAGCCTAAACCATTGTAGTGTGAAGTGTTTTATGCTGCGTTCCTCCAGTCTCTGGATTAGTGAAGTGTGTTTGATTGTACTGAAAGCAGCTGATATGTCGATATGTCTAGTAGTATGAGGGCTGATCGGGTGTTGTTGTCTGTGTTTATTTTTAGGTCGTCCCATAGGGATAGAATTGCTGATACCATTCATCTCATGGTTATGAAGCCGACTTGAGAGTGGTCGACTGCTTTGTTGCTTTCTACATGGTTTTGTAGTATTTTGTAGATGTGGTTCTCGAGTACTTTTGTTGGGTAGGATAGGGCCGAAACAGGTCTGTAGATGGTGGGGTCTTCTGCATTTCCTGTTTTGTTTTTTAGGAGGGGCTTGATGTATGCTGATTTGAAAGTATTGGGTACTATTCCTGTGTTTAGGGATAGATTCATTAGTAGCCGGAAGTATGATGCTGGTGTTCTGTGGTTGAGGATTTCCTTGAAGATGCTTGCTGTGGATGGTTCACTGGGGGATCCAGCGAGGTTGGTATCTTTAGTTTGTTGAAGGTTTCTTTGTTTATAAGTTCAAATCTGTCAGGTGTGGTGGTTGGTGGATTTGTGTTCATCATTGCGCTTCTTGTTTCGATGGTATGTTGAATTGCTTCAACTTTTGTTCTTAGGTGGTTTGTGAAGTAATATACCAATTGTGATGGTACAATGCATTTATTTCACAATGTTGGGTTTTTGATTTCCTTGATGATTTTGAATAGTTCTTTCTGTAGGTTTGTTGCCGATGGTGTACTATGATTTGTTTGCTTTTTCCGGACTGCTGATTTGTACATTTTGAGTTGTCATCAGAGTTTGTTTTGGACCAATTGGTTGTTATGGTTTCTGCATTGTTTTTCCAGTTTGTGTTTTTTCTTTTTTGAGTTCCCTCAGTTCTTCTGTGAGGCATCTTGCTGCCATTTATTTTTACAGTTGCTTTGAAGAGTTTTGCAGGTGCTAATTGGTTTAGGACCTTTGTGATGCAGGTGTCCATCTTTTCTTCTGCTGAGCCTGGAGTCATTATGTTTAGTTGAGAGATGTTTTGTTTGTTTGATTCCATTAGCTATGTTAGGGTTTCCAGGTCATGACTCTTCCAGTTTCTTTTGTTAGTAGCATGGAGTATTGCATTTCCGGCCATTATGTAGTTTGGGATTTTGACGGTGAATGGGATCAAGTGGTGATCACTCGATATGATTGTGATCGGTGGGCGGTGGTCAAGAGTCCGTCTCTGCAGAAAGTTGCATCTAAGGTGTGTCCAGCACAGGGGGTGGGTTTGTTTACTATTTGTTTGAAGTGGAGGGTTTCCAGTAGTGCATTGAAAGAGTTTGTTGTGGTTTCCTTTTTTTTCTTGAACCAGATGTTGAAGTGCCCCAGAAGAATTATGTTATCATAAGTGGAGAGATTGGCAATGATGTCAGTGAGCTTCATTGCAAAGCTGGGGTTGTAGGATGGTGGTCTGTAGATCAGGAGGAACAGTAGATTGGCCTGGTCGTTGAGCTTGATGTTGATTGGTAGTGATTTGCAGTCTTCTATGTCAATTGGGGGGAGTGGTATGGCGCAGATGTGTTTTTTTGTGTGCTAATGTGATTCCACCTCCTCTTTTGTTTTCTCTGTTTGAGTGTATTAGTTTGATGTTGTCTGGTATGGCTTTGTGGGTGATTGTTTTGTAATTGACTACTAGCCATGTTTCTGTGAAGAAGAGTGCATTGGTTCCGCCCTCGCTTAGGAGGTCGTACATTTCTGTTTTGTGTTTTCTTTTCCTCAAGTTCTCTCTTGGATGATGCCGTTATTTGATAGTTGTGTAGTTGGGGCTTCTGTCTCTTTGGTCAGGAGTTCAATTACATTGAGGGATGGGTATAATAGTGGGATGTTTGTTTGTACGTGTGGTCTTTTTTCAGTCTTTGTTTATGTCAGGGGTGTGGAAAGTTAGGGATTCTAGCTTAGCTCTGATTTTTGTTGGGGTTTTTCTGAACATGTCTTTAGGGTTGCTGGGGTCTGTGCATTCTGGTGTGCGCTTTGATAGTCTGTTGGGGGCAAGGTTTGTGGGTTATTTGTGGGTTGTTTGTTTTCCATTGAGGTAGGATCGTAGGGAGAGCGGTTGGGGCAAAGGTATTCTGTTTTTGTTCTTTTCCTGGTCCATATCCTTAGTCCATTTAGTTGTTGCTGAAGGAGATGTGGTGTTGCAAATTCTGGTAGGAGGTTCTCATTTCATTGGGGTGCAACGTCCTTCCTATTTCTTTTATACATTCTTGTTTCTTTGTCCTTCTTGTATTGTGGCATATTTGTGGTCTGGCTGTCTTAGATTCGTGTTTGCGGTGCATTCCTGAGGTCAGTGATAGGTCAATTTGCTGCAATATACAGCAATGAATATGTTATCTGATGCCCAACCTCCAATTCGCTTGCCCTCCGACCGCTTCCAAACATGGGTGTTGCAATAGCAGTCGCTTTCTCCTACAAGTCCAGGGATGAAGGGATATCTCTCTACGTGAAGATCCAGAGTACGAGGACAGAGGGATAGCATTGTACATGAAAACATAAACCACTACCCCTTGCCTCTCTAGTAATTATCATAGAGTTGGCTGGTTGCACAGTGCTGCGCAGCGAGGGTTTGCAAGAGTTGCTCTCTCATTCTCAGTGCACAGCAAGTCATGTGCCACTTTCGAACATGCTATCCAAAATATACTCCCTTATTGCATCTCAATAGTCCTTGGTGTTATGCACATGCTGCACGCATGTGTAGGCTTCTCGAGGTCTACTTGATAACACTCACTTTAAAGATTAAATAACTTACATCAATGCTAGAGTTAAAGTATGGAAAGGAAAGGTTCTGTACACAGCAGCCTTGGCCTGGGTGTCATCACTTTTATTTTCTCTGCTTCAAGGTGGTTCTCAGACGATGCAGGCACAGTCAGGTCCTTAGCTCCTGTGGCTATTCCACTGTAGTGTTTGCCTTTGCATCGCATGAGGAGAAGGGGATTTCACGCCATTGGGCTTTCTTGGGCTCACACTAGGTGACCTGCGTACCCCTATCTGAATGCTACCCTGAACCCTCTTTTCTCTTCTGCCATCTTAATACTCCAGGACAGGAGGTGCACCAACAAATGCGCTGCCCCCCCTCAATCCTAATCCACAATCTGAAACCTGGAAATCTTCCAGACTCCTGTTTCCATCTACCAGTCAATGGGGGTACCCGGGTCCTTGGAGTACCAAGGACACCCGACATGCCATATGCATCTTCCTCAAGGAGCCGTGTGTAAAAGACAGGAAATCACAGAACATGACTACACCATGCTGTAAGGGAAGGGCCTACAGAGGAGTTGTGTTGTGCATCCGTCACCTTCTTAAATGCTGTGTCCATGAATGCTCCCACTTTATGAACTTTGTTCGCTGGCCTGTTACTTTACCCATAACAAAGACGTCTTTTGTTGTCACAGGAATGTCAAGTCTCTCTCCGTTTGCAATATCACGCTTTTTGTAAGCTTCTCTTTGTGGATTATTCTTTTGAGCTGTTGCGCTGCCAACACGCAAGCCATCCCTGACCGGAGCTTTGAAACATTTCTCTGTACCTGTGGTGTTCAAATGCCTCTACTGCCTTGGCATCCATTCTCACCAAGTCTTTGAGCTTTCCCCTCCCCACTTTCCCCTGCACACATGCCTTTCCTGAGCCTGTGAGCTGCCCTTTCATAGGTCAGTGAGCTGACCCTTTATTCGATCCTGTGATCTTTCCCCTTCTGGGCATGTGACCTGCCTCTTCCTGAGCTGTCCCTTTCTCAACCTTTGATATGGCCCGCCACCCAATCCTGTGAATGCCCCATGCTGAGCATGCAAGATGTCCTTTCCTGAGAGGTACTTCTTCCTGAGCATGTTAGCTGTCCCTTCCTAACCCTCTGTGAAGTTCCTTCCTGAACCTGTGGTCTTTCCCTCATCTGAGCCTGTGATCTGTCCCCTCATCTAAGCCTCTGATCTGTCCCCTCATTTGAGCCTGTGAAATGTCCCTCATCTGAGCCTGTGAACGCTCCACAACTCGAGCAGCACCTAGGAGCTTTGAGGAACAGTGTAGCTGTCCCCGCCAGAGCGTGTGAGGGGCCCACTTCTTGAGTTAACCCTCATGCAGGCTGTATTGCATCTCAGCCTGCGAACTGCATTCTTCCTCACTAAACTTTCCTATCCGTGCTCTCTTGCTGAGCAATTTGCACCAAGGGTCAGGAAATGTTTGTTTGTTTGTTTGTTTGTTTGTTTATTTGATAATGCGCTCCAAGCCTTTGGGCAGCTGGGCGCAACAATACAAGTAGACTCGAAACTTAGTTACAGTGCCTGACACAGGCTATTACAAAACAGAGGTAACTTACAACAAATGATACAAGTGATACAGTACATATAGGATCAAGATGGGTAAGCGTAGAAGAATACCGTCTTAACATATGTATAACATGATCAGCTAGATAAGGGTGAATATCGTTACATATCATTGTTGTGCAGCCATTTGAGAGCGTTACATCTAAATCTAGTGTAGGGTAATGGGCGTCTGAGTTCAGGTGGGAGTATGTTCCATGATTGTGCAGCTCTAACAGGGAAGCTAGATCCACCCGTTGTGGTAAGTTTGAATCTCGGGACTTCAAGTAAGAAGGTGTTGGCAGATCGCGTCAGTCGGTTTGAGGGTCTCCAGTTGATTCTTTCAGCTAGGTAGGGGGGTGCTTGATTGTTGAGGCATTTGAATGTGAGAGAAATAGTTTTAAGGAGGATTCTGTCCTTTATCTTTAGCCAGTGGGCCTCAGTCCGGTGTTTGGAGATATGCTCTCTACTTGGGATATTCAAAGCTGCTCTTAGGGCATTATTTTGTAATCTCTGGAGTTTGTCAATGACCGACTTATTTGCACCTGAGTATAGGGCGTTGCAATAGTCCAGTCTGGACATGACAAGGGCATTGGCCAAGGTGAGGCAGCTGGCACTGGACAGGAATGGTCTGGCAGCACGGATGAGTTTACACGTGTAAGTGGTTGTAGAGGCGAGGGAGTTCACTTGCTTTTTAAGGGTGGGAGCTGAGTCGAGGTAAAAACCTAGAGTTTTAACCTCTCGCATAAACTTAATAGTATTATTGTCGATGATAATGAAGCATAGTCTGGAGTGAGTTTGGTTAGGTTATGGTCTGATCCGAGGAGCATGATTTCAGTTTTATCGTCGCTCAGGGAGAGGCCAGGGGTGGCCATCCATGCCTGAATGAGGATGTATATTTTATTCACCAAAGCCAGTTCCACTTCATAGTTGCCCGAAAGGGGTATGAGGATCTGGGTGTCATCTGCATAATTTGTGTAGGTGACACCCAGTCTGTCCAACTTGTCGAACAATGGCTTGGTGAAAATGTTGTACATAGTGGGTGAGACACAGGAGCCCTGTGGGACTCCACATGTAATTTGGATGGGATCGGCACAGGTAGAGGTGGAAAAGACTTTCATGGTCTGGTTGGCTAGAAAGGATTGGACCCATGCTATAGCTTCCCCTGTGAAATTGGCAGCGAGCTTGAGGTGGTTGCATAAAACTGCATGATCCATCAAATCAAAAGCTGCTGACAAGTCCAGTAGGAGTAGCAGCGCTGTTTTCCCACTATCCTTGAATTCCTCAATTTTAGTTTTAAGATCTATCAAGGCTGTTTCAGTGCCATAGAGAGGGCGGAAGCCCGATTGGCGCGAGCCTAGTAGATGGTTAGCTTCTAAGTAATCTTGAATTTGGAGATAGGCTACTCTATCGATGATTTTTAGTAGGAAAGGTACAGTGGTGATAGGCTTATAATTAATTGGGATGGATGGATCGAGGGTTTGTTTCTTATGAAGGGGGAGGACCAAGGATTCTTTTAGGTTAGCTGGCACTGTGTTGGATTTGAAAGAGGAGTTAATGAGCTTTGAGATAAACAGGGCTAAATCTCTGGCTGCGTCCTTTATTATTTGAGCTGGGCAACTGTCACCCTTACAGTTGGAAGGCTTCAGTGAGAGGATAACCTTTTCAGTGTCGATGATGGAGATAGGTTTGAAGCTAAAAGGGGGGATAGTATTAGGTTCAGTCACTAGAGGTGCTTGTTGAACAGTAGGAGAGAGGGCGTCCTTTTTATTCGTTATTTTAAGCTGGAGGGTGGACCTTTTATTCGATAGGGCGTTCTGTATGTTAGTGCACCATATCTTGTCCTTGGGGACCGTGTCAGTTGGTTGGATGGGGGATTCCATTTCCCAGAGGATGGCAAAAAGTTCCTTGATATTAGATTTGGCATTAGTAATTCTGTCATTGAATACATTTTTTTTTTGTATTGATAATTTCTGTCTTGTAATATTTGGTGAATTGGTTTAAGTTAACATTGTTGTCGTCAGTAGGCGAATTGCGCCAGATAGTTTGGAGTTTTTGTTTCTGCTTTCTAAGGTCCTTAAGTTGGGTTGTGAACCAAGCATTAAGGTGGGCTTCTTGTTTAGCTTTGCGTAGTTTGGGTGGTGCAATAGTATCTAGTGCATGAGACATAGCTTTATTAAAGGTGTCTACTAGGGTGTCTGGGTCAGTAGTGTTCTCCAGGCCATTGATAGTAGGCAGGAGGAGGGGGATGAGTTTTTCTGTAGAAATGTATTTTTTTCTTCTGGTGGGGAGTGGTGGTATCATTTTGATAATTTTAGGGCTGAGGAGGTCAAGTGTGGCAGTGAAATTTATTAGATAGTGGTCGGTCCATGGTCTCGGGAGGATAGCTTAGGGCGTAACGTGCTCACCTTGGAAGCAAGACGACACGGAGCAACACAGGTTCGATCCCCGGGTCCGCGCTTAGAAACCTCTGGGTATTAAGCGCGTTATAAATAACCTATCATATCATATCATATCATGGTTGGGGGATGATGTCAGTAATGACTATGTTGCAGTTAAGTTCAGATACCCAGTCAAGGGTTCTACCTTTAACATGTGTGGTGGTGAGGACTTTTTGGGTAGGGCCGTGGTCGTTTAGGATAGCTGTTATAGAGAGGGCATTTTTATTATCTGGCTCATTGAAGCCAATGTTAAAGTCACCCAGCAACAGCGTTTGCGAGTGATTTTGGGTATTGTTAGCTATGAGGGTGGTAAGGTCATCTTCAAAGGATCCCAAGGGACCTGGGGGCCTATAGATGAAATGAATAGTTAGCGTGCTGTTATTAGAGAGTTGCAATTTTGCTAAGAGTACTTCGCAGGAAGCACAGGGAGGTAAGGTGGTGAGTCTGATAGGCAAAGTAGTTTTAGCGATGATAGCTAGGCCACCGCCTTTAGCATTGGGTCTATCTACTCTGTGGATCTGGTAATTGTCAGGTACGGCTAGCATCAGGGAGGGTCCTGCTGCCTCGTGGAGCCAAGTTTCTGTTACGGCAAGGAGGTCGATGCTGCTGTTGTTTAGTATGTCAGCAATTTCACTTGCATGGGCTACCATGGATCTGGCGTTGATAAGGGATCCAGTAAGTGATGAAGTATTCTTAGGAATAGGATAGCTTGCAGATTTATCTGTGTGCTTGTTTCGACTTGGGTGTTTCTTTATATGAAAGTGAGTGGGATTCGGGGTCGGAGTTGAGGGTTTCGTGGCTTGAGTTTGCTTATCCAAGTGCGTCTGTATAGTTGGGGATCTAACAGTATTGTTTGCGCTATTTCTTTTTGGTTCATAAATGCAAGGTAGTCTTGCCCTAAGTCTCAGATTTCTGTCTGTGGGGGGCTAGTGCTGTAGGTAGCAAAGGCCATGATTGTAGTTAGGAGGGTCAGGGAGGTCAGGTTTCTACACATGGTAGTTAGAGTAGTTAAATGGTTCAAGTTACTTCCCTTACTTCGCTAGGATGTCTGGCTCGGGTGTCGCAATATAGATTGCGGGTGGCTTGTTATAGCCAGGGGTTCATCTAGTGATATGGATCATGATATTCAAGAATCAAAATATGAACTAAAATGCATGACTTAGAGTAGTTAGCAACGTGCAAGGCAAGCTACCCAAGTGTCTTAAATAGGTAACAGGATGCAGTGGCAAGCTACCAAGGGGTCTCGGATAGGTCACAGGATGCAATGGTAGGCGACCAAAAGGTTTGGGGATAGGTCACAGGGTGCAATGGTAGGCGACCAAAAGGGTCTCGGATAGGTCACAGGGTGCCATGGTAGGCGACCAAAAGGGTCTCAAAAAGGTCACAGGGTACAGTTGTAGCAATGCGGCAGTCTAGGCAGTACTGGGTGAATGAGTGGGCACATTCATAGTAGAGGTACAAAAGGCAAAGCAGATACCAGGCTTGCAGCAAATGTGGGTATATCAGGCAAAGAGCAATGCAACATACATGGGGCACCAATCAGTAGTGAGGCACAGCAGGTTAGGTTATGCAAGTACACTACACTTACATCAAGTAAGGAGCAGTGCAGAGTACACAAGGCAACATTCAAAAGTGTGGCACGTCAAACAGGCATTGCACCTCGAGCATTATCAGGCAGAAGAGCGATGTAGCACACATGTGGAGCAGATCAGGATATGTGCGCAGCAGGTTTGGATAATGCAGGAGGTAGGCAGACTAACTCAAGAATCGCGCACATTAGTCTGAGGCAGGCGCAATAAGGGAGCATAGCAGGTAAAGCATAGGCAGTATGGGAGGGGTTAAACAGGGGTGCTGCAGGTGAGCACGTTGGTAGCAAACTGGGGGCGAGCACTATAGACGGTAAGGAGAGCGCTGTATCTCAGAGTCAATAAAGTACATTAAAGGTGGTGCAGGTAGCGTGGATTACCTTCCATTGCAGGTGGTCAAGCACTGCTGGTTGAGATAGCCGGAGGCGCACTAGAGGCAAGATGAATTGCAGAAGTTTTTGGGCATAAGGACGTCGCCTGGCTGCGTGCCTGCGTTCGGTCAGCTCAGTCAGGGGGGTGGCCTTCTCTCTGGGCGTTACCTCATTGGCCGGCTCTCGCCTGCCGGTGATTGGAGGCACGATGTGTTGCCAGTCAGCAACAATCCGGAGTCAGGATGCAGGGTGCAGATCAGGCAGGCATTCAGGACAAGGTCAGGCGCGGGGGGACCAAAGCGCGGCGGCCATCTTTAAATTACGGTGGCCATCTTTAAATTGCCTGACAAACGAATTTCGAGTGGAATGCAAACACATGGGCAATATGTGCTTGGAGGCTGCAGGTAAGTAAGGTGAGCAGCCTTTGTAGAGTATAGCAGACAGGTGCTCTTCAATAAAAGCGATTTTAGAGCGGATGAGGCGAAGATGTGCTGTGAGGATAACGAGGGCTCTGAGGCAGCTGATATTATGCCTGGAGCTTACCTCTTCATCTCTGCATCTCGGGGGCAGCACAGGCTGCTCCTACAGCGGGCTCAGCGACGGTGTGGCTACTGGACATCATGAGGAACAGACTGGGGGCTCAGCTCAGTCAGAGGGATGGCCTTCTCTCTGGGCCTTACCTAATTGGCCGGCTCTCACCTGCCGGTGATTGGAGGCACGATGTGTTGCCAGTCAGCACCAATCCGGAGGCAGGATGCAGGGTGCTGGTCAGGCAGGCATTCAGGACAAGGTCAGGCACGGGGGAACCAAAGCGCTGTCGGGGGGAACTTCTCCCGGGGTCGGCTGGGCCGTCCGCGGACCACCGGGCAGGGAGGCCCCAACTCCTCCCGCCTATCCCAAAAATGAGTATGAGGCACACGCAAGAAGCAAGGTGATTCTGCTGTTTATTAAACAAAACGGCAGGGATGGTTCAAGGATCGTACGCGTCCGTCCTGACACTCTCTGTCTTTTCGTGGGGCTCGCAGGCCCTTTTTACCTCAGTATGACGCGCTACTCGCGTCACCTGGGAAAGTTAGCAAAAAACCTATCGCCACTCTGGATTGGTTCCCCGAGTGGTAGGGTTAGTATAGCATACGTATAGAGAACGCTGTTAGTGGTTGAGGGTCAGTCAGGTGGTATACTTGGGTTGTCCCTTCAATTAGAAACATGAAAATTGTTACATGAAGACCCCTGAGGATTGGCTAATGTTAATGGCGTCAGTGATAAGTGCCCCATATTCTGATTGGTCCACTCGCGAGCCCCCCAGTCTGGGACCATCGCTGTTCCCAGCTCGCGGTGCACCTGTCATTTGCAACAATGTATAACTATGGGTATGTGCAGACAATGCGAGGATTTGTTCATATGCTGGAGGGCAGACTACTCCCACTGCCGCAGATGTCCATTGAGTCGCTTAATTGTTGCTGCCTGTGTCTCAAAACGTGGGATCCAGGAGCCTCCTTCCTCCTGGGCCTGGCACCCTGTCAGGTTCGGCTTGGTCACGTGAGGGGAGACCGTGGTTAAGGCAGAATTCTGCACATTTAATATTGCCTTTTCCACTGTGTGTCTGGCTTAGTTTGCAGGTGTGACCTTGGCTTCGGCTTGTGGCATGCGAGTTTGCAACATTGTGCCCTTGACTGTCTGTTCTCGCCGGGCTCATTCTGCAGGGTCAGCAATTGTACTCTTGCTCGTTCAATGTTCATGGAGGCTCTTGCTTGCGGCCTACTTGGGCCTGGTGCATAGGTGGGGATGTTTGATGTACGGCGCTTTAGGTTATGGTATCATATTGCTTTATCCTCAGTATCATGTCTTCGTTATATTTCTCATTGCAATGCATGGGGTAGGAGAAGCGTCAGCAAGCATTTTAGATGAGTTCGTTGTGCGTCTTGCGTTTCTGCATTTTGAAAAACCTATGTGAAAAATAATAAAGATGCGCGTCAGTGGGTGTGCCCGTCACCTACGTCATAGCACTGAATATGTTCTTCGTGTGGATTGGTGTGGGAGTGTCCAGTGTGCATGTTTGCACGGGTGTGCTGACCGTTAGCTAGGTCTTCCTGGCATCTCTAACGATGTGTTCATTTACTGTTGAATGGTTCAGTCGAGTTCATCCATGCCGCAGGTGTCGGCATGGGCAGGGCAGGCTGGTGGGCAGGCTGGTGGGCACATCCGTATGTTCCTGTACCAGGGTATTTGGTCGTCTGGTAGATAGGCAAACTCCTCTCGTGGCGGGTGTCTGGGCCGCGATCCTCTAGGCCAGGGGCGTGAGGGGATTGGTGGGAGCCTTTTGTTCCATTCTCCCACTTCAGTTCCCCCTCTGGTCGACTTGTCGACCACAAACATATCTTTTTCCTTATCTCCTCTCACTCTCCATATTTTAGTTATTCCTCCCAAGTGTCCATAGTAGTTGACATGGTCTTCAAATGACCAATACATATATACACAGGTTCCTCCGGGTGTGCAGTATACCCACTTCCCTATGTAGCTCCTTGGGTTTCTTGGGTTTTCGAGCTTCACAGATGGTGGGTCCAGGTGGTTGGTGATGATCTGTTTGCGCAGTTTTTCTCTTTCTTTTATTATTGTGTCCGTGTGCTGCCCATCATCTGCCGGCATTAAGGGGTGCATACCAACCATTTCGATCATTTCGTCTGTAGTGCGTGCCTTCCGGGCCTTTCAAAATCTTAGTATGATCAGTGCAGCTCCAGCCAGTATTATCCATCCAACTATAATCTTCAGTCCGTCCGACAGCCAAGATGGCATCCACGACCATAACATTGAAAACCAGCTGTCATCCTTCTTCACTCCTTTACTTTCTTCCATCATTTTGGAGTGCATCTGGGCCAGTTGTGATACTGCTTCTGTCAGTGTACCATTGTCAGCATCGTTAGCAGGAATGAATGTGCAGCATGATTGTCCTATCTTTGCGCAAACTCCTCCTTCCATTGCTGTAAGGAGATCTAATACATATCTGTTCTGTAGTGCTACCATCCTCACTGCTCGCAGCTCCTCTTTTATTGCGTTGAATCTATTTACTGTAGAATTAATTGTCATCATTAGCTCCCATCGAGTTATCTGGAGCCATTTTGGTTTGCGTAAGCTTGTAGTCCAAGATGTATTATTGACGAGAAGAACATTGCTGCTCTGCTGAATAGTCTGTGTTCTGGTGGGATTGAAGTGAGTGCTGTTTCCGACCTTCCCCATAGGTAATTTCCTGTCAGAGGTTCTCCTTGTCTCTTCTTTCTACTCAGGACATCGTTGTTGTTGTTGTTTTCATTCTGACCCCTTCTGAGGTTTTACAGATCTCTTCTTCCTCTTGTTTCCTTCATCCATTTTAGGGAAGTTCGCCACGTTCACATGTTTCTGGGGCACCACTAGTGATGGTACATTAACGTGTACCATTGTGCATATACCATTCCACAGAGGGGGCAGTGTGTGGTATGCCTTGTTTCCGCAGGCCCAGTAATGGTCCATTAATACTGCTGTTCCTGCTCCCCCCTCAGGTAACTCTGTCACGCTTGCACAGTTGGTGTTGTATCCCACGTTCACTTCTCCTCTATGTTGGTAGCATACCTTAGGTGCAGACAGCGGCAGTATGCTTATTGGGTCTTCATCCTTCTCCATCCATGTCAGCATGGGTACGTATTTGCCCCAAATCGTCCAACATCTGTGATTGTGTTCATCAATAGTTGTAATATTTTCTCTTGTTGCCATGTTGCTGCCAATCACTCCTATATCCCATTTGTTGTCCATGTACACCTTCCCTGTTATTGTTACCAGTGGTCTTTCCCAACATCCTTGTTTACCAGGAACTTCAGTGGCGTACCAGTCACATGGTAGGTATTGTAGTGTTACTTTCTTTGTTTCACCCTTTTCAGGACCTTTTTTCATGTATCTGAATGCTTCAGCATGCAAACTGCTCTTGTGGTAACTCAAATAAGTCTTGAGGAAGTTGTTTTCGTATGGATATGTGTCTCGCGTTTTCCACACCAGGTTCACCACCGGCCCTTGAAATCTCCCTTTCGTTTGGAACAGTGCCAAGTATATTATACATTATACATTGTGCTGTCTTTTCATCTATTTCCGTGGCAACAAATGTTTGGGAAGCGCTCATGGCGTATGGGATCAACGAGCAGACGTAGCAGCTGTCTTCTGTTGTCTGCTTACCTATTTGGGTCATGTGTTGGTACCACATGTTGTTCGAGACGTGTGCTGAATCTGTTATGCAGTTATCAATACCTTTATTATCTGAGTATGTGCTGCGTTTAACTCTATTTCCCTTATGTGGAATCTTGCTAGTACCACCTGACGTAACACCTGTTGCAGCCGTGGGTGGGGGTATATTAGGTTTGGGTACAGCCAAAATATTGATAGCATAACTTTTCTGCCATACAGAGGCAGCCAAATACCCGGTGATCATCAAAATCCCTATCATCTTTATTACAGAGGCTAGTCTCACCGGAATTTTGCTCTTACCTTGCTGCAGTCCGGCAGCTTATTCTTGCGACGTTACAGTTGCCCGCCTGAAAATTCTCAATATGCTTGTTATTAGTGTTAGTTGTTGTTTTCAAGCTCTCCCTATCAAGTAGTCGTTCAGTGCCCAGGCGAAGAGCTGTTCCCACGCCAATCTAAGCGATCTGTCTCTTAGGGCAGGCAAGTGTTGGTGAAGATGGGGCATTGATTGTTCTATGGCCAAGATAAATGCTGTGTAGTAGACACGTACCCTCCTTCTTTTTAGGTACTTTGGCCTCTATATGTGATAGACAAATTGGTGTGATAGGGCTTCAGGGTAGTTATCGTCTGAGGGTAGCATCTACTCCTGGGCAATGAACTTTGTTAGTTATCTGTTTTCTTAGCAATACAATAATACGCGGTACCTGCATGTGCGAGAAAGAAAGAAGAGAACATTCAAGTGTTTACATGTGTATATGTGCAAGACAATGTCCTTCAATTGGGTGGTTACTGTAGTGGGTAGGGGGTCGATGGGCAGAGGGTTTGGGCTCAACTGGCGGAAGTCTCTTTACTCTTTGATCGTGTGACCATGGGGTGGGCGGTATAGGAATTACCAGTTTCAGTGTTGTCTCTGGGGAATCTGGGGGGTGGCAGGGTATGGGGACACTTAGGTCGTCAGCTGTGGTAGAAGTCTCTTCCTCCGTGGGTGACGCGGTCGCTGTTCTTCCAATGGCCCTATCGGTGTCGGTGACGCTAGGGCGGGTCGGGAGTTTGCAGATCTTTACGTCATGTAGGTGATTCCAAGCACGCTTATCCTGCAACTTTACTGCTCTCGTAGATACCTCCTCTACAAGGTGGGAACCAGTGAAGCGTGGGCTGTCCCACTTTCTATTGAAATTGCGGAGTAGCACGTGGTCACCTTTAGCAATTTTGCACAGTTTTTCCTTTTCCGGTCCTTGGTCCTCGTCTTCTTGCTGGTAACTCTTAGACCCGCCCCGGGTGCGCTCGAGCTGTTGAGACACAAACACTACACTAGTAACCAAAGAAAACACATATTGGTACATTTCATCACCAAGAACAGTTGCAGTGTTTTCATAGTCTGTGAATGCCCTTGATGTTGGCGTTAGAGGAAGGCGCATTTGTCGTCCGGTCACCACCTCATGAGGAGTGAGGTGGTGGTCGGAGCCTGGTCTATTCCTCAGCTCAAATAGAGCTAGCGGAAGGCAATACAACCAACTCTTCTTTGTTGTTTGCTGTATCTTTGCAATCGCCTCCTTCAGTAGGCCATTCAGGCGTTCGCATATACCGTTGGCCTGCGGGTGATATGCATATGCAAATTTATGCTTGATGTTCAGTAAGGATGTGATGTGCTGGAACATTTCGTTAGCAAAATGCGGGCCGTTATCCGACCGCAGTACCTCGCACACTCCCCACCTGGGGAAAACCTCCCTCACTAGAAATTTAGCTGCTCTAAATGCATCTGGATGTGAGCAGGGTCCTGCCTCAATCCACCTTGAGAATGGGCACACTACTACAATCATATACCTATTTCCTTGACATACGTTGATCATATCAACATAGTCAATATAGATGTGCAGGAAGGGTCCCTCTGGCCGGGGTATAGTGCCTTTTATCACTTTCAGCGTGTGGCCGGCCGTAAACTGTTGACATGTGAGACAATTGCTGATAAAATTTGTCACATGGGAATTTAACTCGGGACAGAACCAATCTTCCCTAATTCGTGCTGCAATAACTTCCTTTCCTGTGTGGGCTGGGTGGTGGAGTTGGCTCAGGGCGGTGTTCAATAGTGCCAATGGCATTACCATCTTCCCAGTGTTACCCTGGCGCCATAGTGTGTCAGTTGGTGACATTGTACATCCTTTTTTTACCCATATTTCTTTTTCTGCCATTGGTGCAGCCGCTTGTAACTCCATTATCTGTGTGGCTGGGAGATGGGTGTACCCTTCTCTTATCAACATCTCTTTAGCTATCCCCCTCCCTCTCCCTCTCTCTGACTCTGGGGGGTTCCATATCTCACCAAAATATGCAGCATACTTCGCATGTGCGTCTGCTGCTGCATTTCCTTGTGAAATATGATCTTCTCCATTAGTGTGTGCAGTACATTTGACCAAAGCTAATTCTTGGGGGTCATTTATTACTTCAATTAATTCAGCTAATAAGAGAGCATGTTGCACTGGGGTGCCGTCAGCTCTTCTAAACCCTCTTCTCCTTCATTTGGACAATCCTGAGTGGACAGTAGACGTGACATATGCGCTGTCAGAATATATAGTTACTCTTTTGTCAAAGCTTTCCTTCAACGCCAAGATCAGTGCAACCAATTCTGCTGCTTGAGCAGAGTAATGTTGTGGTAATTGTACGCATTTCACCACCACATACACCAATTCCTCTGTCATTTTTACCACTGCTGCCCCAGTTCTCCTTATCCCATCACTTTGGTCTATTGTTGATGACCCATGAATGAACAAGAGCTCTCCTCCATTTAGCGCGTCCTCTTCAACTTTTCTAGTACATGAGTACATTTCGGTAGTCTGCGTACAATCATGTGCATAGTCGCCTTCCTCAATCACTTCCGCTATAAACCTTGCAGGATTAACTGTGCTGCATCTACAATTGATAATTCTGGTCTAGATAAGATGATCTCATAACCTGACGTCCTCTGTGTGGTTAGTGTGGACTTAGGCTTGTTCAATATTGCAAATAGTGCATGTTACACAAATAGTGTGGTTGGGCACCCCATTGTAATTGATGATGCTTTCTCTACCGCGAAGGCAGCTCCGGCGAGAACTTGTTCGCAAGGGAAATGTCCTAACATTACAGGATCCAAGTGACCACTGTAAAATGCTACTGGTTTGTAACACATGCTTGTTTTTTGAGCCAACACTGCTTTCATTACTGCTGAGTCGCAATGTGAAAATATAAAGAATTGTCGTTCATAATCTGGGCTGGCCAGTACCGGAGCAGTTGATATTGCATCTTTCAGTTCATCAAAGGCCTCTTTCATTTCCATTGTCCACCCCAATTTTTTCTCCCCTTTGTTAACTTCTCTTAATGCCTCAAGTAGGGATTCTATGTATGAGCTGTAATCAAATACCCATGCTCTACAGTAGTTGCACAGTCCCAGGAACTGCTGCAGTTCCCTCACTGTTTGTGGCAACGGCGTTTTTGATATGGCCTGTGCTCTTTGTGGTGCAATCTTTCTTCCGTATTGGGATATGAGCTGGCCAATGTATAGTACCTGTTCCTGAAAGTACTGTAACTTCTCTTTGTCTACCTTGTAACCCTTTTCAGCCAATATTGTCAGCATCATCAATGAGTCCTCTCTGCATTGTTTTTCGCTTGTGCTGCAAACTATTATATCGTCAACATCATGCAACACTGTGCTTTCCACTTCATTGTTTCTCAAGTCCATTTGTATTACTCTGTTGAAAATTGAGGGTGACTCGCAGTACCCTTGTGGCAATCTGGTGTGTTTCCATTTTGTGTTTCTGTACGTGAAGCTTGTTAGATCTTGTGAGTCTGGATGCAGGGGTATTGAGAAAAAGGCATTTTTTAGGTCAATCACTGTAAATCGTGATGCCTCTGCTGGAATGCCACACAATATTGTGGCCGGGTTTGCTGCTATGGGGTATTCTGCTTCCACTTTGTTGTTCAAGGGCCTGAGGTCCTGGATGAAACGCCAAGACCCTCCTTTAGCTTTGCGCACTGGATATACAGCTGTGTTACATGGTGATTCTGATGGTACCAATATGCCATTGTTTATAAGGGCCGTTATTGTTTCGTATATGCCCTCATCTGCCTCTTTTGATAGTGGGTATTGCTTCACTCTAGGGAGTATTGCACCTTTTTTCAATTTTATTCTTACTCCCCCTATACTCTTTATGCACCCCACGTCATAGGGACTAGTAGTCCATAATGATGTTGGGACTTTTGCCATATCCTCCTCAAAGAAGGAAACTGGGGTGGATGTGGGTGCTTCAAGTGCCATTGCAATTTTCTGTGCCACTTGTTTGTATATTACTCTTAGCCATATGTCTACACTCATCATAAATACCATTTCACCTTCTTCCTTTTCTTCTGAAAAGAGCTCCTCGTCTGACACCTGGGTGAGCCTGCATCCCTCCGCTAGGGCTATCACTGCCCTCCATGCTCTTCCTTCTCTGTCTTGGGCATGTACTGCGATATAATCAGCATTTGCTATAATGCTCTCCATGCTCACTGAAATCACCTTTCCTTCTGGTTCATTGGCTGGTGTTTCTGGTCTAAACAAATAGGCTGTTGGCCTCCTCCAGATCTTTCCTTCTATTCCTGGCATCCATGCAAATGCCAAGTCTGTTCCGTACTGGAATAGTTCGCCATCTACTGGCTCAGCCTAATCACTGTCTGTCCACAATAGGCTTGCATAATTTGTCGTGCAGTGAGCATGTTTATTCCTGGAGTGGAGCAAATTATGCCGTCCTCCGTAAAGGAGATTGTCATATTCAACCTGCTCATTATGTCTCTCCCCAGTATGTTTACTGGTGAGGCCCTAGAATATAAAAGCGGGACAGACATGTCATAATCCCCTATTGATAAGGGAATGTTATCAGTAAAGGGAACCAACCCCCTAACCCAAGAGAATCCTTGGGTGTTCATGGCTTCACCTGACATCTTAAATTTACCTTCCCTTATGCAAGACCGGGTTGCCCCGGTGTCATCAAGGAATGACAATTTTTTGTCACCTATCGTTACCTCTATGCGTGGTTCCTCCGCACTATTAGGTGTTACCGACAGGATGGGACACACCAAGGCCGTCTGTGGGCTGTCCTATTGTGGGTAAAATGATTGACCACTTCCTGTGGAAGGGTTGTGTCCCAGGACCGTCACTCTTCCCAGTTGTGTTTGCTGTAGTTGTGTATTGGTAGAGGTTATTTTATGGTCTTGAATTTGTGCAGGTTGCTGTACTTGCTGCACTTGATGTTGTTGTGTTATCGCTACCTGTTGTTGTGGTAGTGAATATGTCTGTGGCTGTTGTTGTGTTACTAGTTGTTGCTGCACATTTCCCGGTTGCAGTGCCTGCTGTTGTTGGGTGTCCTGCTGTTCTCTTGTAGGCCCTTGTTGTCCCTGTTCTCCCCATGATGGTGTGCCTGGTCTCATTCTACATGTGCGTGACATGTGCCCCAGTAATCCACAAATCCAACATACCGGCGGTTCCCTGTTCTGCCATGGAAAGCTCCCTGAATTGTCCTGGTATACTGGTTGCCCGGAGGGGTAGAAATTTCTGAATCCTCCCCCTTGCTGTTGTGTGTTATAGCTGTATCCCCTCCCCCTCATCATTCCTCCCCTTCCCCTGTTGTAATTATAATATCCAGCTCCTGGCGTTGAGTATCCTCCTCCCATGTTAGTCGTGTATGGTTGGGGCGGTGGCAGCTGTTGTGCTAAAATCTGTGATGGTTGTATTTGGGAAGGATCTTGTGCAGCCACTACTTGTGTGGGGTTTTGAGTCATTGTTGCAGGTGTAGTTATTAGTGCACCTTCCATTGTGTATTTAGTAAGTTTTTTCTGTACCAATTTAGCCTCTTCCGCTTTTCTATCCTCTTCCTTTTGTTTCATTTTTTCTTGCCATGTCCTACAATGATGTACTATCGTCAGTTGTATTTCTGGCCATGCTTTTGCTTCCATCCCCACTACCTTCTTCAGTTGTTTCTGAACTGCTTCTGGGAGCCCTTGTATTAGTATATGATAGAATATTGCTGGTGTTTTGTCCCATTGTTCTCTAGTTTCCATACGCCACTTTTCTTGAATTTCCTGGATATAATCAACAGGATCTTCGTTCTCACGCATCTTGCGTGAGGTAATTGCTCCTATGTCTGATGTGTCTGGGTACTGTACCCTCAGCGCTTGCCATAATGCATGTCTACAGTTTGCGAATGGTGCCCCATCGTGTGATGTGTTTGTTATTGTGACCCCGGGGAAGCCTGCTCTCTTCCAGATGTCATCTGCTGCATCCCCCAATATTGATATTAGAAGGCCCTTTACATCCCCCACTGCCAGTTTCTGTCCTGCGGTGTGTTTTTCCATTTCATATATCCATTTTCCCGCACCTCCACTTAATGATGGGAGCCTGCACTTTATATTTTCCTTGTCTGCATGCTTCCAAGGGACGTATTGTGGTCTAACCCCTCCCCTCTCCAGAAGTGGCATTAAGTTGTGTCCTGTTTGACCCCCTGGGTTCCACAAAATCGAGTCCGTGCACCCCTCCTCTTCTTCCGTGTCTTCTACATCGTCAATTGCGTCCATATTTCCCCTGCTCGTAACTGTTTCTCCTCCATCTCTTCCCCTTCTTTCATCATTTCCTTTATTTAATGTGGGCGTGTGTATTCGTTCTCCCTGCCTGCGTCCAGGGAGGTCTCTAAGCCTGCTTGCATAGGGTGTCAGTTCGTGGGGGAAGGGTGCGAGTTTAGGTGGGCATGTTGCACGTAATGAGTGTGGGGTGGTGGAGCATGTTGGACGGGATGATGAGGGTGTAGCTGCACGTGTCTGCCTTCCCACCATTCCTTGCTCTTCCCCCTCACTTCCCTCCAGTTCTTCCTTTCTCCTACAGGCCCATGGTGAGTCTCTATTTGTCCGGGTGATGTATAATTTATCTAGGCTTTCCCTTTCACTATTTCTTCCTTCCTTCTCCATTCCTTCTTCTTCCTCACTACAAAAGTCATTCAGGAATGGCAACCCCCAATCTGTCTTTTTCTCCCTAATCGTTACTGTTTTTAAGTCTATTAGATCCGTTCCTCCCGTTTCTTTTTTACCAATTGCTCCCCTTTGTGCTGATGTTGTTGCTACTTCTGTGTCTCTGTGTACATACCTCCTTACTTCACTCTCCCCTCTCCTATCTTCTCTTTCCCCTTCATTTTTCTCTGCTATTTCTCTACCAATTTCCTCTCTTTTCTTTTTCAATTCCTCCATTACTTCACTACTCATCTTTTCCAATATCCTTTCATCTTCTTTCTTCCGTTCCCATCTCGCTCTTTCCCGTTCTAATATACTCTCTATCATCCTCCCTTCTTCGTATTTCCTTGTCGATTCTGATAGTAATCTCCTCTTCCATATTGCCATTTCTTTTTCTTTCTCTTCTTCCTCTCTTTTCCTGTCACGCAGTGCTGCTCTGGATACCCTTTCTGCTACTGCCTTTACCCTTTCGGCTTCTCTCTTTTGCTCCTCAGTTCGTTCCCTCATTTTGTCCAACTCATTCTTACTTTCTTTCCTTTCCCGTGCTCTCTCTCTTTCCTCTCTCTCGAGCTGCTTGATCAGTGTATTCTGCTCATCCCTTAATTCTGCTAATCGTTCCTCCAAAATCTCTTCCCTTTGTCGTAACAGCTCTTCCTCCTTTCTTTTCCCCTCTTCCCCTTTCATTTCACTCTTCCTGGTATTATCCTCGTCCATTTTCCTTACTACCTCCTTCTCTTCTCCTGTTAATGAACCTCATAATTTTAATAGTACCTGCGCAGCTACCCACTCATCATGTCCTATTTCCGCGATCTGCTCTTCGCCAGTCCTCCCCTCCCCGGCGGGCATCTTCCTATGAGCTGACCCCGTTGTACTAGTCCGCTCCCCTCCCGTGTGGCCACCTGTAGCTGTATATGGTGGCGGGCTGTATGCCGGGTTCGAGTACTCCTCAGCCGCCCCTAATTGTTCTCTTGCTATTTCTTCTACTTCTCTTAAAGGATACAACCCCCCTCCCTCTGTTTTCACTACCTTCGCTAGGGGTATATCGTCGCTCTGTTCCTTTTTTATTTCATTTTCGTTTGAGTTGTTACTCTTTTCTCCTCCCTCTTGTCCGTTCCCCGTGTTATGTGTGCCTTCACTCTCTTTTTCCCATTCTCTCCTTCCTCCTTAATCTCCGCTTCCGTTGTTTCCCCCATAGTGAACATTCCGTTTGGTCCTGGTCGGGACCCTTGGAACATCCTCCATAAGTTAAACACCTCCACGTGGTGTGTCAACTTCTTCCCCTTGTATGTGTTATGCAGATGGGTTAATAGTGAATGTTGGGTATATGGATCGAAACTGCCATTAGGCGGCCATGGTGTCGTCATTTTGTTGTCCGTCCCCTGTGTCCATTCTATGCTTCTATGCTGTATTTGATCAGTTTCTCCCTATGGGGTGACAGTGTTTTACATATATGCTGCAGCGGGGTTGTGAGGGTGTTTCCCCACCCTCCCGATCCTGTCCCGTGTGACATAGTAGCACTTCAATTGTTATTCTCCCTCTATATAGTAGTGGTTATCTTGCTAATAGTCTACGCTATACAATTTCAGATCTTTACCTGGCCCCGTAATTTTGGGGACTTGCGATTGTCCGCTAAAACAAAATAGTAAAATATAGCATTTGCATTTGTATATTCTTTTCTTCCTTTACCGAACACCTTTACGGCCCCCTACGGCCGAGGCGCACGTAGCCCCCTGTGGCTGCGTGCCCCGTGTGACGTTCTTGTACAGCCGTTCCACTTTCTTTTACCCCTCCTCCTCTTTCTTCACTTGTCGTGGCCGGCGTTCTCCGTGCGCGGCCACGTACCCCTTTTCACCTTGCCCTTATCTACTCGTTATCGTTTATCTCTGTCTCCATTCCCTTACCATTATTCTCTTCCCCACCACTCTCCGAAAAATGCCTCGCGTTCGAGATATCCTATGAAAGCCCTACTGGTGACGTCACCGATCTCTTCCAAAACTATTGGTAAGTTCTTTTCATGTTTTTTTTTAAAAGGCCAAAATATGCTTGCAATACACCCCCGTTAACCCCACAGCTGTCCTCTTGTCACGCCTGGAACAAGGTAATCAACAATATAATCGGACTGCGCACGCTGCATCGCCTCGCGTGTGATACGCCCCTCGACAGGCGGGCTTAACCAACCAATTATCTTCCGTATTAGGCAACCAGCTATCTACCGCCTACAGGGAAACGTCATCTATCTATCGAGTTTCCTGCTCGATCAATAGGGATCCTCATCTACTCATTGATCAATAATCACCAAATCGTAGGAAACCGCACACACACACACCCCTACACGTGGTCGCGACCTAGGCCAATCAGTTTCTACGAGCGGCCGCACGTGATGTTTTCGTGCTCCGCCCCCTCCTCTTCCATAACGTAGCAGACTGCTCTCGCACTTGTCCAGCTACCATTCACTTCACCGTCAATACTGATTTATCAAACCTTCGGCGCGCACCTGTGTAACACCTCCCGCCTCCCGTATTCTATTCCTCCCCCCTCCCTCACAATTTCACATTGCTTGTTGGGCGTGACATACTCACCAAGTTCTCTTGATGCGGGGCCGCTCGACTGCGTGCACCCCTCCAAGCGGCTCGCCACCTCCCTTCGTCTGGACCACATCTGGACACTCGCCAACCGCGGGCAGGATACTTCTCAACCGGCTCCCGAAGGCCAATATCCGGATTGCGCTGTCCGGTCTTCTCGCAGTTCTGCAATGGTCCTGTAGTCCTCAAAAGGGGGCAGCGGCAGAGGGGGCCGCGCCGCCGGGCCTCCTCGCAACGGGAGCACTCGGAAAAATAAAAATAAAAGCAGATCTTAAAAAGATCTCAGCAGTGCCTCCAACTTGTCGGGGGGAAATTCTCCCGGGGTCGGCTGGGCCGTCCGCGGACCTCCGGGCAGGGAGGCCCCAACTCCTCCCGCGTATCCCAAAAATGAGTATGAGGCACACGCAAGAAGCAAGGTGATTCTTCTGTTTATTAAACAAAACGGCAGGGATGGGTCAAGGATCGTACGCGTCCGTCCTGACACACTCTGTCTCTTCGTGTGGCTCGCAGGCCCTTTTTACCTCAGTATGACGCGCTACTCGCGTCACCTGGGAAAGTTAGCAAAAAACCTATCGCCACTCTGGATTGGTTCCCCGAGTGGTAGGGTTAGTATAGCATACGTATAGAGAACGCTGTTAGTGGTTGAGGGTCAGTCAGGTGGTATACTTGGGTTGTCCCTTCAATTAGATATATGAAAATTGTTACATGAAGACCCCTGAGGATTGGCTAATGTTAATGGCGTCAGTGATAAGTGCCCCATGTTCTGATTAGTCCACTCGCAAGCCCCCCAGTCTGGGACCATCGCTGTTCCCAGCTCGCGGTGCACCTGTCATTTGCAACAATGTATAACTATGGGTATGTGCAGACAATGCGAGGATTTGTTCATATGCTGGAGGGCAGACTACTCCCACTGCCGCAGATGTCCATTGAGTCACTTAATTGTTGCTGCCTGTGTCTCAAAACGTGGGATCCAGGCGCCTCCTTCCTCCTGGGCCTGGCACCCTGTCAGGTTCAGCTTGGTCACGTGAGGGGAGACCGTGGTTAAGGCAGAATTCTGCACATTTAATATTGCCTTTTCCACTCTGTGTCTGGCTTAGTTTGCAGGTGTGACCTTGGCTTCGGTTTGTGGCATGCGAGTTTGGAACATTGTGCCCTTGACTGTCTGTTCTCGCCGGGCTCATTCTGCAGGGTCAGCAATTGTACTCTTGCTCATTCAATGTTCATGGAGGCTCTCGCTTGCGGCCTACTTGGGCCTGGTGCATAGGTGGGGATGTTTGATGTACGGCGCTTTAGGTTATGGTATCATATTGCTTTATCCTCAGTATCATGTCTTCGTTATATTTCTCATTGCAATGCATGGGGTAGGAGAAGCGTCAGCAAGCATTTTAGATGAGTTTGTTGTGCGTCTTGCGTTTCTGCATTTTGAAAAACCTATGTGAAAAATAATAAAGATGCGCGTCAGTGGGTGTGCCCGTCACCTACGTCATAGCACTGAATATGTTCTTTGTGTGGATTGGTGTGGGAGTGTCCAGTGTGCACGTTTGCACGGGTGTGCTGACCGTTAGCTAGGTCGTCATGGCATCTCTAACGATGTGTTCATTTACTGTTGAATGGTTCAGTCGAGTTCATCCATGCCGCAGGTGTCGGCATGGGCAGGGCAGGCTGGTGGGCAGGCTGGTGGGCACATCCGTATGTTCCTGTATCAGGGTATTTGGTCGTCTGGTAGATAGGCAAACTCCTCTCGTGGCGGGTGTCTGGGCCGCGATCCTCTAGGCCAGGGGCGTGAGGGGATTGGTGGGAGCCTTTTGTTCCATTCTCCCACTTCAGCACGGTGGCCATCTTTAAATTGCGGCGGCCATCTTTAAATTGCCTGACAAACGAATTTCGAGTGGAATGCAAACACATGGGCAATATGTGCTTGGAGGCTGCAGGTAAGTAAGGTGAGCAGCCTATGCAGAGTATAGCAGACAGGTGCTCTTCAATAAAAGCGATTTTAAAGCGGATGAGGCGAAGATGTGCTGTGAGGATAACGAGGGCTCTGAGGCAGCTGATATTATGCCTGGAGCTTACCTCTTCCTCTCTGCATCTCGGGGGCAGCGCGGACTGCTCCTACAGCGGGCTGTTGCACCTCTGCAGAGAGATTTCCACATTACACTTGCACTAACAGCGTCAGACTGGGGCATAAAAGTGTCTTGGGCACCAATGAAAAGGTGGTCCACAGTTGCCAATGGCAATTCATTCCTTTAGATTCACACTCTTTGAATACTACCCAAGGGGATGTTTTTTGATGAACATGTGATGCAAATTCTGCAACTTAAAGAATATTTTTTCAGCAACAATGGACAAAACAATTAGCCACCCATCAAACTGGCCCACATTGTCCAAGAAAGTGGCTCACTTTGACTAAAAATACTGGCCCACACTCGCATTTTACATTTTTGGTTCGGGCATTGCCCTATAGGCCAGTCCGAGCCTGTGCACCAAGCAACCAGACCAAAAGAACAGTATTTACTTTGTTAGGGCGGTTTCTCTCTTCCCTGTGTACAGAGGAGGAGGGAAGCTGGCCAGCAGCAGGCAACAGGGATTCCCACAAGCTTTACCTGGCCCATCACCCAGGACGATCAGCCAAGGGCAACGTTTGTAGGGCAAGTTGAGTGATCAAATTACATCATAAGACACATATGTCCCTCAACAATAGGCTACACGCACACAAAGATATTACGAAAATAAGCCTTTATTCCCCCATTATGATATTGGTGGAATAAACTGCGCTACATCCACTCGTTTTTGTGGCAAATCCACCAGGTTGTGAGTGACAAGTAGGTGGTGTTATTCCCCATTATGGAGTAACACTGGACCCTTTGTGCTTGTAGGAAATACTGTGGTAGTAAATCCACTGGATTTCATTCCTCAATTTCAGTTTTAATTCTTGTTACCACCAAAGTTGAAATGTGGCGGTAGAGGCAAAATAGCAGTACATCTGTTAGCCACACTTTTTACCATCTCCGCCGTACTTGTAAAGAAGCCTTTATCTTCTGAAAAGGCACATATATGTGGTGCACGCACATGCGAGTAACCTTTAGCAGGGGAGTATGTTTTTTAGGTCACCACAAAGATCCCGAGTCCAGTGGAGATTCTGCATATCGTCTCTGCTGCTCAGTATCCAGAGGATTTCGTCACATCTGAATATGTCCAATCAGAGGCCACACTCTAATAGAAATACATGGGAGGGGGTGGGCTGGGTTCGAAAAGTCCAAAATTCAAAGGTTGACACTGAAGCCGGGTCTTCAACAACCGATATTGGGGTGACCATGAAGTACGGCAGACCAAAAGGATGAGCCGCAGCTCAACAGGATAAGCCGCAGCCCACCAGGATGAGCCGCAGCCCAATAGGATAAGCCGCAGCTCATCAGGATGAGCCGCAGCCCACTGGAGAAGATTCTGACCCAGAGGGAAAGGGAGCTGTCGTAGCTAGAGTAAGGTGCAACTGTGTTCTTTGCAGTCAGTGCAGATTAGATACCCAGGACAGCTGCAACTTTGGCCAGGTAAAGTAGACTCGTTGAAGTCCGAACGAAACTTGTAGATTTCTTTGTAGCTCCTCAGGCGTTCCACCATTATATCGCAGGCCCAGTTCTTCGAAGCCTATTACATCAAATTTTATCAATACATTTTTCTCCAATGTAGGTGGTGGGTTGTGTTAGGGCATTAATTAAGGTGAGGGTTGAGAGGGTTGCGGGGGTCTCCCCCTGCATTGTTTTGTAGTGAAATGTGTTAAAAAGAATGTATTTGATGAAATGGGCTTTGAAGAAATATTCGAGCAAATCAAATAGATCCGGTCTTCACACATCCACACAGGGATGAGCACCAAGGGTTCTTGGGGAGAAGGGAACATTTGAGGCGTTCCGTTCCACTCTACACACTAGGTGGTGGGAGTGGAGCACCGATCTGCTAGTTCCCTCTGGTCTTTTGAGAAGTCAGGTAACCACACACTTTGCCAAAGGTTCACCCCCAGATGGGTAATGGCAAGATGCATCAGCATGGCCTCACAGTCTTTGGTTTGGCCACCTCCTTCTCGTGCTTCAGAGCGTGCCTCAAGGCTAGACAAAGTAATGGAGAAGGCTCCTGGGATACATAGGAATATTGTGAGTGGAGGCTGTACTCCCCTTCCAGTCAAGAGAGTGCATTCATTCAAGCACTTTGCAGCCACTCGGTCTCTGGTGGTCACCTGATGTCCCCAGCCACCTTCCGGACAAACACTCAGGAATCCCAGTACCCATCTGGTCTCGGCACCCTGTGCCCAAGCCTTTCAGGTCCAGAAGCTTTGTCCTTAATTGCCTCCTCTTCTTCTTTTTACACAAACGGAATAGCCTTCAGTGTAACGGATTTCTAGTACAGGGGCGTTGTCTAGGCACCCCTAAAATAATGTGTGCCACCAACCAAATGAGTCATAGATATTTGTGAGTAGATTTCAAAAGAGATGTGGTACACCCCAATTCTAAGAGGCCAATAAGATCTCCGCGTCACATCACAGGGTCGCGCCCCAGTCAAAGCTCCTGATTTAGAAGCCCTTGCAACTCATTTAGGAAAATGGTGCAAGAGGTAAGGTCTAGGACGTTTACCCTCACGCACTCAAGGAAACAAGGAATTGAATGCCCTGCTTTTCAAAGAACTCTTTATCACCCGTTGACCTTTCTTATAGAACTTCTCCCACCCCCTCTATTCACTCTGCGCTCCCTGTATTCGCCCCCTTTCTTTGTACCCCACTCTATTGCTTCATAGCTAGATTCTTGTTTAAAAATCCCCATAACTACATACCAGTTGGTCTATCAAATGCCAGTGCCAAATTGCCTGACACTGGTGAAAAGTTGCCTGCCTCCAGAGCAGTTTATGCAAGTTGGTATTGCAGCTGGTAGACATCAAACCACCTTGGGTTTAGCATGTTCTCAAGTGAATGCTTACCATGATGTCCACTAAACAAAGAAGGCATGTGGCCATTGCAGCACTTGCACACACTGGTTGCGGACCATTTTCCTTTGCACAGCGGTTGGTTTTGCGCAATCTGCACTTGAGTTCTTGGTTTCCGTGGCTCATGGTAATCCTGTGCTTGTGCACGCCTTTGCTAAAGGTGATTTTGTGACAGGTGCCATGGTATAAAAAAATTCCTAGTTCCTTAAAATCACAGAGAGATATGGATGACAGAGAAAGCTGGGGCGCGACTTGTAGGACCACAAGGGAATACCCCATGGCATTGGATTGGACAAGGAAGACAACACTGAAATAAAAAAATCATCTTTAATGAAGACCTGTGCACTGTGTCGGGAGGATATCTCAGCGGCAACGTGCTCCCCTTAGAAGCAAGACAACACGGATTACCACAGGTTCGATCCCCAGGTCCGCGCTTAGAAACCTCTGGGTATTAAGCGCGTATAAATAACCTATCATATCACATCATATCATATCACTGGAGGCTCATGTCTCTCGCCTTGCCAAAAGAAAAAAAGAAGGAGACATCTATATATATATATATATATATATATATATATATATATATATATACATATATATCAGACAATATGTATAAAAAGCCCCAGACAGTGGACGGGCCGAGGCTATAAATAGATTGCCAGGAAGAAGGTCCATCCTGCAGTTTCATCTTGAACCCAATAATAGCTCATTCCACATCCTCCTTCCCCTCCCTGAGTTTAAAGCCGCCCTCCCCACCCCTCCCCCGCTGGCTGTTTCTCCATTGCTAAGGTTCAGTTCTAATTATGTTGATTCTCTCCAGCCCACCCCCTCATGGAAGCTTATTAGTTTGAATATTTTTATTTATTATCATTTCGCCCAACTCCTGCTAGCATTTCCAATTACTCTCACCGCTTCCTTGTAATTGTCTTTCCGTAATGGCTCAGAAACAATTGCGCTAAATGAGGTGGCTCGGGCAGGATGAGAGTCTCACTTCATTAAAGGCTAATGTATTCCCAGCTCCAGCTCTGTGGGGCCTGCCTTGGAAGGGAGACATTTAAACAGCTTCTTTTATTTTGATAAGAAACAACTTTCATCCGCTGAGCTTTTTTTTTTGGCCTTAGTTTAATTTACCCAAATTTCCCTTCTCCCCCTTAAATAGCACTCTTCGCCTGGCTAAATGATAGCACTGCCTTTCAATTTCGAGATGCAGACATCCCCTAATGGGAGAGCGAAAGGTCGTATTTGCAGATGTGTCTATGAGATTTCGACCTGCTCATTTCACTCTGCTTTTTCCACCCACATGGACATGATGTACATTATCAATGCTATTTTCCAACTGTATTATTTGGAACTCGGAGGAATTCATTTTATTTTGTGGGGAAACGGGCAAGTTTGCCACGCAGAGTGAGCAAAATGAAGGAAGAAGTTCAGCAGGCCAGTATGGGTAGCGAGGAGGGCAATGGCTGCTTGCTACCCAATGGACACCCACACCAAGGATGGTTTTGGAAATCCAACCAATATACTTTTATTCTGTGTGGATTCAGGACATCCAAACCACGCAGAGTACCAGAACGAAGGAGTTTCAGTGGCCCAATAATTGTAGGAATTGGGGCAATGGCTGTTTGCCCCCCCCCCCCCAACAGTTCCTCCACACTGGGGAGCAGTTGCAATTTAAGGGAACTTATTATTTTGTGTGGTGCCAATGGAAGTTGGGCAGGCAGAGTAAGGACTTCAGCGTGCGAATAGTTATAGAAGTGAGGGCAATTGCTGCGCGATACCCAGTGTTCCTCCGAACGAGGGTGCAAATTCGAACTCAAAGGAGTGAATGAGTATTTTGTTTGGAATCATGACATATTGGCCATGCAGAGTTAACAGAAGATAGTCATTGTAGTGACCCAGTATTGCTGGAGCAAGTACTGTAATTATACTATATACACAGTTCCTCCACACCAGGGTGCAATTCGAAATGAAAACAATGAATGTGTATTTTGTGTGAATAGGAGTGAGGGCAATGACAGTGGGATATCCACTGCTCCCCCACATGAAGAACAATTGGAAGTCAAAGGAGACTAAACCTCAGTGGTCCACTAGTTGTAGGAAAGAGGGCAATGTCTGAGTGACTAACTCCAAACTCCCACCCCTTAGGAAAAGAGCCCTTCTCTTTTATAAGGGCAGGGGCCCTCCCACTGGGCAACCCCCCTTCCTGATAGGATAAGCTCTGGGCACTCCTTGGGCCTCGCTTGTTACTGGTGATTGTTTTACTGAAGTCGGCTGTGAGGAAGGTATTGCTGGCCTGGAGCTCCACTACATGAACTAAGCTTGTCTGCATCTC